>NC_140213.1:2643668-2828668 GCF_951802725.1 Rutilus rutilus | reverse complement strand
GTTTTGGACATATCAATTTCATAAACGTTTTGCGATTCAAACGTGTGAATGTCAGATACTAGTTGTACTTATGAGGAAATAACCATAAAACAGTCAAATATTAGTTTGATATTCTCATTAGCAGGATTTAGCCAGAGATCAGATCTGTGGTCTCTAATGTTTATTGTAGCTCCATAATTTATTGTCTAGACTCTTGCTTCATAAAATATGAATAATGTGTGTAATGAGGGCCGGTGCTAATACCGATTCTGCCAGTCTCATCACTATTGACACATTAACGCAGACCAAACATTTAATATCACAATCACACATCTGTACAGACAGCAGTTTGTCAACTAATATCCCTTATCTTCACAAGCTTCATTACACAGATAGTCTATATATATAGCCTATTTATAATATTTACTGCCCAGCTAGACACATACATACTTCTCTTCTTAACCTTTGTGAAAAAGAAGAATATTTTCAACATTCTTTTGTAAAGAGTACTTATTATATACTTAAAAAGAATATACTTTAGTGCAAACTGACTGTAATGTTTTCAGACACTTAATTCCATGCCTTTTACACTTAAAAGAAAAAGTTTATAGTTTAAGTTTACTTTAAATACATTTAATGTTTTTTTGACTCATTGAAGTAGGACTTCAGTTCATCTTTATGTTTCATTTTTTATTTATTTTTTTATTGTCTTTGAAATATGGTTAGAGTGTACTGCAGATTCTGGTAAAGTAATTATACTTTAATGTAATTTCCTTTGAAACCTGTGTCATGTATTTATTTTAAATACATTTGTAATTACACATTTGTAATGAAGTTGCAATTTAGTACATTTAAAATATATTAACTTTAAATGTATAACACATCACAGTTCAAATAACAATCAAGTACTTAACCCGTGCTTTAGTATGTTAGTCAACACATCAATATAAGTGTACTTCTTTAAAGCACGACAAAAGACATTAAAACAATGATTTTACATTACAAAGTTTACTTTTTAAAAGTGTACTTAAAGGGATAGTTCACCCAAAAATGAATGATTTACCCATGATTTACTCACGCTGAAGCCATCCTAGGTGTATATGACATTCTTATTTCAGACGAATACAATCAGAGTTATATTGAAAAATGTCCTGGCTCTTCCCAGCTTTATAATGGGAGTCAATGGATATATTTTTTTGGAAGTCCATCAGAGCGCATCTATCCATGATAAAAGTGTTCGAAACGGCTCTCCGGGGGTTAATCTTTATTAGTGACGTGCTTCTGAAGTGAAGCAATGCGTTCGTCTAAGAAAAATATCCATATTTAAAACTATATCGACTATAATGACTAGCTTCCGGCAGACGGCCGTACGCATCGACTTACGCCACAAGAGTAACACTTGAACTTGATGCACAACGTAAGTAACTATCCCTTTAATTGTGCTGAGAAACATGAGTTTAAGTGCACTTTTATTGCATTCATAATTTTTTTTTTTTTTAAATATACACTTTTAAGATTTGAAGTACACTCACATTCAATACATTTAAGCACACTTTTCTTCACAAGACACACTCCCTAAACAGTGTCTGCTAAATGAATGCATGTAAAAGGAGCCTAAAACCTGCCAATGGCCGGAGACTTAAGAAAATGTACCTGCCATAAATACTTTTTACCGGCCATGAAACTGGTTTTGCAAAAGCAGGCAGACACCACATTTTTGGCCACCAATTAAAAGTCACAATTCTCTGTTCAAATTTTGAGACCACAACTAAACCTACTAGCCTAATTTAAATTTAAACAATCACTAATAAAAGAAGGAAGAATAATCAAAGTACAAGCAATAGCACAAATAAACACAACACAACTAATATACAAATGAAATAGAGCTTTCCAGGTATGTTTTCAGATGGGTCTAACAGTATTAGGCTGCTGTCACTTTAAGACCGAATGCACACATCCAATATACTGACACTGTACAGTTTCTTTCTATACTGTTTATGTTCATAGCCAACTATGTTTACTAGGATACTCATCGAAGCGGTCATTTTTTGACATAATGTTGTGTGAATTTGTCCATTCAAGTGCAAGAAGACATGAGACTCGGCTTTCTTCAGATGTTTAAACTTCCCAAGTAATGAATTTAGTTTCCTTTCACATCCTCTTGAAAATTTAAATAGGCAATTCTTGAACTTGCGTGACAATGCGTCACTGACCTGTCAACTGTCCCGAGCGTAGCTCACACTTGTTCACGTTCATGTTCTCACAACATCGCAATGTTAGAATTCATAAAGTAACCAGCCAGTTGGCGACTGGCACCATTTCATACACTCGCCAACGCCTATTTTTACTCTCATTTGTCGAGTGTTAATTTTAGGCCCAGCATGGTTTGATGTCTTCAGAATGTCATCTCATTCTCGCTAAATAGTTGACATTTATCAGATGGTATTCCCCTTCCCTCATTCCTGATGTATGAGTGCGAGTGCAGGCCTGGCACACGGCCTCTCTGACCTCTTCCGATGCGGAGCGGAGCCTCGTTCTCTGAGCAGGGTTTGTCCGGCACGGATCCCAGCGTGTTATAGATGGTTACACAATTCATTAAAATACTATTTCAGGACACAAAGCATGTGGCTGTTACTCAAAGAGCTTTCCTCGCACAAAGCTGGAGAGCCACAAAAAAGCGATCATTGTTTCACGAGTCCTTCATTACTGCCGGTCCATGTCATTCACAAGCGCTTCGGCACAAAGAAAAGCATTTAACTCGCTCACCTCGCACGGCGTATGGGAACCAAAACAAAAATTATCTTATACTTTTGCACAATGTGAGTTCGTTTACATAATTACTGTTTTTTTTCTTTTTTTTCGTTTACTCAATCCTTAATCAAAAGGAAATGATTTATTTTTCATATGACATTTTGTTTGATTCTTAATTATACAAAGGCTTGTTGTTAATTATTCACTTTAGACATTCTTTTTTATGCAGGTACGTTTTAAATAATTAGTCAATTCATGCTCCACAGTGTTTGACAGCTCACAAGCACCCGTAAGCTCACTCAGATGGACATTCGCACACACACACACACACTTTCTTTGATTTGAAGCAGGGCGTTTGATAAGTATGGACAGCCTCGAGCACTCGGCCACAGAAGCGACTGAACATGTTCGCTTGGTGAACTGAAGGCCAGACAGCGCCTGCCATTTCCCTTTGACTCATTAAAGGGCCTCAGGATCTGCTCTTGTTAGCGGTCATTAGCCTGAGGAGTCCCTGGCAGCACACACACACACACACTCTGGTGCTCCACAGGGGGGAAAGTGAACCGCAGGAAGAGCAAAACCCACTCTTCCACTGATTTGAGAGCTGAACGATGACTCGACTGATTATGCTACTATATAAACTGCAAGTACAGCAACAAGCATATAGACTACATTACATGCATATCAATATTCTGACAGTAATTGGAACGTGTCAATATTCTCAGATTAGTGTCGTTGCCCAACAATATTCTGATTCCCCAAAATACGATTGATCTAGTGTCGTACCTTGCTATGTTTTGAGGTCCCTTGTGAAAAAGAAGTGCGCTTAATTGTACCGAATGTGCACTTTGTAGTGTACTTCAAATCTTAAAAGTATATTTTAAAAAATCATTTCTTGCAGATAATAAAATACACACTTTAATGTGTTAATTAAACACATTCTATGTTTCTTTCTTATGTTTCTTAATGCACTTTGTAATAATGCCAATTAAAATGTTTTACTTTTTAAATCATTTTGGTTGTAATAACCTTTTCTCATGCTTACTTATTTTGATGTGCTGACTAAATACTAAAGCACGTGTAAAGTACTTGTTTTTAACTGTAGGGTGTTATTTGATATTACATTCAAAGTTAATATATCGTAAATGTTCTAAATTGCAACCACACACACACACACACACACACACACACACACACACTCACAGTGAGCATGAACGTATGTTTACAAAGAGGTCTGTGTTTGTGCGAGTGTGTTTCTCTTTCACATTTAACGGATGAAAAGCAAGCACTACAAATGACAGTGCTTTTCTAAAATACATCTGTATTCTTCAAAAATGTGTTCAGAAGCAATATAGCGCTCTCTCAGTTCATTAAGAAACCTTTTTGACATTTCTTGAGTGCCTATGCTGTTGATAATGAGGTTTCCTTTTTTCTGATAAATGTTGTGGGGGGTGGAGTGAAGTTGCCTGTGAATAAGCAAATGCTGAAATCTAAAATTACAATAAAATGACTGCCCAACAACTAAAATGCCAAGTGTAATTATTATTATTTAAAAGATCTTGAAGTCAACAACAACATAGCCTACAATAATAACAGAAAAAGAGTAATTCGCTGAATAGTAAACCATTCATTTGTGTCTCATATTTACCACAAGCTTTCAAATTTCCCAAGCTTTTGGCTGGCTGGTAGCTGGTGCTAATTCTCATCTGTGCCTAGCTGTGACATCAGGTGCTTTAGCTTATTTCCGCTGTAGTATCTTTGCTCGTTGATGCCCGGAACATGTCCGTTAGTTTGGAGCATTTTGCTGCCTCCTCCTCCATCATTTTTGAGTCTGACCTTCTCAGCGCCACCTTTCCCTTTTCTTTTTTGTCTTTCCATCATTTGGGGCTGTTTACACCTGGCCACTTCATGCGTTTTCTTAGATCGGAGAGCTATCTGATTTATCATTTAAACCTGTGTCGCATAAATGTGTTTTTGCAAAACGGATATAAATCCAACCTAAATTCCCACGCTATATGCAGATTTAAAGGAGTGACACCGAAAGCAACAGATAGCCTATGAACTGCATTTTATTGATCATCAGCTAAAATTTCAAAATCAAAGACTGCAATAAGAGAGAGAGCGGCTACAGTAGATCATTTCAGTTCTTTACTTTTAATGAAGATGATTGTGTTAAGCGTCTGCGACTTTCACTTTGATTCACTTAGTTTGCACGTTGGTTTGATGAGTAGATGCTCAGCTGCGATCGGATTCGGATTCAAATCCGTCTCGAATGCGTTTCGGAGGGCATTTACACCTGGTCTTTTCACGATCAGATAGCTATCCGATCACAGAAAACGCATTAAATGGCCAGGTGTAAACGGCCCACTCACTCACACGTCTACGTCTGTTAACGTCAGACTTCCAAAACGTGACGAGGAAAAAAAGAGGTGTCCGATGGCTTTACGTCATAGGCCGACAGGCTATGCCATTTGGGGAGGGGCTGCTCACTGATCCCCCTATATTTCCCTTCGTTAGTGCTTTCTGATTAGCCTGTGTTTCTACTGAAATAAGAGGCTGATGCGGCCCGCCGTACGGGTTTAGCAGAGAGGCTGCACAGTTTGACCGGATGGTGTTGCTAAGAACTTGCAATGTACTATTATCAGACCCTCGCGGCCTCAAAACACTACGGCCCGACTCTCCCGATTGCCACTCCGCCCCTGACACATTGTGATTTTGTTTCTTAAAAGGATAGTTCCCCCTAAAATTTAAATTCTGTCATTTACTCACCCTCATGTTTTACTATTCAACTATTCAAAGTCTATTCATCCTTTCATAAAGATCAATCCTTATGAATCAAGTGTTTTAATCCTTCTGAAGAGATTTAATTTAGGCTTTTATTCACATAAACATTGATCAGAGAACACAAACAACAGCTCAAACGTACTTGCTTGCCGCGCGAGAACCTCATTGGTTCTTGCTGAAGCTCAATCGTGCTGCGTAACACGAGAATGAACCTCATTGGTTTTACATATCTTGAGGTTCTTCTACCAAATGCTGTAAACATTGGTCACTGATCAATGTTTATATGTGAACATGGGCGGACTGCATGGCCATCTGGCATTCCGGGCACTTTCCCGGTGGGCCAACATGCTTTTTGGGCCGGCCGCCTAAACTTTTTTTTTTTTTTGCCCCATGAACCGGCCCATAAAAGTGGTAGGCCTAGATCGGCGGCCCAATGTTTTTATAATTGACACTGCTGGCCCAAAACACTTTTTTTCCTTCTGACAGACGCGGCCCATGAAACACGTAGCTCAGCGGCCCATTGGTTCTTTTCTTGATTGACACTGGGCTGGGCCAATCACATCTTTACACACCTCCCCCTCTGGGCTCTGAGCGAGCGTGCAGTGTAAGTGTGTATCTGTCAAAAAAGTCTGAGAGCTATAGAAGAAATGTAGATGGAGATGCCCCCGAACCCCCCTACAGGGACAGAGGTCCACTCACCACAGCTTTACCAAAAATCCTGCGAGAAACACTGGTACTGCAATGCCAATGCAGCTTATAGCTTGTTTTTTTGGATTCATCACTGTGGAGTATAGTTCAATTGTATTCATAAATTACCATTTTGTACTTATTTCATCTGTTAACTCTCACTCGTTCCTATACTCACTCATTACATGGCATTAGTGATTTAAAGGAATAGGAGTTGGTATACATATTTAAGGGCGTGCAAAGATGTGTGGTGTTTATGATCATATGTAGTGGGCCAGTCTGGGCCAAAATGCCAGGGCCGATTTTTTGTCCCAGTCCACCCCTGTATGTGAATAAAAGCCTCAATTAAATCTGTTCATCATATAAAAATATCATGTCTCTTCAGAAGACTTGGAATAAAACATCTTGTTTTGGGTGAATAGATGGAGGTATAAACATCTCTCAAATATCATTAAAAATTGAATGAAAATCTTATGGATTTGGAACAAGAGAAATGTTGTAAATGACAGAATTTGCATTTTGGGGAATTTTCCTCATGTTAAATTACGCACTAATGCTGGCCATTCTTGAATATTTTAAGCCCGATTTTGGGCCCAATTTGCACCCGCTAATGAGCGAGGGGCTTTGACAAATTCAAGGCTTGTCGTAACCAAGCGTGCCACACAAGCCCTGAAAAGTGAAGCCAAAGCATCTTGATCGCCCCCCGGTGGCTGGTCCTAGTATAGGTCATAAGCCCCGCCTCCCCGTGTTATTCAACGGGACTTGAGACCAACTAAACAATTTAATTACACTTCAAATATCTTTTTTCCGAAGGTGGTTTCTGTCGTTTACTGTAGTTTTTATCACGCTGATGTAAATTCAAGTGTTTGTTTTTAAAATAAGTTTGTTTTTAGTAAGTTATTTGATGCTATAAAAACGGTGGTGTGACGTCATGATTGACAGCTGTGATTGACAGGTTCTCTGAGCGAAGTAGTCACTGAAGCACCAACAGACTTTTTTCCGGGATCTTCGGAGGACTGAGGAGATTGGAGCATTAAATTTAATATCTAAATTTCTATAATTAATTATTTCACATGAGAGTGAGGGCGGGGCCTTGATTTCGCGGCTTTACTTCCTGCTCACTACTGCGCAGGTCTGGTCCCGAGATCGCTACTGCGCAGACTCAAGCCTCAAGATGTCAGCGCCATATCGGGACACTGGCGGCTTCACTTCTCACCAATGGAAGAGAGCGAAGGGGCGTCGTCCATCTTTTTTTACAGTCTATGGTCGTAACCAATCAACTGGTGCAATAGCCAATGAGAGTGAGCGAGCTTCACCAACCGCATCTCGCACCCTCTTAAACTGCTCTGCAAAGTGTACGCTATAACCCATGTCTTCACAGCCAAGATTTCACCCATATTCTTTTTCTCCTTTTCTTTTCTCGCTGCGAAACAGAACACACGCCAGGAGAGCGAGTTGATGACGTCAATCATCCTCCATGTTTGTTTTTCTTCTAAAATCACGTGAGTTTCTGTGAGATCTTGCGTCTGTGGAATTGCCACTGTTAAATCAGTGCGGTCTAGTGTGTGCGTTCATCTAGTGTGTCCCGGGGCTAGAGGAAAAGTTGCAGCATGTGACTGACATCATTCTTGCAATTTAACTTAAAACATTGCAAATAATGTTGCTGTTACCATTTCTTGTAGTTGTGACTTCTCATTTTTACATCTCATTGTGACCTTATACCTTTCAATGAACTTTAATACACACAGTTATCTTTATTTTTAGGAAGGCATGGGCTCAGCCTGACCCTAAGGACTATATGGGCATTTTCCTTTTAGCTAGTTGATTGTAATGAAGTGTGAGTCCCTCGGCTGAATCCAGTGCTCTCATTACTCAAGATCTGTTTGCGTCCAGCCGTCACCACCACAGCATGAGAGACCTTTAAGCCTTCAGAGCGACAGAGGGGATTTAGAGAGCGCCGAGATCAAACAAGTCACCCGTACACACACATAAAACACAATAGAGTTTCAAAGACAGCTCTAGACATATTAATCACGAACATATGAAACGAACAGGGACATGTTGGGCCAGGGATGAACTGACAAACGAGGCTTTTTTACCCCCTGCTTGCTGACAGCAGGGCTATTATCGTGAACTAAAACTATTAAAAACATTTCTGTTAATTGAAAATTACAATAAACTAAATATTATCTGAAAAAAAAAAAATTGAAATGTTGCCTTGGAAATATTCTGAAGTTGCTGCACTACTGGAAATAAATAAAACTAAAACTAAACTAGAACTAAAATAAAATTTAAAATAAATTACACCTAAATAACAATATTTAAAAATAAACTAATAAAATGACTAAACATTAATACAAATTACACTAATATTAAAATATTAAAATAAAAGCTAATTCAAAATACTATAATAAACTATAATAAAGATAAAAAGAGCATGTTGTTGGTTCAGTTCATTGTGTAAATCAGTTGCATTTAGCGAGAATAAAGGAATGCGTATATATTACTGATGACATGGTTACAAGTATGAAAGGATGTTATTGAAACTCTATCCATTTTTCAGGCTACTGTTAGTTTTGGTACTTTATCAAGCACAGTAGTAGACAAAATGACTCTTGTAGTATTTATTTCGGTTGTGAACAACTGTGTTGTTTGAATGATTCAATGACTCACTCATAAAAGTCAAAAGGAGACTCACTTGTCAGAATCAGTCTACGAACGAATCTTTTCAGTGGACGGAATCAAAACCTTTGGTTCACCGAGAGTCAAAATCACTAACACTTTCTATATGCATATTTAGCCAGCCATTACATTACAGCTCATAAAACTCATGTTCAATCTGCCACACAGCAGCATTAGAGACTATTGCAGTGCAGAACATTAGTTTCAAGGACAGAACAATTGAAAGGCCTAAAATGCCCCAACATAAATGAATAGAGTGGAGAGATGGGATTGCTCCAGGCTTTCCTCAATCAGACAGCTCACCACTGGGCCTGGCTCTCGGTCTGTAATGGCTTTGGCATTTTCCGTTTCTAAAAGACCTCCAGACTGACACCTCTAAACGACTGCTGGCTTTCACAATAACACCAGCGCTGAAAGAGAAGAATCAGCGCATGACGAGAAGCAGATGTAAGTACTCCAGAAAAATGAATCTTCTGTGTTTTAGCATGATTTCCACTTAAAGGTCATTGCACGATATTTAATCATAGTGTTTCTGTTGCTAAATGCTGCATGAGTTTGCAGACTTTGCTAACACTTCAGAGGGCAAAATCAATTAAAGCAAAAGGCAAACTTAGACTATAATCGACAATTAAATGACTTCCTAATGCATTTCTTGCATTGGCATTTATCCTCTTTAGTTTGTTTTCTTGTATAGAGCATGTTCTTTAAGATTAAAAAGAGCACTTTGTATTTGTTTTCTTGAGAAGGCTTTAACTTTTTGTAATGGAAAGGGAAGGCCGAGAGCATGATGGGTACAGGTCTAGATTTCAGAGAAGGGAAAGTCCCAAGTGGAAAGTCCCAAGTAAAAATACAATCATGATAATGTGTTCTCTCTGACTTTATCTGTGATCATTTCTGAGTGAAAACCTCAGTTTGGAAACCAATGTCTGCAAAAAAAAAAAAAAAAAAAAAAAACACAAAATGAAAAATAGACAGTTTAAATTATGTAAAATTAGCAAAACCACGGCTGACATAACAGCTGGAAATACAAAATTCTTTAATGCATTTGTACCGAAGACACTGGCTGTGTGCCAAACCCTAGTGAGCTCCCTACATAGGCAGTATTTTAAGATGCTCTGTGTGTGCTCCTGACGTACAAAAAGGAAGTGCAACTGGTATTTTTTATATATTTTTATTTGTATATATATTAATGAGATAAAAGACCACGTATGTGCACTTAAAGAGAGCACACTTTCATGACTGTTTTTCAACACACTTAAATACACCTTTAAAATGTGCACTTTGTAATAAATTCAAAAAAAAAAGTTTTAAAGTACATCAATATGGTTAATAATCTTTTATTGTGCTTTAAAGAAATGACACATCAACATACTAAAACATGTAAAGTACTTGATTATAATTTTAACCGTAGTGTGTTATTCAACATTGCATTTAAAGTTAGTATATTTTAAACGTACTAAATTGCAACTTCATCTTTACAAATGTGTAAAATAGATTTTAAAATACATGACATATAAGGTTCAATAGAAATGACAGTAAAGTTTATTTTAGTTCATCATAAATGCTTGTCAGTTCATTCAGCAGGAACTTTAACAATATATTTTTAAAGACAATTGAATTAATTATGAAATTACATGTAAATATGACCTGAAGTCCCACTTAAGTGAGGCAAAAAGCACTCTTCAAGTTCAACTAATTGCAATTAATATAAATGTAAACTATGTATTTTTTTCATTTAATTGTATTTAATATACAATGAAGTGTTTTTACTAAATATTTGAGCGTACGGTTAGCTGTATGCTAACACCAGACTGTTGAAATCTTTGACTGAATCGTTCACTTGTCTCCCAAGGTGGTTTTTTAAATTGCAGTGTGTAAATTGTAAGCGAGTCGCTTTTAAGACACATTCTTGTGTTCAAAACAGCGAGTCGGCGATGCATTTGAACGTTGCACTGTTTTTACTTCACACACAGCAAACAAATACATAAAATAATTAAAAACCAGCCCCTTATGTTCGCAATAAACAGCGAAGCAGATTTGAATTTGGAAGCGAGCCATTGCTTCAGAAACGATCCACAGCTTCCCATCAATATCCCCATGTTAAATTGAGAAGACACAATATGAAACGTGTTTTGCTGCATATCTTCAGGCTCGCTTCGACAGCACCTCAAAATTACAATCTGGTGTTTAATTAACAGCAGAAGCAAACACTTCGCCAGCTGTTTGACAAAGCTTCACTAATCATGGGGTTTAATAGAGCTTTAGTGAAGTCTCTGGCATCTTCATAAGACATGACAATAATACATGTGCAACATCCCACCATCTTCATGAAATATGACCTGAAGGCCTGAAGTTGAACAGATCATCAGACGCATTGATTTGTTAATGCCGTTCAGCCTCAGCTGTGTTGGAGAAACTCGGTCCTTTATTCCAGCGTGTTCAGACTCTTATCAGATTACACTGTGAACCGGCTGTGTGTGGGAGTCGCGGCGATTATGAGAGACAGCGGAGAGAAGGGGAAGAGCTGTGTGTGTGTGTGTGTAAACTCTTACTCTAGAGACTGTGCTCTTGCTTAGAAGCCGTTTATAAATACGGCCAGTCACTGGTTGCTTTTTGGGGGATAATATATACAGAAAACAGCCGCATATTTGGGCCTAATAGTGCTTGGTCCCCATTGGGCAAAATTGAAATATGACCAACCACTAAGCATAGTTTGTTCCCATGTTCATCCAGCATGTCTGCTTCCCTCAGTCCCTCTCCTATTCCAATTATCCATAAAGGCATGTTATTTTCCTTTTCCATATGTGACAGCATGAGAGAGAGAGAGGGATTCATTCTTTAGTTCCCACGTGTGTTCAGGCACTGAATTCAATTTGTAAACACACACACACATGTGTGTGTGTGTTTACAAATTTAACATATATATATATATATATATATATATGAGACATTTTGCCTGAAATAAAAAAAAAAGTGTGATTTATTCATAATATAATTATTGAAAATACATTTGGCTTTGATACAATAAATTAATATAAAATACAATACAATTTAGAAGTTTTTTTTTTTTTTGCACGTATTTATACATTTAAATTATATTTGTAAAAAATATAATAATGGAAAAGACATCTGTCTGAAAAAAAAAAAAAAAAAAAAAAAAATTACATAAATAATTGAATTAAAGCTTTTGTCTCGAGATCTGGCAACTATAGACTTTCTGATCTCGCCAACAAAAGATGCAAAAGTTCAGGGTATCCCCGAAGTGTCCACGGTCTCTCAGAGCCTCTGTGTCTCGGTGTTGGGAAGATTATTAGAGAAGCTCCGCTGCCCTGTAGCGGTCAACATTTGGGTAATTTTAGCATTAGGATTCATTTGCACGTTTATCAGAAGGCATCATTCTCCTTTTTTACGGCCTCTGGCGTCTGTGTGGCACATTCACTCTGATAAACTGCCCTATAACGACAAACTGAGGCATTGTGGGTAATAACAGCCACAGCATGATGATTTCTAACGTCTCTGGTGTATTAGTCTAAAGGAATACACAAACATTGTGATTTTCACTGAAACTATATTAGTTTCGGCAGGGGTTTCGCATGATCATAACAGAAACCCGAGCAGAATTTAAAACGAGACGAGGTGTGTCGTTCCTTCTGAAAATGGCCAAAACAAAATAAACCTAGACGATTCCTTAATGTGAATTAGTTAATAATCCATACTATTTTACTTCCTGTTGTCATAAGAACACATTCAATCATATAACCAATATCAAAACAAGGAAGAGCATCCTACACTTTGTTTAAAAGCCCTTAAGAAAGTTTAAAGTGCTGATAACAACGCTGTACCGTACCAGGAACTGAACTGAAGTCATCAGTCCAATGTTTCAGGACGGGACACGAGCAAGTGTGTGTGCAGTGACACCATGTGGTGATGCGAGTCATTACGGCTTCATTCTATTAGCATGAACGCCTTTGGCTACAAATAATCCATGCATTTGTAAACATTTGACACTCACAAGATAAACATTCTCTCAAGAATATTGAGATTATGAGTAATGCATAAGACTGAAAATCACTAGCATATGATTTGCAGTGTGCTATGCTTGACTTACACTCAGCCCTGAAGACCTGCTGGAAGAAAAAGAAAAAAAACTTCATCATTTAAATAATCAAACCACTGCGCAGTGGAAGGAGCATCAGGAAGAAAAAAATCTCGGTTAATGAAAAGTCTTTTCCACAAGCCTTGAAGAAAAATACTTTATTTCTTTATAAATCCACATAGAGTACCTATGAAAGCATAAAATTCCATCCCATATTTTTTATTTCTTTATTATTTTCTCCTTGAAATCAAATGATTAAAATCAGAGATGGCTGAAGGTGTACTTCACATACAAATACGTCCACGGTCAATTGGAGGAAAAAAAAAAAAAGAACAGTATTTATTTCAGTGTGTTTATCGCTGCTTTCACATAGTCTTGTTGTCAGATAATGAGTTCTCAAAAGTGCCTTACCGTCAATCCTTGTCGACACGGGAGATTCAGAAAGTTTTAGTGCATCGTGATAATCAATGTTCTGCCGGTGCCTCTCCTGTTTGACCTAATCTCCAGATCCCAAGAACACACTCCCCATGTTTGTTAATCAGCTGGATATCGATCCCAGTGTTCAGTTTCCCAATAAAGAGAGCAGGAGAGACAATACAGAGGAATCCATAATAAAGTGCTCCTGAAGGTCCACAAATGTTAACTTGATACCGACTCATCAATATTTCATCGAACTTTGATAAGTCTGAATCCACACGGGCCTGCGGGAGAACATTCCATCCACACGATTCAATCCTTTGGCACTGGACCATCGTAGAGATCGGAGCTGCTATTTAACACTGATATATAGTCAAAACATTTCCAACATCTTCACAAAAAAACAACCGCAACGTATTCCCAAAGAGTTTCATTGTCTCTTCCCATAAAATGATCTGATGATTTGATTCTTCTCTCTCGGGGCATTAACCTCTGGTTTAAAAATGAAACATAATAATATCCACGGTCTGGGGGAGAGTCTTGCATAAAGAACTGAACACGGAGAGCCTGTTATATTTGCCTTCCGACCGCAGCTTGTCCTACAAATAGATTGGATCCAATCCCATTTAATCTGGCAATCTGCATTTAGCTTCCAGACTGTGAGTTTGCCTTGAAAAACAACAGAGGCAAGAGATCAGCTTCAGCAGCTTAACACATTTAAACAGGTATTGAAGTCTGCAAAAGGAATAAGCGAGGTCTGAGTGGACAGGTCTGAATGCATTCAAAGGGAGAAGACAGTAAAGACATTCCTCTAATAAAGTGATTTTATACATTTTTACGGGTGATCACTGCAGGTGTAAACGGGGGCTATAATGTTTGGACCACATTCAGAGTCAGAAATGACTAACTAACTAATTAACTTCTAATTCTAATTAGTCTCAAGCGTTATGTCAGTGGACTTGTAGTATACTTAGTATGAAATAAATGTATTTTAAATACATTTTGGTATAGGTTTTTTTCACTAGGGGAACCAACGAACCAACCAAACTAACTAATTAAATCCTGTAACTCAAACAGTAGATTCATGGCGCTAACCATGTCAGATGATTGATCAAATGTACATCTTGCAGTGTGACTTTGCATAAAAAGCTGGCAGATGCATGAATGTAAATGTAAATGAATAAATGATGTAAAATAAATGACTAACTTTATAATTGCAATTGTAGCTTGGCTTTGTCTAGTAAACATACACGTTAACACAGTGCCATTTCAGCAAATATTATCACACTGAACTTAATCCGTATCAGAGGAAACGGCGCCCGAGGATACGCAAACTATTTTCTCACAACACCGGCTGAGCTTGCATAAACACACAGAGCGAGGGACTATACATAGCGCATGCTAATTGGACATTTAACGACTTCATTAACTCCAACCATCATCAATTTACTCAGACTTTCCTCCCAGATTTAATTCAGAACTAACAGAGACTCCAAGGCCTGATACGTTGCGGTTAGCTAGTTATCCGCAGTGAGCTCGCTAATGCTAGGCCTCATTCAGACGGCTATTTTTAGCGTGCCCTGCTTCAGCCTGGAGGGATTCTGGTTCGCATCGGCTGTCGGCAGGGAAGGAGAAGAGAGCTTGCGGCTCATTTTGCGGAGAACAAATAGTAATTGCCTTCTACTATGGGTCTTCTCGTATTCTGCAACATCTCACCCCGCAGATCAACCCATTTGTCTCAATATCTGAGAGACCAGGCCTTTACCCTTTTATCTCAATCTCTAAACCCCCATCACAATACTCATATCAACCCTTTTTCTTCCATCATAGTGCGTTTGCTATCTCCGCAGCTCTTTTCCAGGCCTCGTATCTCTATCCCCTCCACGTCCTAATCTGTCCCATTTCACGCGGAGCAAAAGGAAATGTAAATCCATCAGAAGCTAATAGGAGAAGGAGCTCTACTTGTGCTTTCATTTTAGAAACAAGACCTGCATTTTAATCAGTTATGGTCCATCAGAAATGTTAGATCATGAATCGGCACTCAATTGAGCTACAGGCAGGTTTGAAAATAATAACACAAATGTGACCCTGAACCACAAGCCAGTCACGAGTCGCACGGGTATATCTGTGGCAATAGCCAACAATACATTGTACGGGTCAAAATTATCGTTTTTTGTCTTTTATGCCAAAAATCAATAGGATATTAAGGAAAAATCATGTTCCATGAAGATATTTTGTTAATTTCCTACTGTAAATATATAAAACATGTATTTTTGTCAGTGAATGCAGCACAATCGCCAGCATAAATGAACAACTTTAAAGGAGATTTTCTCAATGTTTCGATTTTTTTGCACCCTCAGATTCCAGATGTTCAATAGTTGTATCTCAGCCAAATATTGTCCTATCCTAACAAACCATACATCAATGGGAAGCTTATTTATTCAGATTTCAGGTGATGTATAAATCTCAATTTCAGAAAATTGACCCATGTGACCCAGATAAGCTCACTGGCTCATAACTTATAAACGACTCCAAAAACTCATAACCAGCGAGCGATGATTCCTAAACGATGAAGGAGCGTCCAACATTAGCATCAAAAGTGTCACATCTATAAAATGTGCACATGCATTTAATTCATAATTAATGTAAAGCATTATTATTACAAAAATAGTTCTTATATATATATTTTTTTTTTGTATTTTTATTGTAAAACATTATTGAAAAAAATATTAATTCACAATAGTTTTATTTCTAAATAATTGCAGTTTTAAAAGAGAAATCACTGATCTTTGTATGGTATACACAAACAATGATTCAGAAAATCAGTATTAATACTAAATATATTAAAGTCTAAACAGTAAATTCATGGATTATAATCTGGGTTGTTTCTGACATTTATTTTTTGTTTTGGCTAATAGAAGTTCTGAATGGCCCATAACTGAGTAAATAAGTTCATTTCAAACCCCAGACGACTAAAGCGAAACATGATCCAGATGTGATCCAGAGGTGCTGATTAAAAGATGGACGTTTTTGCAGGTCAAAAACGGTGATTTATCTCATAAGCTTGAGAAGTCTTTGACCCTGATCAGATATGATCACTCTTTGTTCACCCTAATTGCACTCGCCACAGAAGCCTTGTGGAGTTTCTCCTGAGAGACACTTCTGCTCTTCATCTCTCAGTCGAGCGGCGTCAGATTCCTGTCCGCTGGAGGAGCTGTTTCCCACCGATCCGCTTCATTCCCAACCGAAGGCATCCGTGACCAATCCACTGGGATGGCTCTCTCCTGGTCATGTTAAATGGACTCATCTCTTGGACCTGAGAGCTGAGGTGTCCATCGCTGTGTATTATCCACACTGCTGTACGATTGAGGAACCAGGCCAACACAGATTGTGCCTCCAAGGGCGTCAGGGCTTTGACTGAATACAAATACAACTCGAATACAAACCAGTGCCTCTAGCTGTGTTGGTGGTTGCCCAGCAAGCAATAGCCGTCATTTCACCGTCTAGGTTAACTATAGACCTGATATATTCCGGCTATGAGTGACCCATTCCTAGCCAAAATAACCTTGAATTTGGTTACATGTCGTTTTTGCCAAAATAACTTGCGAGATGTGTGATATCCCATCATGTAAGCAAAGTAAACAGTGATTACAAGGTGTTTGGTTTCATTTCTTCACTCATTTCATTTCTTTGTAATCCAATTGACGACTAGTCTATTCTTGGGCTATGGTTTCAATTTTCACCCGAATTGTCCCTTGTTTTAGCCTAGACGTCTGGGCTGTGTTTGGACGGCTATTAGACGTCTTTCAACAAGAAGCAGGAAAAAGTGACAGAAATGTAGTTTTCTACTTTACTTCCCCTGATGAAATGAGCTTGGACGTGTCGTGTTTTGGTGCCATGCTTCTGTTACACTTTATTTCAATAGTCCACTGTATATAACTTTGCAACTACATGTCAACTAGCAGTCATAAGAGTATTAGTAGACTGTTAGATTATGGTTCGGGTTAGTAGAATAAGTTGACATGTATTGTACATGTACATGTACAGCATCTGGATGCATAATATTGGTTACATTTGCCAATATTAGAGATGTGTTTAATTTATCGGTATCAGTTGAAACTGGTTTATGGTAAACTGGAAACTTTGATTTACAAAGTCTGCAAATGGATGATGCCTAGTATATTGTGTAGGGGTATAACAATACAATATATGTGTCACAATACAAAAATGCAACGTGGATAGTGACAATATATGTTGTGTATAGTTTACAGAGTGTCAGTGTCAGTACTACATTAAACTACTATACATAATGTTCAATATAATGTATAATAATGCAATGGGGGGATATTTGTGGGTCCTGATAATGCCAAATGTCTGATGTTACCATCTATTTAAAATAATTCTGTATTTTCAGCTTCAGAATCATGAATATTGTTTATTCTGGTGTCTCTATTGTTCATTGGGTTTCAGCACCAAGTCCAAGCCTATTCATTTACACACACAATGTAATACCAAATGTGGCATTTTAATCAACAGTTAATTTATTTTCTTGACCTTTTATAATAAGTCTTGGAGTATCGCAATAATATTGTCTCGTGAGTTCAGTATGGTGATATATATCGAGTCGTGACATGATGGTTTCGTAACACCCCTAGTATTGTGTGAATATATGTGCCTAAACTCTGGCTTGGACTCATAATACTGTGATGAAGTGATAATTCAGATGCAGTCTCTGCAAAATAGCAATATTTAGACGCATGACCTGCACCTCGCGAAGGAAAATAGCACTTCTGGAAACTCAGCAGGGATGTGCATAACATACACATGAGCCTAATGTACTGAAATGCAAACATCCCAACTAGGAATAGCGTTTCAATTTTACGCCTTTGTAATTCAAATGCATGCTATTGAGCTTAACAACTGTCAGGCTATCAATTTAAATAGTGGTCTCAAACGTACCGTACCGTTCGGGAAATCTTTTTAGGCCCGTTGCCCTGACACAGACAGACAGCAGAGCCGGTACGCCTGTAATTTATCCATTAAAGGAGGTCTAATTAACAGAACTGGAGAACCTCTGCATCAGCACTGAGGGGAGATTCTATCACGCTGGCAACCAGTTACCTAGCAACAAATCCTTAACAGATAGAGGAGAGGAGAGAAAAATAATACAGAAATCGTCCTCACCTTGGACAGGAGAAATCCTCAGTAAGACGTGGCAACAGAAAACAAAACTGAATGGGTTGAGGTGTGAAGAGAATGGGGAGGGAGGCGGGATTGAACCCTGTGTTATTGCGATATGGAGTCGTCCTCTTTTACGGATTTCCCGTATTCCGGGTTCAAGTCCACAACCGTGGTTCCCTTCAGTGCCCCGTAACCCCCGTCCAGGCCGTGTGGCCCGTCTTGTCGGTCCGACCCGAGCGGGACGGAGGGCTTGTTGGCGGATCCCGAGGAGGACGAGGATCTGGGAGGAGGGCCCGATGACGCCCCCTGCTGGCCTCCGTTGGTCTGAGAACAAACGTTACTGACGCGGGCCGCCTTCTGCTTGTAGTGCTGACTGTGCAGTTTGTACTTCATCAGCAGGATGAAGATGAAGACGAGGACCGAGGCCACGATGATCCCACCGATGACGATGATCATGGTGCCGCCGAGGAACTGGTCGTGGATGGAGCGGCAGTGGCGAAACTCGCGCTCCGTGGCGAAGGACACGCAACCGACCAATCGCGTGCCGGTGAGAGACGTGATGCCGTCGTCGTAGACCGCCAGGACGCAGAGCTCGTAGTCCCGCGACGAGGCCAGATCACTCAGTGTGAACAACTTATGAGAGGCGGGGATCATCCTGAGAGAGAGAGAGAGAGAGAGAGAGAGAGAGAGAGAGAGAGAGAGAGAGAGAGAGAGAGAGAGAGAGAAGATGCATTAAAAGGTTAAATAAATGCACTTCTAAGTTGCATCTTCTGCTCACCAAGGCAGCAATTATTTTATTTAAAATACAGCGAAAGTTGTGAAATATTATTAGGCTACAATTTAATATAGCTGTATGTGAATATATTGTAAGATGTAATTAATTCCTGTGTATTTTCAGCATCATTACTCCAGTCTTCAGTGTCACATGATCCTTCAGAAATCATTCAAATATAATGATTTGATGCTCAAGAAACATTTATGATTATTATCAGTGTTGAAAACAGTTGTGCTGCTTCATATTGTTTTGTGGAAACCGTGATTAACTACCATTCAAAAGTCTTGGGTGAGATTTAAAAAGAACGAGATAAATTAGCCTAATACTTTTATTTACCAATGGTGAATAAAAAATGTATCAAAAGCGATGGCAAATACATTATACATAATTTTTCTATTTCATATAAATGCTTTTCTTTTTAACTTTCTATTCATGTTTTTCACAAAACAATATTTTAAAACATTGATAATAACAAGATCAATTGTTGATAATTGAGCACCAATAATAACTGATAATGACTGAGTATCAAATCCTCATATTAGAGTGATTTCTGAAGGATCATGTGACACTGAAGACCGGAGTAATGATGCTGAAAATACAGCTTTGATCACAGGAATAAATTACACTACAATATATTCAGTCACCGTGATTTTGTCAAGTAACACATGTTCCAGGATCAACATATTTTGTAGATCCTGGAATAACATTCCTGTCCCAAAATGTAGTCCTTACCCTACCCCTAAACCTAACCCTACCCATAACTTTCCCCTAAAATCAGAGGGAAATGAGAGATGAATAACCCTGATGTTGAAGCACCTCACCCTGGGTCTAAGCCTAAACTGGACATGAACTGTAAACTTGTCCCTCAAATCTGATTGGTTGATTGGAAAGTTGTTCCAGGGAACATGTGGTACTTGGTGAAATCACGTTCACCTTATATACTCACATAGAAAACAGCTGTTTTACATTGGAATAATATATCAGTTTTTACTTTATTTACATTTTTTTCAAATAAATGCAGCCTGGGTGAGCAGAAGAGACTTCTTAAAAACACAAACATTAAATAATGTCATTCCAAACTTTCGGTGAAAGTGAAGTGAACAAATGTTCTGAGAGTTTTAGTTTAAACTGCACAGAATTGAATTCAGGGCAGATGGCTGTCATGAACACACAGTGTTTACAATATTGCCATGCTGTCCAAAGGGAGACGCGTGTCAGAGTAGATTTAGGCCTAACATGTGCTCTGTGCGGCGCCATCTGCAGCCGAGAGACTGTGTCTGCGCGCTTTCACTACAGGACGGAGTAAAGAAGAGCAGCAGTGTCGAAAAACTTCCTCTGTCTTCATCAGGGGTCAGCGGGTTTGAGGAAGGTTGAACTTTAGCAGGGTCCACAATTAACAGCAAATGCACGTTGATAAATAATATACATTTAAAATTCAGCTGCCAGTCATTAATATTCAGAAATCAGGAAAATATATTGTGTATATACTGCATTTTACATACTTCCTCTATATACAGAGATTCTGTAGCTTACTGTTAAAAAAATACAACAATTAAAAAAATACAGTTATTTACTGTAATCAGAGAATACAGTAACATTATGTTAATTAAATTACAGAAACGCTACTGTAAAACATACAGTAACTGGCTGGCAACCCTGCTGCCAGTATTTTACTGTAAAATTTACAGGTAATTTTTAACAGTGTAGAAATAAGCTTGAGTAAATAAAACACGTTGAACTCTATGAAATATAATCTGACTATAACATCACATCACAACCAAAGTGACCAGACAAAATGTACTTTTAAATAATGCAGGTGTTATACATTTTGCAAAGGAAAGATTCACAGTTTTAAATGTACTGATTAAACATGCACTATCATTTTCCCAAACTCAGCACCAGAAGACACACAATAACTCATTCAAAGATTAAAATAGCTGGTAAAACTGAACTTGAAGCCTGTATGTATAATGCATCATACAAGTATTTGAATGCATTAATTATGTCTTGTACATTATTTAATGAGAAACTGCAGCCACAGTTATAATACATTATAATGCTTTTTTTAACACTATTAGAAAGTATACTTTTTTAAAACACATGATGAACATCCGATTTCGTGCGTAACAAGTAATCTGCAAATATTATTGCCAAATGCATTTTAACTAGCATTGCAGCGTTCATAATGAGTGCATTTATAATGCATTATACAGGCATTATAAAGTGTTACCAAATTTTTTATTTTTTTTTTATCTAATCTATGTAAACCTAATCCCATGAGCACGAGGATCATTTTCTGCAGGTTTGGTGAAGTTATGTGCATTATTCAGCAGACTCTGTCCAGCGCTGCACTTCTTCTCTCTGATGCTCTGAGAAGATGAAGACCTGAGTCACGCTGTGCTCCTCACCCTGGGTGATGGTGTGTGTGTGTGTGTGTGTGTGACCCTGAGCATGACCGCATATTTTTGCATTTGACCCCGCGGGTAATTGGCCGAGCTGCGTCTGCGAGCGAGGGCTTGACGGTGAGGGTAATGGTGCATGGGTGTGTGTGTGTAAGTGTGTAAGTGTGTATACTGCTATCTGCTTACACACTGTGGTGAGCCGCTCGCTCTTTTTGATTGCTATTGACAAACAGACGCATATGAAATTACATCATATCAGCAGTGAATTGGCCCAATGTTTTCTTTTTGATGGGGCAACACTTTTATCAGAGATTGTAATACACGACGAAGCTAGTAAATATTGTATATGATTGTTTACGTTTTTAGGGTTATCTTTCAATAACCAGAGCATCAGATCCAATCTGAATACTATTATAACAGCTTACTAAGGACATTTTTAATTAATCTAAAATCTAAAACTAATCAAATAATGTAATAAAAATAAATGCATACATTTTAATAAATTATTCGAAATACATACATAAATATAAATATTAAATCCAATCTGAATATTATTATAACAGCTTACTCTAAGGAAATGTTTAGTTAATGTAAAATATAAAACTAAATATTAAAATAATTTGTTAAAATCAATTACTTGATATAAATGACATTTATTACATTATTTAATACAAAATACACAATTTAATCAAATAATTACATAATCAAATAATAAAATAGACTTAGATATACAGTATCACAAACACTCCCATGAATAACTTATTACTGTAAAATGTACTGTTTTCACACTTTTAGTGACCACTGATTAGCTGTCCTGTATGTCCTAACTGTATGTTCATCCACACGCATCGTCTTACATCCCATAACCGTTAAACACTGTTGTCAGTGAGTTTTAATAAGCGTTAGGTTTGGAGAAGCCGCAGCTCTGTGTCATGTGCTAATGAGCAGATCCAGGGATTTCTCTTCAGTCTGTTCCTCTGGATCCTCTCAGGGCATTTGATGGATTTATACGGAGAAATCCCTCTCACTTTGGCAGGCACTGGTGTTTTTAAGCGTGGAGGGTCAGACTGATGCTCCTCTGTCTCTGAGCTGTCACTGTAAGTGGACGAGAGGGTTCGAGCTCTTCTGGAGACGTGTCACTTGGCACAGAGACCCTGTCATCTCACTGTCTTCTGAAGGAGCTCGCACAGCTTAATTACCCACTTAAAAGAGGCTTAAATCAAAGATGAAAACATGCAAATAAAGAGGGACATAATAAAGGGAGCGAGAGAGAGAGAGAGAGATACAATGTGAATGTGAAAAAGATGAGGTACGATAATGAGAGCTAACAGTGACATTCTCAAGCAGAGACCCTCGTCACCTACAGCTTCTGCTTTTAAAGGAACAGTTTTTCTATTTAAAAAAAAGACATAAATACTGGCAATTCAAACCGGTCTGACTTTCGTTATTCTGTAAAACACAAAGGGAGAAATTCTGAAGACTATTTATCCATTTTATATAATGAATGCAACCAATATGTATATATATGAAGAGTTCAGATGCAAATGCCTCTAAGTGCCATCTGAAATTTTCTTCTAGAATGATAGGTTTTATCAAGCTTGTATATTTAAGGTCAATAATTTCACTTAAATGGCAATGCAAATGACCTATTACCGCCATTCTACCGCCTATTATCATTCTAGAAGAAAATTTCAGATGGCACTTAGAGGCATTTGCATCTGAACTCTTCATATACACTCACCTAAAGGATTATTAGGAACACCTGTTCAATTTCTCATTAATGCAATTATCTAATCAACCAATCACATGGCAGTTGCATTTAGGGGTGTGGTCCTGGTCAAGACAATCTCCTGAACTCCAAACTGAATGTCAGAATGGGAAAGAAAGGTGATTTAAGCAATTTTGAGCGTGGCATGGTTGTTGGTGCCAGACGGGCCGGTCTGAGTATTTCACAATCTGCTCAGTTACTGGGATTTTCACGCACAACCATTTCTAGGGTTTACAAAGAATGGTGTGAAAAGGGAAAAACATCCAGTATGCGGCAGTCCTGTGGGCGAAAATGCCTTGTTGATGCTAGAGGTCAGAGGAGAATGGGCCGACTGATTCAAGCTGATAGAAGAGCAACTTTGACTGAAATAACCACTCGTTACAACCGAGGTATGCAGCAAAGCATTTGTGAAGCCACAACACGCACAACCTTGAGGCGGATGGGCTACAACAGCAGAAGACCCCACCGGGTACCACTCATCTCCACTACAAATAGGAAAAAGAGGTCCTTCGTGCCCTGGATATATATATACAGTATATATATATATATATATATATAGACACACGGGGGCTGTCGATTTAACACGTTCATTTAATTCATTAATCATGGAAAAATAACACATTAAAATAACTGAATGTACCCGCCCCGTCACAGGCCTATATAGTTAATCTTACATTCAACAACTCACTGATGGAGACTATAGAATGTAGTTATAATGGCCCTAAAATGTAAGATATCAAAAGCCTGTATGAGCTTTTATCTCATATTTATATCATATGACATAGTTAAGCAATATCACACTGTTAGTGAGTGCTGTTTTGTCCCAAATAGCACGAGTGCAAATGTGACATTTCAATAAAGAAGTTAATACTGTGATATATTTCACACAATATTGTCTATTTTTGCTGAATATTGTCAGTGAAAAGCCAGAGAAGAGAACTGTTGTACGCCTCTGAGCAACACACAGCGGTGTTTGATTTCCGAATGAATCCGAGTTTTGAGCGAATCAATCGGGTGAGTCGATGATTCAATGACTCGTTCGTTAAAAAGAGCCATTTCTTTCATTGCTGTTCACAGCCCTGATATATTGGAATGTGCATTTGCAGATAATAAAACATTAATTACATAAAAGGCCACTTAAGTGAATATGTTTCTTAAGACACGAGTGCACATTTAAAAAGTGCACTTTGTAATAATGTCAAATTGTTACTTTAAAACAAACAGTTTTACTGTAAAATACATTTTTAAATATGTTATCCTGTCATGCTTTATAGAAGTACACTTATTTTGACGTGTTAACTAACATACTAAAGCACGTGTAAAGTACTTGATTATAATTTTAACCACAGTGTTATTACAAATTAATGTCCTAACATTGCAACATCATGTAATAGAGTTCTGCAGGGATGAGGGAGAAATGAAGCCACTGGTTTTCCTACGGGTTTTTATAAAGTTTTTTTTTTTTTTTTATGAACACATCAAACGGTCTTATCTGGTTACTTACATTTTTTTAAATAAACATAACACCTTCAAAATTCGGGATTTCGATATTGGTGTATGAAACATTGTAGAGCAAACTGTCCGAGAAAAGCCTCCACTGTCCTGTCAGTGGCTGGAAGAGAGCGTCTGAGATGAGAACGCATGTAAATCCACACCTTCACTTCATCCAGGTCTTCGTTCGGCATCATGCACACTGTGCCTCCAGCGCTCTTTCACCCACACATCACTTCAAATATAACCTGTCTTTTCAGCTCAAAGTTTACACTCTACATTCTCACCTCAGCCGCCATCTCGCAGTCATCAGTACTCTAACCCGGCTCGCTGTCAACCGGGAGTTCCTCCGCATGCATTCCTAATTGATTCTGAAAGATTTTTAGATTACTCTGCAGCTCCATAAACCAAAGAACTCCCCTTGCCTTTTCCATAATTAATAGCAAATTGCTTTCTGTATGTATCTTTTCTTCTCTCTTAATCTATCCACAGGGATTATTGCAGGAGTTAATTACATCCTTACAGAGGCCTTCAGTGAGGAATCGTGGTCGTCACTGGCAGTGGGCTGAATGCTAAAAAGTGTCCGCATAAAGACATGCAACCCAAAACGTATCCTCTTAATATAGTACAAAGCAAAATATTGGGTTTGAATATGAGACATATTTCAACATCAGTGCAAATACGCCTTCATTGTAATCTTTCCGGAGCATCAGAAACGAGGGCAAGCGCTCGACGCGCAGCTTCTATTGTTATTCTGTTATTATGGTCTTCCTCAGCGCACCTCGAGCGCTGTGATTTATTGAAGGGTGTCAATGCGTCTGCGGATCCTGCTTTGCAAGATTCGGTTTGAATTGCATCAGGCTGAAAGTATTACCGTGGAAGCCAATCTGTCAGCGCACTAATGAAAATCCGTCAAGAGCTTTTCTGACATGTCGAGCAGAGACCCTAAAACAGCTGTTCCCGTCGGGAAGGGTCCTTTGATTAGCACAGAACAAAAGTATGGATGCGTTTCATATATTGCATTCATGATATTGTTGTGTCTTTGTTGGATGGCAATCATTGAGGTCCATTTGTATTCATCAGAGGAATTGCAATGTTTCATCCCCTATCTGAATAGGATTGCGCCATAAGCCATTAACACCCCCAGCCTCAGATGCCAGCCTTTCCCTTTGAACAAAGACAGAATCAATTTGTTTATCTAATGCAGAATTACCCAGATTCAAAACCCATTTGGGGAGATAGTCCATCCACAGCGCTCTCTCAAATATTGCGTTTCAAAACGAGAGATTTTTTTACTAAAAGAAATCTATGTCTAAAATCTATAAATGTCTTGCATTTATGAGTTTCATATCAACGAACTTCATTGTACATTTGGACTTTCAAGCTGCATGTATTTTGCTTGACACTGATTTAAGTGAATTAGTTGAATCTTAAACTGCTGTAATCTCCATGTCACATTGCAATGTTTTCATAAATCTTACGTGTACGCCAACCAGAGAGATTACAGGCCGAATCAGCTGTGAGCTTGATGTTCGACTCGGGTGGATAACTATGTACACAACTTTATTTTTAACTTAATTATATGATAACAATTATTATAATGTTGATATTCCTGCGACTGGGAATACATTAGAGGCAAAAGCTGATTTAAATGAGCAGATCAGAGAGAAGAGAAACCATGAGCTGGCTCTGAATAAAAAATATATATCACATATATCTGTAAATCATTTAATTAATGTTGGTAAAATCCTTTTATTTCTTATGGAAAGTGTCTGGAGAAGTGCATCAGAAATATCAATATGGCGTCTGTCGGCCTCCAGTGTAGACGCATCGATTAAAATAAAAGCATTTTAGACACGCCGCTCACGTCCTCAGTACCACTAACATGAGTCTGTCACTGCAAACCTGCGGTATTATAGTTAACTCAAACTAAAAGCATACAAACATGCTGCTACTAGACATAAAATTAACGTTAATCCACATAAAATCCCATTTTATTCCAGCTAGTTACCAAGGAAATATTTCTCATTTTCATTTGGATTAAGTAATAAAATAACTAAAACTGAAATTAAATTGAATACAATATATATATAGACATAATAATAATAAAACACAGCAAAATTACTAAAACTTTAACTAAAATTAAATTAATAACAGAAAATATAAACATTTTAACTAATTCAAACTATTAACAACTATAAAAGTACAATAATAGTATCTTATTATTCTAATTATTTTATTATTATTGAGATACTATTGCAGTTTTTATTGATATTTTGAATATTTTAATTTTTATATTTACCGGTTTCATTTTAATTTTAGTTGTGAATTACTTCATTTTTAATAGTTTTTTTTAAAATGTCTAAATCGTTTTTATATTTTTTTTATTTTAGTTTTAGTACATAAAGTTAAACTACATCAATATGAATAAAGTTGCAGTGGCAACTAGCTGAAAAAAAGCAAATATATTTTATTTTATTTAACATATAAACATGTCTTATATTCAAGCAAAAAAAAATAAATGTATATGGTTTTATCCCGGGTTCAGACTACACAATAACAGCCTGATTTTGAAACGATCCATTTGACGTAGTGTTTATGTCATAGGGTTATTATTTTCGGTCCTCCACGACAGGTTCAGTCACATCTGTGACACTGAGCACTTCCATACGCAGCTTTCAAACATGGCGAAACGAAAGAGACGATGGTATTGGTGCTGGTATAGCATTAAGCTGTCCCGCTGCTTCAGTAGTTTGTTTACGTTCTTGTTTCCATAAGTCACTCGCTAGCTCCGCCTTCTCTATGACATCACACACGTCGTTAAAGACGGCAAGTGATGATTGGTCGTGTAGTCTGACATGTTTCTTGTCCACGACACAACAAGAATGTAGGAGTCAAAAGCGCATAATCTGACACAGTGAGTATCGTAACAAACAAACATATTGTGTAGTCTAAAAGTTTCAGGTTTAGCTAACTACAATAACCCTGACTAAGGGGCTGTTTTCACGACACCATTTTCAACTAAAAAACGTTCGTTTACACGACAACAGTGTTTTGGGCGCCTGAAAGCGCAAACTTTTGAAAATGGGTTTCAAAGTGCAAGTTTTGGTCTCTGTGTAAACATCAAAAACGCAAAACTCTGAAGATGATGACGTCATGCACATGCGTATTACATGTTCAGTCTATAGTGCTTCATCGCCCTCTACTGGCCTGGCAGCAGAATACAGAATGGAGTCGCCTGTACATGGAAAACTCAAAGGAAAAACTTCTCTGTTTTAAGTATATCGCTGTCATGTAAACGTACCCTGTAATAACACTGGTGCAAATCATGGAGGACAGAAAGCTATTTACGTTCTTGTTAGTCGCTAGTTACGCCTTCATCACGCACGTCGTTAAAGACGGCAAGTGATGATTGGTCGTGTAGTCTGACATGTTTCTTGTCCACGACACAACAAGAATGTAGGAGTCAAAAGCGCATTATCTGACACAGTGAGTATCGTAACAAACAAACATATTGTGTATGCTAAAAGTTTCAGGTTTAGTTAACTATAATAACAGTGACTAAAATAACGGTAACACTTTACAATAAGGTTCATTAGTTAACATTAGTTAATGTATTAACTAACATGAACTAACCATGAGCAATATAGTTGTTGCTGTATTTGTTCATCTTTGTTAATGTTCGTTAATAAAGTTGTTCATTGTTTGTTCATGTTAGTTCACAGTGCATTAACTACCCAGTAAGCAATTTTGCTTTTAAAAGACGTCTAATTACTTTTAACTGGGCTGTCAGTTAAAATTTAATAGACGTCTAAACCATAGACTAGTTATCAATTAGATAAAGAAATTAAATTAGTGAAGAAATGAAACTAAACACCTTGTAATCACTGTTTACTTTGCTTACATGATGGAATATCAAACATCTCTCAAGTTATTTTGGCAAAAATGACATGTAACCAAATTCAAGGTTATTTTGGCTAGAAGTGTGTTACTCATAGCCGGACTATAGCCGCTTTCCGACCAAGTAGTTCTAGGAACTTAGTACTAGGAACTGTCCACTTCTAAACAGTTCTAAGAACTACTCTCCCCTAAACTCGGTTTTGCTGTTTGCGTTCGCACTGGCCAAGTGGCCATAGGAACTGGTAGGAGGGGTAAGGGAGTGACGCAGGCACGGTGACTTTTATTTTGACGGCGCGACGGACCTTTATTTTGGCGGCGCTGAGAACGCCAGAGCAAACAATGAATGCTCGCATTCTCTGTGTTTATTAGTTAGCAATCTATCTAACAGTACAGTTTAATATGTTATTAGATAGAACTGTAATAGAAAGTAGACAGTATATGAAAAAAAGGTTATTAGCCTATGTGGTTGATGTCCAGTGTTGCTAGCTGGGCAGATAAACATAATCATGTTTGGCTTGGTCCCCTCAAAGTTGCGTTGGATTTTCTCTTCAGCATAAAGGTTTAGAGACCCATCTATCACTGTTTTCCATGTTTGTATAGTTAGTTTATGGAGTAAATATATAGGCTATAATCTGTGTGTTTACATTCTAGCTGTTTTAAAAATGGCGGGTGCTGGTCTTCCGCGTGCGTTCGGTCAATCAGCGTACACCAACGTCACGGGTAGTTCCTATAGTGCTGGTTTAGACCCTACTCTGAAGTAGGACCTAAATTAGTTCCTACAAATGGAGTTCCTAGAACTAAAATCGTTCCTAGTTCCTGCGGTGCGAACACGCCGACATCCGGGTACTTTAGCCAATAGTTCTAGGAACTGTGAAAAGGTTCCTCCGGTCGGAAAGCGGCTTATATCAGGTCTAAAGTTAACCTAGACGGTGAAATGATGGCTTTAGCTTACTTGGTAATGTTATCAACATTTTAATAAAGTATTAGTAAATGTTGAAATTAACATTAACAAAATGTAATAAATGCTGTATAAGTGCAGTTCGTTATTAGTTCATGCAAACTAATGTAGTTAACCAATGTTAATTAATGAACCTTATTGTAAAATAACACTGGTGCAAATCATAGATGACAGAAAGCTCTGTGTTAATCTCTAGAACCTGAGACGAATCTCACCTGTATATGAGGATGTCATCGGTGGAGCTGTTGTACTGGATCTGGTACATGCGAACTCCAGGGATGTGGCTTTGAGGAGGCCAGCGGATCAACACTGAGCTTGAGGTTATTTCCGAGACACTGACCCGCTGATCCGCTCGAGACTGGCCGCCACTTCCACTACTGTTGGACTTTATGGATGTCGGCATGTCCGAGGGTCCCGGTTCAGGCTCCAGTTTGGGGTCGTAATGCGGCGAAGGGTTCACGACTAATTCCACCGGAGCCGTAGCCTCTCCGGCAGCGTTGGACGCGATGCATGTGAACACGCCGGAGTCTTTCACCGTAGCCGTCAAGATATCCAGAGAGCCGTTATCGTAGCATACGGTGCGCGAGGTGTTCCCGATCAGCTTCCCGTCCGGACTGACCCAGTGGACGGTCGGCTCGGGGTCTCCGATGGAGCGGCATCTCAAACTAACCTCTTGACCTTCCATCACGAACATCTTAGACGTGTGCCGAGTGATCATGGGCGGCTCGCACACGAACTCCTCCTCGCGAATCGTCCAGAAGTATTTTCCCGCTAGCTCTCGCGGGGACGCGCACGTCTCCAGATCGTCCTCCCGCGTCAGGCGTCGAAGCCAAACCAGCTCGCAATTACAATGCAACGGGTTCCCGCCGAAACTGAGCACTAGCGCGGTTAGCGGCGAGCCTTTTGTTTTGGCGTAGACCGGGATGCGTAGGAACAGAGGATCCGGCGGGATCTTCTTCAGCTTGTTGGACGTCATATCCAGTCTAGCCAATTTGTGAAGATTTGAAAATATCCCTTCAGGCACGAAGTCGATGAGATTGTGATCCAAACTAAGAGTGTTGACGCTGGATAGCATAGATATAGTGTCCCACGGCAAATCCACCAGATTGTTATACGAAAGATCGAGATCCTCGAGAGTTTCTAGGAAGTCTTGAAAGGCTCCTTCCGAGATGCTGTGAAGCTGGTTATTTGCGAGGATAAGGTGTCGTAGATTCACCAACCCCTGTAAATGTGTGTCGTCCAGCGCCGTGAGCCGGTTTGCGTCGAGATGTAACGCGTGCAGATCCTGCAGGTCGGCGAAGGCGTACGGCTGGATCTGGCTGATGGTGTTTCGGGAGAGCGTGAGGTGGATGAGGCTGCTCATGTTAGCGAAGTCTCGGTGGCGCAGGGTGGTGATGAAGTTGTCCATCAGTCGCAGCTCGGCGGTCTGCCGGTCGATGTTCGGTGGGACGAAGAGCAGGCCGGTTTTGGCACACAGGACGGTGTAGGAGGGCAGCAGGTTCTGGCAGGTGCAGCGTTTGGGACACAGCATGGCGTGGGACGGCATGGAGAACAGAGCCAGGACCAGCAGCAGCCGCTCCATGGGTGCAATCCTGCGGGAACCAGAACACAGGGACAAACGCTTTAGCTCTCATGCTGAGTCACTTCCCTCTGTCTGGGAATCTCTCTCCACACACTATAACCTTCCCAAACACACATGCACACACACACACACACATACACAGTCTGGTTCACTATCTTTGTGGGGACTCTCCATAGACGTAATGGTTTTTATACTGTCCAAACTGTATATTCTGTCCCCTTACACTAACCGTACCCCTAAACCTACCCATCACACAAAACTTTTATTATGCATATTTACAAAAAAATTCATTCTGTATGATTTATAAGCTTGTTTCCTCAATTTAGGTCCCATAGTGACACGAGTCCCCATGAGTCTGTGTGCAATTGAAATGACTGAAAAACATGTACACACACACACACACACACACACACACACACACACACACACACACACACACACACACACACACACACACACGCACACATTTAAGAGAATGCTTGTATTAAACATGCAAATACTGTTGGACACGTTAAGACAGTGGGAAGGTAAAACTGAGCAGACATCGTGATACCTACTTGCATGTATCAAAATTTGCCAATGCCCAACTGGACTTGTATTCGCTCCTTATGCAAATTTGCCTAATTAAATTAGCACATTAACATTTTACTAACAACATGATGTATGCATTTTCCACATCTGCAGTTGCAAACTACACTATTATGCATGAAACTGTTCTTCTAGCTGTATTGTTTAAAGGGACAGTACACCAAAAAATACATTTCTGTCTTCTGGTGAATGCATGTTTCTCAAATGTATTGAGATGTAAAAATAAAAGATAAAAAAACATAAGACATAAAAAACAAACAATGATCTGAGCATCCATTCCTTTTCCCTTTTTAAATGAAATTTGGAAGATGTGGTTTCTTCTTCAATGGTTCTAACTTGAATATAATAAGCAGATCATTTTCTTGATAATATTCTATTCTGCAGAAAAATTTATCTGGAAAAGTAGGATAAAAAACACTTTTTTTTTTATTCACTTTCATATTTTTATTCTGAAGAGGAACAACATGCTTCCAAACTCTTGTCTTTGGAAACCTGTATGACTCTCTTTCTCCCACTGAACAGAAACTGAGATCATGGTAAAATGTCCAAGCTTCTCTTTTCCATACAAAAGAATGGCTGTCAAGCTAAATTCTCAATGAATCATATCAAATTAAATTCCTCACATAAACCTATAAGACTTGGAATACAGTGCACAAACCCAGTGGCTCTTTCTTTTCTCCATCATCCACTCGCATTGCACAGGGGGAAAACTAGCTCAACACCTTTCGTGATACAGTCATATAGTATTGAAATATCATGAGGATAAGTAAATGATGATAAAAATGATGAACTCTATCTTTAAAACGTGCAGAACGCTGCGAGACTGAGAAACTGCTTATTTAATTTCACCAAATCTGGTGTTGAACACAAGATATTATCGTTCAGTCTGGATGTGTTAATGCAGGCATCTATTCCCATGTTATATAAAACTGCTGTCTCTGCCTTCAATAACATATGCAGGATCTGCAGAGAGAGAGAGAGAGAGAGAGAGATGAAGAGGAGGGGCTGCTATAATTTCACACAAAACACAATGAGGAACAACAGGAACAGGAGAGAGAGAGAGAGAGAGAGAGAGAGAGAGAGAGAGAGAGAGAGAGAGAGAGAGAGAGAGAGAGAGAGAGAGAGAGAGAGAGAGAGAGAGAGAGAGAGAGAGAGAGAGAGAGAGAGAGAGATGAAGAGGAGGGGCTGCTATAATTTCACACAAAACACAATGAGGAACAACAGGAACAGGAGAGAGAGAGAGAGTTGGAGGACGTGGTCTTCGGAGCCGGCTGGTTTTAATAGCCCTCGCTCCTGAAATTCATATGTGGTTACAGCGAGGCGATAAAAAAAGTCTGTGGAGAATATGAATTATTATTCTATGCCATTGCTTTCACACAAATGCTAATATCTGATGTGTGGCTCTTTCTTTATTGCGTGTGCATACCATTCCATTTTAATAACTTTTATGTAAAAGCGCATGAATGCAATTATTTTCCACCGCTCGCGAAGCCGTCGTGGATATCAAGAGGTTCAGGCCTGCGGTTTATCATCGAAGGGGATCTCTGACTATAACAACCATCACCAGCAGGACTTTACCTCGCTCAACCAGTAGGAGGGAACGTTGAGCTTCAGTCCGGGGAAAGAAGAAGTGAGAGTGCTCGAGTGCGAGATGTTGTGTGATGCATTCAGGCGAGCTTAAGCTCCCTCTCTCCATTACACTCAGAAAACAGAGTCACGGAAACCCTCAAGAGAGAGCCATTATCCACACAACTAACTACACACAAAAGCAGTCTCTCACTTTAGTTTGCATCGGCTTTTTAGACGCATGTGCATTTGCCCGCTCCGATATAGACATGCATCTCACATATAAATGGAAAGGCACGACATATTGCACCGTGTTTTAGACCAGTGATATTTTTCTCCCAGTCTCAGCCAGTGAGTCGAACACAACACGGGGAGGATTACAAGGAAAGCGGAGGATGATTTACACGCAGAAGCCTCCTTAGGATGCCCTCGCATTTAATTCCAGAAACACGCTGACAACGTGATACTGTGCTGGCTTGTGTCATTATGACAATGCGAGAATAAATGGATTTATTCTGCTTGGGATAAATGGATATCAATTGAATTCGTTGCAAAGCATGAATGAATTTCAGTGCAAGTGGATAAAAATGTGGTTAAAAAAACACCTCAAAGCGGCTCTAATTAGGTGAAGATGAAATGTCAACATGGTCAACATTTTACCCTGGCATCCATCTCTCTCTCTCTCTCTCTCTCTCTCTCTCTCTCTCTCTCTCTCTCTCTCTCTCTCTCTCTCTCTCTCTCTCTCTCTCTCTCTCTCTCTCTCTCTCTCTCTCTCTCTCTCTCTCTCTCTCTCTCTCTCTCTCTCTCTCTCTCCATATCGACAGGATTCATTAATATTTCAGAGAGGACACAGGCTGCTGTGGGTATTTGACACAGTGTGTAAAAATTTAACCGTACTGCACTGGTGCCTTTCTTCGACAAATGAAGGGCAAACACACATAATGCATTATCATCCTATGAATACTTCATAACGACAAAAGTATAAAGTATACAAGGAATTTGTTTTGGTGTACATGGAACCAGTACAGACATTAATGAGGTAATGGTAATGAGATAGTAATGAGAGGTGATGAGTACGAAAACTTATGCAATGAGAAGTCATTGTTGATCATTACATATTTTTGGCCAAATTACTATTCAAGTCAAGATGGTTTATACAGACATAAACACATTTGTTGGTTAGAAAAAAATTATATGCATTAAATACAGAAAGATGCAAGATATTATTCAACATTTATTGTGGTCACATCAACTGGTCATATAAAAGGGTGGTATAAAGATTATCCCTTTATTTAAAAGATTATAGTATAAAAAAACATCCAAAATACATATTTAAGTGTTTTATTACACTTTCTATGTGTGTCATTACATAGGCTTCACCAAACGTTACAGTTGTATGTATTCCTGTCTTTATTCTGAAGGCTTTTACAGACAGAGGGGTTTAAATAATATATATAACTCGAATATGTCAACTGAGTGAAACAAGAATTTTGAATCTGGCTTTATCCAATGTTCGGATTTCTGTTCTGGAAATGTATGCAAATTAGTTACATAATGCCTTATTTGCAAATTTAAACATAACATTTCAGAAAACTTGTAATGCACAATTTAAATGTGTTAATGTACTGTGATTAATTAACTGTGGAAGTATGATGATATCTGTTAGTTAAAATTGTCACCCTGTTAACCTGTGGTGACTTAGAAAGATATGCAAACATCGTCTATTACTGTTTAAAGTTAGATTTACTGTAAAATGCAATTGCAATCATCAGGCCATCGTTTGCAGCGGTGCAAGACATCTCTAAATGTGTCCTCCTTTGGTTTCCTATGACAGTGGTTCAGCATATTTCAGATTTTGTTCCTTCCATCAGGGATTTATTATCATTGAGGAATATCTGCAAGGATAGGAACAGTTTCAGTCTCTCTGTGTCCTTACTTAAAGAATTCAGGACAAAATCAACAGGGATTTAAATACAGCCTGTTCTAATCCATCCATCCATCCATCCATCCATCCATCCATCCATCCATCCATCTATCTATCTATCTATCTATCTATCTATCTATCTATCTATCTATCTATCTATCTATCTATCTATCTATCTATCTATCTATCTATCTATCTATCTATCTATCTATCTATCTATCTATCCATCCATCCATCCATCCATCCATCCATCCATCCATCCATCCATCCATCCATCCATCCATCCATCCATCCATCCATCCATCCATCCATCCATCCATCCATCCATCCATCCATCCATCTCTATCTATCCACACACACATTAGGTTTCCATGTTGTAAGGTGACTTTCAATGATGTTTATAATATACAAACTGTATATTGTATATTCTATGGATTGTATATTATGTATTCTGTATATTCTACTGTACATCCTAACCCTACACACAACTCTCACAGACATCTTTCTGCATGTTTACTTCTGTTACATTTTTACAAATGCCAAAACCCCACAAGAACAAAAGTGACTAAGACTATTCTTGTGGGGTTCCCAAAACAAAGGGGTTACCAGGACCACACACACACACACACACACACACACACACACACACACACACACACACACACACACACACTATCCACATCAACTGTATAACTTCATGTCTATCTTATGTCTTCAGAGGATACAGTGCAACACAACAGCAATAACATTTTTCGTCTGAGAGGTCGTGTTGTTCAGTGTGTGTGTGTGTGTGGTGTGTGTGTGTGTGTGTGTGTGTGTGTGTGTGTGTGTGTGTACAGAATCCTCTAATGTTATGCAGATTACACAGAGGTCTCTAACCTGCCCGAAAATGATGCATGCTGATTGTGTCCGTGTCCCGCTGTTACTCCCTCGGTCCCTGTCGCAATCTCTCCGTCTTTCTTTGCTCATTTACAGCAGAGTCAACAGCAGAATCAGGCTGTGATATTTAACTAAAGACAGACCTCTTCACTTCTCCACCCTGAACGACTCCACGTCCCGCAGAGGAACAGTTCTCTACGCTTGACTATCAAAGGATGATAGTGGGACTTCACTGTCCTAGCATGCTTGTTACCTAACCTATTCCCAATGCAACACTGACTGTACGACAGACCATTCCCTCCTTATGCATCTGATGGACTTTCTCTCTAGTAGCCTGTAATGGCCATCCATGATTTTAATGTACACAGGTGGGGGGTTTGGATACGGTCGAGGCTGCTGTACTTTGACCAGTTGAGTGTTGAATAATTGGGGTTTTAAAAGAGAACGAAACAAGTAAACGCTGGCCAGGCGATTAGCCTTCGCAGTGCATTAAACACAGGCCATCAACACCTGCACACAATAAACCTCACAGCCTCAACATTACAGCTCAAAGGTGAATATTTCACAGCTGAGGGAGTTACAGCGGAGATGCTTCTGGCCAGAGCTTTCACTGAAACTAATTAAATCCATAAATCCATAAACGTTAGTGTCCTTGTTTGTTGATTTGCAACATGTTTTATGAACTGAGTATATGTTAGTGGGACTGAATATGTAGTCTGACTGAGTTATCAGCATTGTACTGTATGTATGTATTAGTATATAATAATAATGAAATTTAAAAATGTATTATATAATATTACAGTATATATTATAACCATTATAATTTAACCCTATAGAAGCATATAGATAGTGAGCCTAGTTCATAGTACTGTGGGGTTTAGTGGGGATATGAATTAAAGCTATATGAAATCCACACTGATTTATTCCTCCTGTAGTTTAATTTACATGACAGATTTCACATTTCACAGCGTGTTTATGGCTTTGCTGAATATTCTCTTGCAACGGAGGTCCATAATGTTTATGAGATATTTAATAGTCTATAAAGTCACCCTCTCTCTGCAAAAAGACACACACCATCACACCTCAGAAACATCCATAACTCAATCCGTGTCTCACTCAACCCTTATAGCAGCGCTATTCAGGACTGAATAAGTCTTTCTTTGAAGTCTTTCAGTCGTCGATTCTTCATTATGGAAGCAAACAGGATGTGCTGAACAAATCTAAATGGATTTTGTGGAAGTAGAAATGCCTACAACTGCTGTAAATGTATGAATTCTGTATGAACTGAGCATAAGCATGCAACACACACACACACACACATTATTTATATATATATATATATATATATATATATATATATATATATTTATATATATATTGTAAAGTTTATTTCGGCTAATCTGTTCTGTAATTATACACCTTTAATTATCCCACATAAACTTAAAGTAACCTATTGGGAGTAATTTTGAATGATATGGATTCTTGTCAAATGTCTTTATTATTAAAAATGTTTTTCAATTGCTAACATCCTTTTGTCCAATCTGTAGTCACATTTTCAAAACTCTAAAGACAATTAGCACAACATCTGTCTGTTTTGACCATACCATTAACACAATTCATGTTGTTCTCACACAAAATGCAGTCAATTAAGACGTTTCTAATGCCTACATTTTCTTTACATATAAGCATACCCAATACCAAAATAATGGATCTTTATAGTCTTTTTTTTTTACAAATGATTTAATGCAGCATGCCAGAAATGAAGACCTAATGTTCCAAACCATAGATAGTGTAAAGTCTTTACTTCTGCAACAATTTCAGCTCAAAATTATTGAAACAAATATTTTAAAAGTAAATATTCAAACCGCTGATAAGCATTTTTAAGTTACTGATCATTACAGTCTCAAATCTCCAATAGACTCCAATAGAGATATTCCAATCTCAAAGACTTTTTACACAAGAAAAAGGCACTCTTTGGACTAGCTTTGTTCAAAGCAAAAAAGAACAACAGAGAGGAGCAGAAAAAGAAAGAAAATGTCTGGATGAGGGAGAGGACTAGTTAGACGAGGGAGAGGACTAGTTAGACGAGGACTAGATGGACTAGAGAGAGGACTAGTTGGACCAGGGGGAGGACTAGTTGGACCAGGGAGAGGACTAGTTGGACTAGGGAGAGGACTAGTTGGACCAGGGAGAGGACTATTTAGACAAGGGAGAGGACTAGTTGGACCAGGGATAGGACTAGTTAGCAAGGGAGAGGACTAGTTGGACCAGAAAGAGGACTAGTTGGACCAGGGAGAGGACTAGTTAGACAAGGGAGATGACTAGTTGGACTAGGGAGAGGACTAGTTGGACCAGGGATAGGACTAATTAGCAAGGGAGAGGACTAGTTGGACCAGGGAGAGGACTAGTTAGACGAGGGACAGGACTAGTTGGACCAGGGAGAGGACTAGTTAGACCAGGGAGAGGACTAGTTAGACAAGGGAGAGGACTAGTTGGACCAGGGAGAGGACTAGTTGGACCAGGGAGAGGACTAGTTAGACGAGGGATAGGACTAGTTGGACCAGGGAGAGGACTAGTTAGATGAGGGAGAGGACTAGTTAGACCAGGAAGAGGACTAGATGGTTGATGGAGAGGACTAGTTGGACCAGGACAAGGGAGAAGGAGAGGTAGGGGGAGAGGAGTAAGAATGTGTGCTGCTGTTCAAAGGAGAGCTGTTGTCACGGATGAAATAAGAGCCACAATCATAGAGCATGTGCTAAACCATGGTCTATCACTGAGTGAGACTGGTGAAAGGGTCCAGCCTAATCTCAAACGGTCAACCGTTGCCTCCATTATCCGGATTCTTCAACAAACCAACAGGTAAGTCATGCATTTCATGAGGGCTATCAGTGCAGTTGCTATTTACTGTATTACAGTAACTGCTGGCCACCAACAAATATGTTGTATTTTTGTTCCTCTAAAGGACACAACGACCTCCTCGCTCTGGGGAAAGAAGAAAGCTTCTCAGTGAAGGCCAAGAACATGCCACTGAGGGATGGGTCATTGCTGACAATGCAATAAAACTGAGAGAAATTCAGACCAGAATTGCAGAGGACAACCTGGTATTCCAGAACGTGGAAAGCATCAGCTTGGCTTCCATTGCTCGGACTCTGACCAAACACAGATTCGAATGAAACAGCTGTACACGGTTCCCTTTGAGAGAAACAGTGATCGGGTCAAGGAACTCCGGCACCAATACGTCCATGTATGGTGTCTATACACCATGTCTGATTCTGCAATGACTATTTTTTCGCTATTCTCTATTGCTACTCTACAAGTAAACATACCCACATAGTGAAAAGCATTTATGTAAAAATTGTGTTTGATTTTTCTTTCAGAGAATTATGGAGTTGGAGGCTAATCAGACACTGCATGAATTCATGTGTGTAGACGAGGCAGGGCTTAACCTGGCAAAAACACGTAGACGAGGAATAAATGTGATTGGGAAAAGGGCCGCTGTTGATGTGCCGGGTCAGAAAGGAGCAAATATCACAATGTGTGCTGCGATCTCAAGTGCTGGTTTGGTCCCGCAGAAAAGCCAGATTGGTCCCTACAACACAGAGCGCCTTCTTTTGTTTTTAGGTGACCTACACCAACAACTGGTGCCAGAAGCAGAACAGGTAGGAGGAAACATGAGGACATTTGTGATTACATGGGACAATGTAGCATTCCAGCATTCACATGCAATCACTAACTGGTTTTCAGCACATCCAAGGGTAACACTTTATTTTGATAGTCCACTTTAGACATTTTACTAACTATAAGTAACTTTGCAACTACATGTCAACTAACTGTCATTAGAGGATTAGTAGACTGTCTGCTTAATATTTGCGAATACTTTATTTTATTGGTCCCCCAACAGACATTCTACTGACTATAAGTAACTTGGCAACTACAAGTCAACTAATTATCCTAACCCAAACCCTAACATCTAACCATAACCTTACAGTCTACTGATAGTCTACTAATACTCTAATGCGAGTTAGTTGACATGTAGGTGAAAAGTTATTTATAGTTAGTGGATTGTCTAAAGTGGACTATCGAAACAAAGTGTAACCCATCCGAGAATGATTTTCCTTTTTCTTCCTCCGTACTCTCCAACCCCATTGAGGAATTATTTTCTGCTTGGAGGTGGAAAGTATATGATCATTGGCCACATGACCAAATGTCCCTCCTGGATGCCATAGATGCTGGCTGCAGAGACATCTTGGGGTGGATAAGGCATGCCAAGCGTTTCTATCCAAGGTGTATAGTGAGTAGATGCGGCCTTACCTATGTTTCACCCGTTTCAATTGAAACAGGCCCCGCCCTCCAAGGGGGACCCCAACAGACCAGCAAAATCCCATTCATTTTCTCCGTAGGATATTGATTTTCAGCCATAATGTCTAAACCATCCAAAGCAGATTGACACCGAGCTACGAGGTTGTGAAACGAAAGTTTCTGCTCCTATAAAAGCCACAAGGTATGAAATCAACCTTGTTATTTGCGATCTTCTGGAGAAATACTACACTACCCACAATTCTAAGCAAAACACTGACGTCTCTGATTGGTCGAACTCGCGCCGCGGTTACCATGGCGACGTTTACCGCCCCCGCAAATGGCTTAAGCGGGGCTGAAATAACGCGGAGCCCATCGTTATATATGATAAGTTCGGTTCAGTGTCAGTCAGACACTTTTTCTTCTTTGCTTTTGTTAAATAATTCAAGTTGAGGGGATGTTTGAGCTGTTTTTTTTTTTTTTTTCGTCAGCCCAGACAGCTGAAAATATACTGCGCAAATCAATTAAGCAGTGAAGTTGCCCTGCGTGAAAGGGTGAGGCTTATTCCAACGTAAAACGCTGTATAATTGTATATAGTTTTAATCAAATGAGGTTGGATTATTTCTATGTTGAGCTGCCTGTTCATGAAGCTCAAAGTGCACGTAATAAAATAATATACCATTGATGCAAACCAACAGGAATCCTTGCTTTTTCTGCTCTATTATGTTTATGTTTTATGTGTGTAGGGCCCCATATTAGTTATTGAAACGGGCCCCCAGATGCTTAAGGCCGCCGCTGATAGTAAGAGACAACATATGATGTGATGTAGACGAGAACATGTGGCCAAATGCTGGAGATCATATAGATTGGAACAGGACTTTTTTTTCTGTGCCTTTTCTCTGTCATTTTGTTTTATTTTTGCACACTTTAAACCAAAGGCCATGTATGTTTGTCTTTTTTGTTTCATTTTGTTGATCACTGACAGCAATTTAATATTGCTAATAAAGCCTTTACTGCCGCAAATCTGTCACTTACTGTTCTTTTTTTTTTCAGTTGTACATTCTATAAAGTATTGATGACTCCTTCACATTTAGATATTATACTATCTAATGCACCATGCATTCACACACACACACAGCTGAATGAAAAAAACAAAATTGATTTCGTACTGTATGTTCTATACAGATAGAACTGAAACATGACACATAATGCAGTTTTTGTAATGCCACCAACTGTTAGTATGTTGCGCTATGATTGACTGTGTTCATGTTGGATAGAAAACTAATGCTAGAGTTTTGACCGAATGATTAAATTTTTAAATGGGTTTGCAGTGTTTTGATAGAGTTAGTGCATATTGAAAATTATTTTATTTTTTTGCATTTTGCATTTTGATATGTAGAGTTTGCATTTATTTAAGAAAATGTGGTTTTGGGGCAGAAAATGTACTATTTGGCTAATTGTGTGATGTAGGTGTGTTGCTGTGTTAAGAGTTTAGAAAAAGTATTTTAAGAATTGGCAAATGCTTCTTAGCAATTGAAAAAAACCTGTAAAGTATGGCATGAACATAACCTTTTCCATGAAGTGTATGTCTATGATTTACACTGTCATCTTTGTCAAGGGTCTATGCAAAAAGTTGCCAAATAGACTCAGCACCTGCATGGCATTTTAATTTGAATGAGTATTTTTACAGGCGGTGTCCTGGAACACATGATCGGCGAGATCCAGTATGGCGGTAGGGTGACTGATGACTAGACAAGCGCCTCTTGCGAAGGTGTGGTTCATGAGGACATGTTCAGCCCTGATTTCTACTTCTACAAAGGCTACTGCATTCCCAGAAGCAATAATGTGGATCAGTATCTCCAATATGTTCAGGTGAGATAGAAGTTTCCAGTGAAACTGCCACTTTAGATGGAAGTGAGAAATTGAGGTAAGACTGTGTAGACAACGGTGGTTTATTACAACACTGTGGGCTGTTCCCTGGTCAAGACTCACAGCAGAGTGACTCCAATTAACATTTACAATCAATTCTGCCAATACTGAGTACCAATACTTACTTTAAAAAACAACAACATTACAATTCTAAAATGATACCAAGTAATGTATTAAATTGATCCAAGCAGAAACAAATTCGCTGAACCTCCTCAAGATATATATTATGCAACAGCTTTGCATAATGCAAAGTTCCTTTACAATTATAAGCTGTTAATGTAAATTTCAAGTGCATTTTTTTTTACAAAGGTGTTTGTGTGTGTATATATCTATATCTATATCTCTCTCTCTATATATATACAAAGCAAATAAATAAAATAAATAAATAAATACAAATTTTTATGTCAGTATTTAATTAGAATATATCTGAAATAACGTGTTGGGTATTTTATGGTTCAGTATGACAAAATTAAAATCTGTTTGGATGGTTCTGTTAAATATTTTCGCAATTAGTTCAACAAAATATGTCTAATCATTTGAGAAAACAAATCTACCCATCAGAGAACAAACAGACCCAGTTTGTCTAAATAAACGACTGTTTGTCATGAAACGCCTGTTGTGTGAACGTGTTGAACTGCGCTTCAGTTTATTCCTCTTACGGTCGCTTCAATCCAATTTCCATTTCAACATCCCATAGGACGTGTCCTGTTTAATTCAGACTATTGTGATTTTCATTAAGCCAAATCTTAAATTGTACAAAAATAAAAAATCCATCCCATCCCAGTTATACAAACAATTCCAACATTCACAGTCACCTAGAAAAGCAAGAGTCCAGCTGCAGCTCCCCTCCGTTTCTCAGCCCACAAAACAACTCTTTCTTCAGCCAAAACAAACAGACAGTGAGATCGAGAGAGGAGCAGTGACACACACACTCGATGGACACACGCGTCTGACAGATCCATCAGCTCTGCCTTCCCTCGCAGTCACCGCTACCATGCCTGCCAGACCTGTGTGTCACTCCCATTACACACACGGCCAAACACACTCTCTGTCCTTCGCCTGAACACACTGTCAGACACACACACGGCCAAACACACTCTCTGTCCTTCGCCTGAACACACTGTCAGACACACACACAGCCAAACACACTCTCTATCCTCCACCTGAACACACTGTCAGACACACACACAGCCAAACACACTCTCTGTCCTCCACCTGAACACACTGTCAGACACACACACAGCCAAACACACTCTCTGTCCTTCGCCTGAACACACTGTCAGACACACACACAGCCAAACACACTCTCTATCCTCCACCTGAACACACTGTCAGACACACACACAGCCAAACACACTCTCTGTCCTTCGTCTGAACACACTGTCAGACACACACACGGCCAAACACACTCTCTGTCTTTCGCCTGAACTCACTGTCAGACACACACACAGCCAAACACACTCTCTGTCCTTCGCCTGAACTCACTGTCAGACACACACACAGCCAAACACACTCTGTCCTTCGCCTGAACACACTGTCAGACACACACACACACACACACACACACACACACACACACACACACAGGGGACGTCAGTCACGCGATTGAGTCGTCAGTTATGACTGCCAAAACATTACATGCTATTAACATTGCTAATTACTTGCTCATCTTCATCATCATGCCCTCGATCCAGCCACGCATCTGCCATTGAGACGAACGTGTTTCTCCGGCTGTCAGAAACATCCTCGGCTCAGACTGACACTATACACAAGGACTGATGGCGTAAAACGTGCTAAGATTTGACAAATGTGCTCTTTTTACTCTCAGAATGTTTTTAGAAACTTCAATAACACACACACACAAAAAAAATGAATGTCATTAAATGTCTTGTTTTGTTGTTATATATTTCTGTTAAAGCCTGAATATTAGAGTGACTGTACACTGTAAAAAAAAAATATATATATATATATATATATTTTACAAGGTTATAAATAAAACAAAGATCACTGGAGTAAAATACTATTTCAGTCTTTCTACTTCAACATGTCAACATTCACTGTGTAACTACTTTTTTTCTTTGTAATTATTTGAGAAATTTATAACAAAATTGGTTTAAAGTAAACACTGCTTTTTTTTTTCAGTGTACGCATCATCAAAATGATTTTCCAAACCAGTTTTAATTTTTTTTTTGAGGTAAAAGGTATTTTTAATTGATAATAATTTTGTAAATGTGCATTGTTAGTCACACCACATGATAAATCATAACAAAGAAACAGTTTTAAATATTTTTCAAGGGAATTATTTATTTTTATTTTTTTTTACTAAAATTGTATTATTCAATGGATTTTTTATTCAGTAAATATTTTAGAGGGGTCCTTTTCTCACCCTGAAATGTCTTTGTGCCCCAAATAATATAAAAACAAATATATTTTTATTTTATTTTAAAACTAAAACATGCTCATTTATATTCCAAGTCAATGTATTTATTGCATTTTTAAATACATTGAGTCAATGACCCTCAAAAACAGTTTCTATATACTCATATCACCAGACAACATAGGTGCAATCATTTCCTGTCGTGATATAATAGCCATAATATCTCCATGCATTTGTAAATCTACAGTCAACATTAGCAGCAATCACATGAGCTCAGCAGGAGCGACGCACGCCGGATGTGTTAGTGGCTTTCACGTCGACGCTGTTGTCGCAGTTGTTTAGCAGTGGATGTTCGCCCGAGGGTTTGAACCGTTCTGTAGGACATGTGGTATTTTGCCAGAGGACGAAGGCGAGGAAGACACGGTGCAAATCATCAAGGCATAAAGCACACAACAGTTGCAGACGGGCTCATGTCTGATATTAAAAATTCTGCAGAATGGAAGAGTTTTGCCTCCGGATGAAAACACTCACCTCAGTCGAACTCTCAGACCTCGCAGCAAGTCAACACTCACTTCCAGTGGTGATTTTACCAACTCCACACTTTTCTATTACAGGTGTGTCGAAAGAAAGTAGAGCAAATGAAAGCACCAAGAATAAAGCTTTGTGTGAAATCACCCCAGACGTCTGCAATACATGTTAACTTCATGAATACATCCATAAGACCTTGCATGTCTACAGTCATATTGAGGAAATCAATGCTATTGTGCAACGTCTCAGTCTGGCCTCGCCGACGTGAATAGCCTGTTATATGAGTGTGTTCTTCCTCCTCTTTCTTCTCCGATCTTTCCTCAAGAAGAAAGGAGAGAGAGAGAGAGATTCATATCAAGTTAGCATCGCTCAGGAGGTCTTTGTTATTAAATTTCAGAAGTGCTAACTAGCCTGGATGTGTTCTGTTCGTGGGGCGGAGACAGAAGAGGAGTGAAAACGAGCATCCCTTGGTTCTCTCGGCAGCTGGAGCCGGATCTCAGATCTCAGTACGGACTGGAATTGTAATGCTCGGTTAAAGTTTGCCTCGGGTTATTCTGGCATTCAGCTCAGGCGGAAGCATGTTAGCGGCCATTTTGGACACTGGCACTTCTCTTCTTGGCAAACATCAAACAAACACTTTTCTTTTCTAGGTTTTTGACTCTGTCTGTCTAGCCCATGGCTAGAGAAAGAGTTTCCAGGGATAGTGATCGGTCTCTGTTCCAGCAAGATTTGGACTAGATATAGAGGGAAAAAAGGACAGGCAGTGGCCTAAAGATTATCTCTTAAACTCCGGCCTCATTTATGCACTCGGGTGTCTTTCGAAACCCGAATAGCATTCGGTTTCTGTGGAACACAAAAGGAGATGTTTTGCAGAATGTTGTTGTGTGAACATCCCAATAGATCTGCAGTGGTGTTAAGTATTTGAGTAATTAGTTAAGTAATTATTCAAGTGATACTGTACTTGAGTATATTTTTTTTGCTACTTTGGCTGAGAATCAAAGATATATGCAACTTTTACTCTATATTTCTGATTAGTATATGTGACCCTGGATCACAAAACCAGTCACGAGTAGCACAGGTAGATTTGTGGCAAAAGCCAACAATACATTATATATGTTCAAAATTGTTCAATAATTATCTTTCATGCCAAAAATCATTAGGATATTAAGTAAAGATCATGTTCCATGAAGATATTTTGTAAATTTCCTACTGTAAATATATAAAACATTTCTTTTTGTGAGTGAATGCAGCACTGAATACCCTCAGATTCCAGATTTTCTAAGTCATATCTCGACCAAATATTGTCCTATCCTAAAAAAAAAAACATACATCAATGGAAAGCGTATTTATTCAGCTTTCATGTGATTTATAAATCTCAATTTTAACAAATTTACCCATGTGACTGGGTTTGTGGTCCAGGGTCACATATGTACTTTTTACTCCAATAGATTTTATTTCTGCTACAAAAGAAGTGATATCGCCATCTACAGGGCATTGGAGGCACTATAGCGTGTGTTTTGCACTACACAATGCTGTTTACAGGAATATGAGTGCATTAGCAGGTAGTTGAAGTTATAGGCCCGGTTTCACAGACAGGGCTTAGACTAAGCCAGGATTAGACCATAGATCAATTAGGACATTTAAGTAATTTTTATAAACATGCTTAGAAAAAAAAACATTACCGATGTGCATCTTAAAACTAAAAAGGCACTGATATATTTTTAAGATCAGTCAGTGCAAGTTTATTTCAGTGGAAACAGCTCAGACTTACATTTTAGTCTAGGACTAGTCTTAAGCCCTGTCTGTGAAACCAGGGGATAGTTTCATATATGAGATGTGGACATGCTCTGCAATCTTGCCATGTCGTAACTTTAGTTGGACGCCATATTGAATAAAAAACGAGGCTGTGAGGGACAGACGTACAGTCTTTGGCATGCACTGGGTAAAGGTTATAGATCACATCATTTTCACAACTCACGCACCCTTTAAAACTGTTTTATGAAGCGCTTGTCCACTGAAAGTCTATACGGAAAGATGTTTTGTCCGCTGAACAATCAGATTGTTGTTAAACACCAGTATAATCCACTGAACACACTGCATTTGATCCCTCACAGCCTCGTTTTCATTCCTGGCAAACAAATAAATATGGTGCTACCCTGACTAAGGTATATTACCGTAATCACCAGATGACAACACGCAAAGGTCTCTACGCATTAATGAATCAATGCAACAGTCACATGGTACAAGTCGGAGCTTTCAGGAAATTCCGAGATAACTGAGACTTTAAGACTTTGCAGACATTTAAGTGTTTTTTGCATCGACCTTGATTTATTGCAATATTGAGGTGCTCAGTTTTATTTCTGTTTTAGAACAGACTGATTCTTGTTTTTCACTGGCATGTCTCTCGGGTATAGAGGACTAGTGCATCTCTGAGCCTAATTTCAGTACGAGTAAAATACTGTTCAAATCACATACTGTAAGACTTTCACTCACGTGATACTGGAATTGGTGACTTTTCACAGTAATGTGTCTCTACTTTTACTTACATATGGGTTTCAGGTACTCTTTACACCTCTTTTGTCATTTTTATGTCAAGGCATTGTTAGTTTTCTTTGGTAACGCTTTAGATTACAGCCCGGAAAGTACTACATAATTAAAACGAATTTACAGCGTAACTTTCGGTAATTATAGTGTACCTATGAAGTACTTCCATGTAAGTATAAGGGAACAATATGCAAAAGTTGGGGAATAAAGGGGTAACAACCAGGAGAATTAAAAAATATATATATTTATACTGTATTATAGAACTAAGGGGTACTTATTCTACTATTATGATACAACAATCACATTTGGGAGCAATTTAGTGAGAAAATACACTGTGCACCTTTTTGTAAAAATTGTGACCAATACAACCTGTATAGGCTTTTTAAAAATTACAGGGTACACATCTATGCATTTATACAGGTGTTTTTTTTGTTGTTGTTTTTTGATAGCAAAAGTGAAGATGTTTAAGTTTGAGCTTACATGCTTCAAGGCAAGTAAAGCTAAAACAATTGCTTTTTTTTTTTTTTTTTACTGGGAAATATACTCTTGTTCCATGTCGTTACAGGGTAAGTGGTGCTTGTTACCCTCTTGTTCCAAGTAGTTACAGGGTAAGTGTGACATTGCGGGCCGTAAATTAAAGTGGTGCTTGTTACCCTCTTGTTCAATGTAGTTACAGGGTAAGTACAATAAAAAATACATACATACAATCTTATAATACTGACTTGGAAACCTTTATAAATTGGTCCCAAATGTGAATCATAATAGTAGAATAAGTACCCCTTAGATCTACAATAGGCTACTTACAGTATTAAAAATATATATTTATTTCTCCTGGTTGTTACCCCTTTATTCCCCAAACTTTACATGTTGTTCCCTTATACTTACATGTAAGTACTTTATAGGTACACTATAATTACAGAAAGTTACACTGTAAAATCACTTTAATTACACAGTACTTTCCGGGCTGTAATCTAAAGCGTTACCTTTTCTTTTTTCGAGAGTATAAACCGGCTAAAACATTTATTGATTATGGCATACATGTTTTAAAGACACCTGAAACCAACATACAAGTCATATAAACTTATATTAAATACATTTTATGTGGTTCCGTTCAGTATGGAAAAGAACATCTCGGATGTTCTACTAAATGTCTCTTTTTTTAATTCCACAGAAGAAAGAGCGTCTTTGGGTTAATGATGATAGAATGATTTCATTAAACTTCTCGCTTTAATTAGTAGTACCATAAGTACATTAAGTAGCTAGGAGATGATAATGATAGATGACAAGTAAACAGAGAAGTAAAATAAAAGATCCAAACCCCAAACAGTAATACTGATGCATCACTGGCCACTGAAGCAACAGTCGATGGTTTTCCTGAACAACAATGGCATTGTAGGGACTGACAGGTTAACAGTGTTGACTCAGAGTCCACACACAATCATTCTTTGACGTCTCTAGAAGTGCATTATCTCTACCCACACAATCACAACAATACAGCAAACCAGCCTCCCACACACTCACCTCGTCTCAAAGACACGCTCCCTCACCTTACACACCCACCCACACACACACACACACACTTGAGAAACCAGACAGAGAGCACTCGGAGAAGACACGAACATCAGGTGTTCAGCTTGTGAAATCCCACATATTGTGTGTGAGAACCGTCCGGAAGCAACGGCACACCGAGAGCCTCTCTGTTAGAGACCCGCCGATTGTTCTCGCTCGCGTTGTCACTAGGGAAACATTACATCTTCCTTCAAGGCAGTATCATCTACTACACACTTCTCTGTTTAATATTCAAGAAAATATTTCATAATTACCCTGCACTAGAACATATGGAGATGATACTTACGCACTTCTGAGTGTGATAAGCACGGTGCGTTCATTTTAGACACTGGGTTTTTTTTGGGGGGGGGTGGGTATTTGTATGCACTTTTATTTTGCATTGCATTTTAAAGCATTTTTGTATCTTTTGAAAAGTGTCCTTTTCATGAATGAATGAAAGAACGAACAAAAGTCAAATATTTTGAATATTTCAAATTTTTTCATGCTTTTGAAAAAAAGTTTATTAAATATTAACAAAAGTTTTCTATTTAGTTGTCAAATAAATGTTGTTATTTTGAACTTTCTATTCATCAAATAAAGCTATTTTTGATAAATGCAGTTTTGAGCATAATATACAAAAAAATATATATATAATTCCAAAATTTTGACCCGAAACGTGTATGTGTGTGTTTGTGCATATATATATATATATGCACACACACACACACACACACACACACACACACACACACACACACACACACACACACACACACACACATATACTGACATTTAATTGTGCAGTTGTTAATTTATAAAACTATTTCTACCTCAGACCCTTAACAGTTATTGCTATTATTGTTTGCAGTCAGTTTGATTCATTGATATTAAATAGATGATCTGACTGAAGCAATTGATTTAGATGTTGCCATATGAAGCATATTTTTATTTTACCTGACAAAACAAATGTACAGTGATACATAACATACCAATGCACCTTTTAAATGAACATGCACTGTTATAATAACAGGACATTATAAATATATGCTTGTTTTCCTTCTTGAATTCTCTCATGATGTTTCATCAGTGGATAAAGCATATTCTGTGGTGTTATAACATGCACTTCAGTCTATTTGACTTGCTAATCACACAGCTGAGAATAGCATGGCAGTAATGATATACTGCACGTGTTGAGCGAGTCGCTGGGACACACGTATAGCTGTGTAATAGAGACAGAGACAGCGATAAATCACTCGTCCTACACACACCAGAGGCCACACAACGGCAGGTCAAGGAGAGCGGCTCTCCTCTCTTTCACTTTCACACTCATTCTGTCCTCCATCGCAATGCCGAGCTCATGAAGCTGTCCTGCTAAACTACAAACTACACATCAGTTTAATAGACAACATTGTTACTTTCTGTTTGCCACTATTAATACACAATAATTCAAAAGTTGAATCTTATAACAAAAGTCAATCTTATAACAAACAATCTTGATCTTCCCAATTTTGAGATGTACTATCGAGAATAGACTTATCCACTTGCTCAATTTACAACACAGTATTGCATCAATCCGTTGGCAAAATAGTAATTAAACCCTGAGTTAAACTTTAAAACACTGCATAGTCTTCACTGAATTAAATATACATTGATTCTTATTAAACTACTTAAGTTATTCAGTCAAGAGCAGTGAGAGATTTTGTCATGAGACTTTAAGACTATAATGACACGCATCCGGTTTCTTTCCCAATTTTTTATTCACGTAAGACATAACTGACTGTCTTTATGTAAATACTCGCCAAGACAGACGTTTTGAAATATTTTTGTCTACAGTATTTGTCAGTCAATTTCTCTTATTTCTCTCAATTACAGTATATTTGACCGTTTAGGCTCACGTCTGAAACCCCGAGAATACTTTGCTCATCCGTGTTCCACACTTTTCATGCGCTTTTAATAACTCTTTTTTAAAATAAAGCATGTCCCACAGTAGACTGAGCTTTATGACAGTTATGTTACATGATTGACTGATTTGGATGTTAAGTTTAGGCTTTTAAGGAGGGGCGAAAGCACACCACTTTAAAGGAGAGGAACGGTACTTTTATCTTGATTATCACGTTTTCATAATTGTTGGAAGCCATAATCAAAACTGAAATTTGATTTATTGCACAACTACAGTTTAATTGTTTTGATTCGAACAAATGATTCGACCAGTCAGAACAGCACAGAGGCTGTTATTGCTGTATTTTAAAGGGGTGGTTGATTATGATTTGACTTCTCTAACTTTAGTTAGTGTGTAATGTTGCTGTTTGAGCATAAACAACATCTGCAAAGTTACAACGCTCAAAGTTCAAAGCAAAGGGAGATATTTGCTTTTAAAGAAATCGCTTTTTAAGGACTACAACAAACGGCTGGTAGAGACTACACCACATTCCTCCCGGGTTAGTGACATCACAAACCCTAAAATTTACATAAACCCCGCCCCCTGAACATGATTTATAGATTATCAAGACAGAATATGCTAATCAGTGACTAGAAGATAATAATATACTTTATTTCAGACCCAGGGGGATCCATAACACAATAAAAAACACACAGGGTAAAACATAAAAATACAAAAAATACAAATCCTTCCACAATGTTCAGTGTCTAACATACAGACGTGTATAACACATAATAATGACACACAAGATGTGTCACATAAGCTACATAAATTCATCAAATAACTATTCAGAAATGTTGTCTACATGTTGTCATTTCTTCTAGAGTCTCTCCATCTTTCTGACTTCGATTTGAACATAAAAGGCTAAAAGTTTTTGCAATTGTCAGCGCATGTGTGTGTGAGGTAAAAGGACACAAGCTCTTGTAGCTCCGCCCCCTGTGCCGGGAGCAGCGACTCATTTGCATTTAAATGGACAGACACAACAACTTTTTTTTTGCTCACCCTCATAATGTGACAACTTTAACATGCTATATAAAAATATCTGTGGGGGATTTTGAGCTAAAACTTCACACACACACACACACACACACACACACACACACACACACACACACACACACACACACACACACACACACACACACACACACACACACACACACACACACACACACACACTCTGGGGACATCAGAGACTTATTTTACATCTTGTGAAAAGGGCATTATACCACTCCTTTAACATTATTAAGAGGACATAAAATATAACAATCTCTATGATTCGATTGAAAAGTAGATTGTGCATGTCTTCAAGATCGATCACGATATTAAATCGTCAGATCGCCCGTCCCTAGTTTGGCGTATAGCTTTTTTGGGGTGGAAAGAAAGGAGTACTTTTACTCAGCAAAGATGCATTCAATTTATCAAAGAAGACGTGACGTTACTAGAGATTAATGTTACTAAGATTAATGTTACTAAGATTAATGTTACTAAGATTAATGCTAGATTTCTATTTCAAATGAATGTTGTTCGGTTGTTTGTCAAAGAATCCTGAAAAATAAATTGTATCACAGTTTCAACAAAAATACACAACTCTTTTCAAAATTGATAACAATCAGAAATGTTTCTTGATCATCATATTAGAGTGATTTCTGAAGGATCATGTGACACTGAAGACTGGAGTAATGATGCTGAAAATTCAGCTTTGATCACAGGAATAAATTACATTTTACAATATATTCAGATAGAAAACAGTTATTTAAAATTGTAATAATATTTTACAATATTACTGTATTATTATTATTATATGTTTTTTTTATCAATTGAATGCATCCTTGGTGAGCAGAAGAACAAATTTCAATTCTGCAGTATTTCTGTGTGCCTAATCAAATACATAAATTCATGTTATTGATCATGTGACTCTTTGTGTCGATGGTCAGATCATTCTGGAGAACGTGATCATCAGGTTTTAAACAAAAATGTGTCATTAAAGCAAAATCTAAAGGAAATCTGAAATTCATATTTTCCCTCAAAAAGTTACGCTAATAATAATATTTCTATTTATTTTAAAAAATGGTCTCTGACTTTCAGACTAGAGGTTTCCAACACATTTTGTGTTGCCCCATTTTAGAGTTTTTAAAAACATTATTCCATCTCATATTTGTTCACTGACTTCCGGCACAAGCTGTTATACGTCAGGTGCTCATCGTCGCCTTCAGAACGAAACACCTGTAGACAGCCAATCATCCACACACCTCACACACACCGCACACACACCTCACACACAGCTCAGTGCAGGCCTGGGTGTGGCTTCACCGGTGGACCGGTTTAATAGATCACTCCTCTGAGAAACAGGGACCATATTGCGTTTGCTGAGGCGGCAGCAGGGACGAGATTATTGACCTTGGAGAAACAGGTTGGCTTTACGGCAGGAGGCTGTCAGCGCTGACACTAAACACACAGGTAGCAGTGTGTTGTTGTTTTGTTGTTGCACAAGGAGGACACATCGCACAGTATTGCCAGAAACAGCCGTCTTCTAAGAACACAGAAGGGCTTTTATCCAGAGAGCTTGTATTAACACATTTCTCAGAAGGACGTAATACACACTTCCTTGCGATTTCTGCTTTTCCGTGTTTATAAGGGACCGGAACTCAATTCACATTTCATTGCTAGATTAACTTCTGTGATTGTCTGTTCTCGGAAGAACAGCCTCTTCATTTCGCTTCACATTTCCGTCACAGCGTGATTTAACCCAGTTCATGGGAAATAAAGTGAATGCATCATTGCTGAAGTGAATAAGCTGCGAGTAGATGGCGAAGTCACTCCATAGGGACGATGCCTTATTCCAGGTCTGTAGAGAAACGAGCCCTTCTCACAGATACATTATTTACATCTCCCGGTCCTTTTTTGTTCTTTCACCAAAGGGACTGCTTTATTTTAACACATAAACAGAAGAGTACCGGATGACATATTGCCATCTCTACCACTGGGACGTCTACTTGATCTACATTTCAGCACACAGAAAAAAGAAAAAAGAAAAGCGGACTAAAAACAGACACTACAGGCTTTTGTAGTATTATGCAGATGTTGTGTGATGATGTAACATATTTGCTTCCTGTGATCCTGTGTGGTCTATTTTGATTGGAGGATTGTCAAGCTTCACTTCCTGACCTTAATTCGTGTTGCTTTATATTTCTGATCTTAGATTGAGGTTCTAAGCCTTTTGCCATTTGTGATCCAGTTTTTGTATAAAGGTCAGATCGTATCTTAGATTTCACATAATATTTCAAGCACGGAAGCATTCACCAATACAGATATTCTGCATGATATTGATAATTATTTTCATGTTATGGCTGATAACAGATATTTCTACTGCATGTGTATACTTTGTCAATATATTTATATAAAATAACAAATAATTGTGAATGATACACGTATGAAAAATGGATATTCATTTGGATTTTTTTTTTTTTTTTTTTTTTTTTATGGAGTATTGCAGTGTTTATTCTAAATGATTTATCTGTGCACATCATTATTGTTTTGAAATTCATGTTCCTGGTAATCTTGAATCAAAAAAACTTGCAGCATCTCTTCTCTTCTCTGATGACGAGGGCGGGGCAACCTGTCACTCACATGAGATCAGCCAATAGCAAACCACAACCAGCCAATCAATTCCCCACGGACAAAATCAAGCCCCGCCCACATTTGTTCTCGTTCCAGAAATGTTTCTCTCAGATATACGGCACAATAGGGAAGAAAAGACGAGTGCAACTTCCGACTTTAAGGGAGTGTTACATTTCAACAAAGGTAATCTAAATGTAAAAACAGAGGAAATGAGCATGCACACACATCGAATATCAACCTATATAGATAAAACAAAAAGCATACATAAAACATACAATATAACTTATGCATCCCTAACAGTAAGTATAACTACAACTACATATACTATAAACAAGATTCAGACCTGAAGGTTGAAAAGCTCTCTCTTAGATTTACTCTGTTCTGAACCTTCCTAAATTGTTACTTTTAACAGATCAGTTCCTGCAAACATAATTGCCTATGCATAAAACTGCTGTATATGCATAACAGAATAGCAATAATGTTCCTACGCTCACTTAACTAGAATCAATACAGAACGTCTGGCATGGCTTCCTTTACTCCCATGTTACACAGCACTAGTCAATAAGGCAGAGGAAGAAAAAAGGCTGCAATAAAGGAGGAGAGAAAGCGCAGGTGTGACAAACAGCACCGAAAATGGACGTGCGAGATAGGAAAGTGGGCCGGGAGAGAATGGAAGCGCTCAGCCAAGCGTGAGTCTGTCTTTCCAAGCTCACGATAAGAGCAGCTCTTGTCTTGTCATCGTTTTAGCACGAGTTCACAGCTTCGCCAAGGTATTGTCCTCAGGCTTATTCTCTTCCCGTACACCCATTATTTAAATTAATCGCAGAGCTTCATTAATCCTAATGACTCCTTTTGGAAGGATCTATAGAGAGAGGCGGCTTGCGACAGGGATGGTTTGACATGGATTTTGCGATCAAATGGAGCGATTCTGCTTTTGTGCAGCGCAGAACTGACCAGTCTGAGCCCGGTCCCGTTTTGAACACGAGACGCGCTCTCAAGCAGAATTAAAGATAATGAAACCCATCTGAACAGACTCGAATGACAGCAGCTGAGCCGTTTAATCACTTAACATGCTATTGTTCTATGAGGTTATAATTGAAGTATTTATAGGCACTGTCATTATTGTGTAATTACAAGATATGACTCATGCAGTTTGTACTGTGCTGCAGTAACAATTTCATATTTACATGTGAAGTGTGTCATTTTTAAGACTTTAAATACTTCAGTCACAGTTTAATACAACATAAGCAAGCCATTAGTAAGTTGATTCCTTTGAAAAGTATGAACATGACTCATTCGCAATATGAAACCAGTTTAAACTGCACTCAACCAATTGCACGTGTTTGGGGGCGGGACTATCCATTTGAGCGACCAATGGCAGACGAGGGGAGCGGTCAGGGAATATGTGTTTACTTTTGAAACTCTGGATATGTCTACATTAATCTGGATCCATAGCATTTGCAAATTTCCAAAAGTTTCTCATCTTACTGTGTATGCGTAAAATGTAATAATAGCTCACTGAGATGATGCCAAGAGACCAGACGCAATAAAGATCTCACGCTTTTCTTCCGGCGCAATCATTTTATTAGCGAGTCGTACTCAATCGACGTTCCATATATAATCTAAAACACAATGACTTGCCACAGAACAGCAATTGCAAGTACATTTTCTGTTTTCTTTTGCAGGAATGTAATATGAAGGTTGCACAAAGTAACATTTATCTTTGCAAACACCGTGAAAGTGAATAGCACTTAAACTGGAATTATGTAATATATAATTATATGTCTATCAGTACAATATAAGTCACATGACAAAACGTCTCATCGCTTTCAAATGCCTCTGTTTTCACAGTCCGACTAGAGAGTCTGTTTGGGAAACTGAACTTTCGTAGGACAAAACGCTGTTTCAGTGTGAACCGAAGGCCAGAACATAGAGAAAAAGATGCGATTACCAATGAATCTGGATAATGTAGAGGTCTAGTTCGGTGATGCTAGTGGTGCACAGATGACACACTTTTACCTTATTATCAGCATGATGTGGACATAATTGATGTTTCTTTTTCATTAAATGCCAGAGGAAGTGTTATGAAATGCAATATAGTGGATACGAAGTCGATGGATATTGACAGAAGGACATGCATTTCTGAATCTATCTTCCCCAGGCCAGAGTATAATCACTGACATTGCCATGAACTGCCACACAAAGTATACAGAAAATATACAACCTTCTGGGCGTTTCTCCAGTATTGGCAATCAACATGATTCTTTGTTTTTGTCAGTGTCCGTGACAACTTCACAAGCACCTCGTTCCTGCCTCAATTCAATATGTATCGAATAAAAGTGGAAAACTTGCCTAATTTCCCTTTCCTTAGGAATTATTGGCATTCTTGCTTGTGGTCGATTACTCTCTGTCGCTGTGCCTGTTTTTCCCCGAGCTTGTTCGCGTGTGTTGGGCGGGAGCGTCATTATCGTCTGTGTAGGGATTTAATTGAATGTGTGAAATAACACAGGAGGTTATGATAAAATGACAGTGAGAAACTCACCGTGGAATAACCACTAAACTGCTGATCTGTTGTGAAAAGAGTCACAACAGACAAAGACTAAATAGAAAGGAGAGCATTAAATCAGGGGGATGCGAGCAGGTGGGACATCCAGTTGAGTCATGTGCTGATATGCTTCGAAAAACACCGTCAGACATTTTTATATGAGAGCCTCGTTATCATTCCACAGTTTGTTTATGCAAAAATTACTGATTCCTACTATTTAAAAAAAATAATAATAATAATTTTGACCAAATTATGTGATGAAATATTAGAATGTTCTTATAAACTGTTCTTAAAGAAACACCTGAGCAACACGATTCTGGATGAAATGAAAATCATGAATTTCTTTGATTAGAATAAAGATCATGTTTCTGAATAGACACCTTAACAACAACAACAACAACAACAAAACATTTTTTTTTTATGTTAATGTTAAAAATGTTAATTGTTGCAATGTATTTAAAAAATATTAATTGAATTTTTTTAATCGGATTGAGTGAATGATTCAATGACTCACTCATAAAGTGTTTTTGAACAAATCTTTTGAATGAATGATTCAATGGCAAATACATTCAGATAACAGTCACTTGTTGTCGCCACCTACTGGTGTAACGATGTAATTGATACAATCCTGATTTGCTTTATTTTTGATTTGCTACCGTAGACATATATGCAAACTGAAAACTTTTATCCCAGTACTTCTGTGATCATTTTAATTATTGCAACACAGAAATATTGTGTGGTTGAAAAGAGTGTTTGTGAAGCTGTTTCAAAACTGGACATGACAGCTCCTCTCTCTGGGTCAGAAGTTTAATTGACGAATCGTTGTCATTTAAGAATGAGATCGCGTGAGTGTTTGAATCGAGAAAAAAAATGGTGTCATCATTTACTCACCCTCATATTGTTCAAAACCTGTAGGACAATAAATTAGATATTTGAAAGAATTTTTCTAATGAAAGGTAATGGGGTCCAAAAAACAATCCCAATGACTTTGATTGTATGGACAAAAAAAAATCAAAATTCTATGTCTATGTGTCTACGGAAGAAAGAAAGCCATAAAGGTTTGGAATGACATGTGGTGAATAAATTATGACAGAAGTTACATTTTTCTGTGTACTATCCCTTTAAGGATCTGGAACTTGTGCGATGTAATATTTATTACGAGGTTGTTTGTGACACTTTTGCTGCAGCTTCTAGAAACCATCAAAACAATCCATTAAAATCCATAGTTCTCAATGCTCCTCGGGTACATTTTTACAAATAGCATGGACCTGCCCTCAGATCAATAGCTTCTGGGAACTGACCTCAAAAGCCCTGTCTGGGAACTTTCCCTGTAAACCTAATGTTTCGTAAATGAATCATAATTCAGTTTTGAATCTTATGTTTGGCCTGCTAGACTGACTGCAACAAAACAATCAAGTGTTGGTGTCAGGTGTTGGTCTCTCTCTCTCTCTCTCTCTCTCTCTCTCTCTCTCTCTCTCTCTCTCTCTCTCTCTCTCTCTCTCTTTTTCTGACAGCTAAACCAGTGAAATCAAAAACCTGGAGTGGAGCTGAAGCACTTTACAAAACACTTTAAGCAAGAGGTTTACTTTAACCACTCCACTCACATAATCCGTTCCAGCAGAATTCATTTTTATACACGCTCCAAGAAAAGTCCCATTAAAATACAGCTCATTTGTTAAAATGACAGAATTTACTGTACTGATTTTAACATGTTTTACCCATATTTTGATGCATATTTTTTATTTGCATTGTATAGTGTTTTATGGTAATTTTCTGCCAGGACATTACCTGTTTTTACATTAATTGTATTGTCAGCCCTACATTTTGCGTTGGCATAGTTGGCATGGAGGTCTTAAAACACTTGAACCCCGTTAATTGCTGTTTACAGCTATATTTATTATTATTATTTATTTATTTTTCTTTCTTTTTTTCAGTCACTCACATATTTTGGCTTGACAAAAACAATCCGTTTTTGCATACTGACTAAAATATACTGAATATAAATGTCATCATGTCGTATTGTTTTGACTAAAATGGCGTCTTATTTTAGCCAACAAAAACGTTAAAACATTACAATTGTAGTTGACGAGAAAATGCGAAATTAAGCAAAATATTCAAACATTATTATTTTACAATGAATATTTAATGCAAACATGTAAAAATAGTCCTAAGTGTGAAAACCTGAGCTCCTGAAATAATAACATTAAATAAGCGCCCAATCGTAACACAATGGTCTAAATTCTCATGTTTTTGTTATTTGTTCTGAAAAACATTTAGAATCAATATTCTTTATGCACACATTTGTGTATATCGCAAATATCAGGATTGCCAGTTGATGGAGTGGATAGGGCTAGTTATTTCGACTTGAATGTCTGAAAAACAAAAAGTTAATCACAAAAAGAAGATTAATAACAATGCAGTGGCGTCACCATTAAGTTACTTGTTTAAACTGGTGGGGTGTCCTTTAAAACGGCTAGGACTTCGTGAAACTCAGCGGAAGTCGTACTGTGGCTGATTGCTATTTGATTTGCCACACAGCTTGATTTGTTTTGTGCCACATCATGCTGCAGAAGTGAGAAGATGCCCCGAGGAGATGCGTTCGAGTGTCGGGATTTCATCCGTTGGAAGCTGAGAGTTGACTGCACTGACAAAGAGATGAAAGTCTAATTCGAGATGTGTCTTTGGGAGGTACTAAGAGGAGGAAGAATATTCCAGTGGGGCGAGTGAGGAGCTGTGTGCTCAACCTGTGAAATGAATTATTACCGAAAACTAATTAAAACTCACGGCGACACGTGCAAAGGTATATAAAAATATATTATGAATACATGCACACAAACCTCTTTGCCATTAGGGGGTTAGGTGTGCGCCTCGGAGCAGCCGGAGAGACTTTTACACATTAATCTTGTGCTTTAAGTTCCTCTCGGTGTCAGAACGTTACACACCACGATGCAGGAGAGAACACAGCAGGACAAATTAATTGAATTCTGGGGCTACAATGCAGTTTTTTTTTCCCCTGATGACCTCCGTGTGTATTAGTCTCAGGTTACTGAGCATATTTCTACCAATGGAGTGTGAAATGAATTCAGGCCTTGATATACGTGCCTATAAATACAAGGGGGGGTCATAGATGCGGTTGAGTGAACTGACAAGAAAGTGAGTTTGTGTGTGTTTGTTCGAGCGTTCAGACTCAACCGGCGATGTTAGTTTGTGTTTTACGACCAATGGCAAAAGAGAGGAACTGGGAAACCTGTTTGGAAACAGTGTTCTGATGGCTCACTAATTGCAGCATGTAAACCGTGCAAAATATGCACAATATATTGATTAGTGTATCCTTCTCGATTTGACCATCTGTTACTGCTTCGATTTTACATTTGTATTTTCAATATTTGCAAAGAGATTCACTCCCGGTTTCACAGATGAGGCTTTAGATAGTTCCAGACGGAAATGCATGTTTGAGCTGTTTTAACTGAAAGCATATCTTAACATATGTTTTGTCTCAAGATTCACACCAGTAGGGCCTAATGTTTTTTTTTTTTCTAAGGCAGGTTTATAAAAGTTACTAAGAAGTCCAAAGTGAACTAAGGCCTAATCCCGGCTTAATCTAAACCCTGTCCGTGAAACCAAGCCTAAATAACCGTGTTTCCACTGTCGGCAGTGCCGGATGATTTCACACACTAGCTATCATCAGCATTAAAGACTTTTAAAATCATTTTAGCTCAAAACTCACTTTCAGACAGCAGCGAGTGTTTGAAATAACTTCTGTTTTTGATCTAATGTGGATTATCCATTCCCATAGTAAACGTGGTAAATACAACCACTTGAAGAAATCAGACAAATCACATAATGTAAGTACGTCTCGTCTCTTTATACCGGACTGTCTGATATTCATATTTAGCTCCGCATATGTCATAAAATAAAGCAAGTCCGGTTTTTCCAGGATCTTCCTCTGTTTCTCTGACTGAAACTATAAGTTTATTGGGACTGTCACTGGAGAGAGTGCTAAAGCTCCTCAGGTCGTATTTTTGGTGGAAAATATGTAGAAATGATCATTCTTTCTAAATGTGATGTAAACATATGTCCTGTGCAGAGAGACAGATGCGACTGAATCAGTGTGTCCTCTTTCTTTTGTGAAATACCTGTAAATACCACTTCTGTGTGACTAATGTGCAATCTTGAAATTTAAATTGATTGTGGTCAATGTATCACTTATTAGTGTAAAACTATGGTAAAACATAAATCCTTAGGTTTTAAATCTTTAAACAACCAAAATGCCAACAAGCGGCCGCTCATGTTAATTTTGCGATCTCGCTGTTTCCAGTGATTTATTTCTGATACGTGTTCTGATAAAACTTTCATTTGTTGGTGAAATGCTAGGTTTGTGTGACGTTGCTCCAGATAGGCGTGTTTTAGGCGTAGCTTCAGGCCCGACGGTGGAAACACAGACTGGTTTTGGGCTCAGTGCTACAGATCCGAGGCTATTCGCCCCGCCGGCCTCTTTAAAGCCCTGGCTCACACCGGCCCGGCAGTGGAAAAGCGGCTAATGTTTACCAAAACAGTAAGAACTACTATTTCACTTATTTTACATTTAACTACACAACATACACAGATACAGCCAGTGTAAAATGTACACTTTACAGTATAAGATTCCCTTATTATGCGTAATAATAGTATCGGTATGCACTGCACAGTATTCGGTAAGTATTCTAAACATATTCAATCATTATTTTTGCGATTCTGTATAATGGCACTAGTGGAACAGAATGACACACTTCACCTCTGAAAACAACAGATGTTTAGGGGATGCGCAAATATATGAATGTGTGTGCGAGTGAGGTGGGTTGGTTTACATAATAATTAAGGTGTGTGTGTGTGTGTGTGTGTGTGTGTGTGTGTGTGTGTGTGTCCTGCAGGGATGTGATGATGAGCTTTCCCCCGGCAGGCTGAAAGCAGTGAAGTGGAATGGCTCCCCACGACCGCTGTCCCCTACAAAGTGATGTTCATTAACACAACCAACAAAACCATGTGATGCTGTTTCGATCATAATCTGCTGCTTATGTGCTGCTGTTCAGAAGATCGGGGTCAGCAAACGGTTTTGAAAGACGTCTCTTCTGCTCAGCAAGACTGCATTCATTTGATCACAAATACACTGAAAACAGTAATATTGTGAAATATTGTTAAAATTTTAAATGTGTTTTTCTGTTTCAAAGCTTCCTCAACAAGGCTCCTGATGTTCACGCACAGAGACGCTGCTTCTGCATTCTGCTCGTGATTCATATTTCAGCCGTATTTACGTGATTATAATATGATCACCTAGCTCAACTCTGAATCTCTCAAATGCCACGTGACATGTATGGAAAATGAAATAGCTTAAGAAGGGAACATTGAGCTTTTTGTTAAGAATGGTATACTAACATACTGTGCAGTACATGCTTTACACTGCCCAATATATATATATATAGCACTGGAAAAAAGGGAATTATTTTAAAAATGAACATTTAAAAAAGTAGTATGCCACATTGTTGACAAGACTTAATTATGTTGCATGTTCAATTCAGTGTCCAGTTTTAAATCTGGATAATAAAAAAAAGATATTCAGCATTTTTAATTGACTTTTGTGTATTTCTTCTTCTTTTTTTTCAGTTGTCCAATCAAATACTGAGGTTGTACAGTACAACACTGGAAAAGAAGTACAGCACAGTCGTCCATGTGCCTTATATAATGCACATTTTGATAAATGTAATATGTCGTTCTGTGCACACAGAAAATGCCCATACGAAGTACACATGCTGTTTACTGTAGCAACATTAGTAGCATGGTAGTATGCTAGTGTGTGTATTTGTGTGGAGAGGTTTGCCCACAGGGTTTTTTAAACAGACAACGCCTTTTCCCTAACACATCAATTCTGTTAAAGCAGAATGAATACATCCACCTGTCAGCGAGAGAAGAGCCCTGAGAGAACGTGTGCCCTTCTGTTTATCCTTTCCTTTCTGACCAGCCAAATTGCAGGAGCGATTTCCATGCCACGATTCATCTGTCCTCGCGCTTCCGCCTGTCGCTCTCAGAGTCTCAGAGTCCGACTCTCTTTTCATCTGCGTCTGATGGCTTTGAGAGAAATCTGCAGTGCCACTTCCCTCTGGATGTTGAGGTGAAAATCACAGCGCTCTATCGGAAATGACAGGCGCTTCTCCTAAAATGGCGACCTCATCCGGGTCGCAGACGGCAGTTCGCCTGTGTATTGATGTTTGTTTCCTGACGTCTCCGTTCAGTCGACTGGGACGAGCATCTCGCTGTAGAGATCTGGTGTGATTACCTCCCACTCCAGCCAGTGCGTATTTCTTCTCCTTGTTTTCTCCCGTTCCCTGCTGGTGAATCTTAATTAGGATCTGACTAGGCCACGGGCCTGTGAGCATCAAAGAGTAGAAATCAATCTGAGATTGAGCGAGATACGCGTGGAGGACTTCTGCCATCTGCAGACATGCTGAATCATGGTCCCTCACTCCGGGAAAGTGTGATTGCTTTCCCTCTCTACACTCCACTTCATCCCCGGATCTCTTCCTTTGTTCTCACAACACATCGGTCACTTATCCATTCCCTTCTCTGAGTCTCTGTTTTCATGTTTCTGTACTCGCCATCAATCATTCCTCTTCTCTCTTCATGTGTCATTTCATAGTTGGTGGTCCCACTCTATATACAGCATATCCCACATGCTGTCCTCAAGCACAGGGATCCAGATTTACTTGTTGTCTCTCCTGTTCTTTGACGCTCCCCTGTACTTTTCAATATTTCCAGTCCTATCTATTCATTGTTCTGTATATCTCCTGTCCCTTTCCTGTCCTGTTTCATTCTTCTTCTCTGTACAGTTTTATTTATTTCCTATTCTGCCCAGCACCTTTCTTTTCCTGTTCTATGCAGTCTCATTCATTTCCTTTTCTTTCGTTTCCATTTCCTGTCCTGACCAGCACATTTCCTTCCATTTGATTTTCTTTCCTTTGTCTCTTTCCTGTACTGTCCATTTCTCAATTCCTGTACTGTTCATCATGTTCCTTTCCTTTCCTTTCCTTTCCTTTCCTTTCCTTTCCTTTCCTTTCCTTTCCTTTCCTTTCCTTTCATCATGTTCCCTTTCCTTTCCTTTCCTTTCCTTTCCTTTCCTTTCCTTTCCTTTCCTTTCCTTTCCTTTCCTTTCCTTTCCTTTCATGTTCCTTTTCTTTTCTTTTCTTTTCTTTCCTTTCCTTTTAATTCCTTTCTTTTACCTTCCTTTCATCATGTTTCTTTTCTTTTCTTTTCTTTCCCCACTTTTTCCTTTGCGTTCATTTCCCTTTTTTTTTTCCCTTTCAACCTTTAATTTATTTTCCTTTTCTTTCTTTTCTATTCCTTTCCCCATTCTGGTGTTGTTGTTTTTGATGTGCCTGGCGACATGGAAAGACAGCCAGAAGGTTTCTCTCTAGCCTGACTGTTCTGGTTAGCAGACATCCGCTCCTTGCCCTAACACCCTCACACACACACACACACACACACACACACACACACACACACACACACACACACACACACACACACACACACACACACACACACACACACACACACATGCAAAAATGCATATTTAATCACAAAAACACTGTGATAAAATAACAGCAGTCAGAAAGACGGGCAGGTCTCCTCGCACAACACGCACACATGCAAACAAATATAGAAGCAGCTCTGCAAATATACTCATCCGCACACGCTTGTATATTTCCCATCCGGTGAGATGAAGTGGGTTAGGTTGTGTTGGCTCTTTGGCACAGTACAGCGGGAACAGATGGCCAGGACTGGATCACGTCCCGGCTACAGTTCTTCAGGGAGTGGCACGCAGAAGGACTGGGATCTTCAGCCATCCGCCAGCCTGAAACCTTCATCCTTTCAGTTTAAGAGCTGACAAATATCACTCCATCTCTCTCTCTCTCTCTCTCCCACTGTCTCTCTCCCAGTGAGCTGCTTTCCCACCTGCTCTCTACAATTAATCTAATGTCCTCCTAAATCTTAATTTCAAACCCTCTTCCAAGAAGATGGATCTGATTTTAACTAATTAATAGATCAAGGTATGCAGAATGCGTGATGAGTCTCGGATCGCAGGAGGGAGGGAGGCTTCAGTCCCCTCCCAATGATTTTCCCATTTCATGCTCATTTGTTATGTTAACTATTATTCAACATGGCGTGATGAATTGTTGCGATTGTTCAATTTAATCCTTGTAAGACGTCTTCAATCATCTTTGAGTAATCATGTCTGACATGCTCATCAATTATAAATAAAATTGCTTTTTTTAAATCATATTCAAATGTTGCGTATGATTCGCATAGAGGATAATTTACAAGTTATGAAAAGAATGTGAACGTTTGAAAACAACACCTGTATGAGCTTCTTGAACAACTGTAATTTCAACACCATGGGCATTAATGGAGAGTTGGTTGTGCCATTCATCTTTAACAGCTTCATCTGGGAAGGTTTTCCACTTGACGTCGGAATGTTGTTCGAGCTGTGGCAGAGATTTACTCCCATTTAGGCACAATGACTCACAGTCAGCCTTCCACTTCATCTCAAAGGTGTTTAGTGGGCTTTGTCCACACACGATTCAGTAAACCATTTCTTCATGGACTTCGCTTTGTGCACAGGAGGCATTATCACACTGAAACAGAAAAGGTTCTACGAAATGAAGTTTGCCATTCTACAAAAAAAAAAAGAAAAGAAAAATGTTTGATGATTTCATAGCAGTATGTTTGATTTTATGCACATGCTCATAAAGTGTGTAGCTGATTTAGCCCAATCTGTTCATTAGAAAGGGATGTCCACATACTGTAGTGGAACCTGAGAAGCATTAAAATGCATGCAAATGAAAGTAAGGCTGTGAAGAGTCGATGTAAAATCTGTTCAGTTGGTTGTTGTCATGGGTCCTGGTTGCAGCAGAGAAGAAACAGGGTCTATATGCAGCAGTCTTTATTAATCACAAACTCAAACTAACAGAAATACTCAAGATACTCAGAATTCTAATACAAGGAACAGAACAACCAAGGTGAAGATGAGGACAGACGACTAGACATGATTAAACTCAGGCTTAAACACACAGGCAAACGTTAGGTTAATCAGACTGATTAACAAGACAAACCTGAACTCAACCAACACAGTCAGTAACCATAGAAACAAACAGGAGAGAACGAAGGAGAACTGAAGTGAACAACAGAAACAAACTCAAACATGAACAGAACTCAAAACGTGACAGTTGTACTGTTGTGTCCATGTTCAGCTGCATCTATGGCATTATGAAAAATACCCAGTGGTTAACTAATAATACCAATGAATAAACAAATAAATAAAAAGATCTGTTAAAATCAGTAAATACAATTGTTTTTACACATGCATCCTTGTTTTCATCAGTGTTAAATTAAATGTCTGTACTGTCAAAGATTCCTAAACAATCCTAAAATCACATTTGGCCACTACTGTGTATGCATATGTATATTTGGCATGTTTCTTTGCGTTGTCGCAAATTAAACAATTAACATATACACAATATGCTTACAAAATCTTTAACAGGTTTTTAATAATATTTGAATAAAGGATGAAGATGTCAAGATGTCTAGCCTGGACATCACTGATTATGATTATTATCACACAAATGATAAATAATTCTGCCATGAAACTCAAGATGCCGCAATCTGATAGGTCCTTAACTCAACCTGCTTGTCATCACGTCATTGTCTATAGAGCACAGCTGATTGGTTCCTATCAGTAGCCAATGAGCTCACAGCTCAACCCCCAAATACTCGGCCAGCATTTGGTGTAGCAGTGCAGCGCAGAGACCCTCCACCTTCCCCAGCTCCACCTGTATAGATCTGCTATGGGTAATAGCTGGGTTTCAGTCACGTGATTATGATGACGCGCGAAGGCGGCGCGATTTTAGACGGAGGGCAGGACGTAAACATGGAGAATACGTCTATGGAGATACGTCTATGGTTTCAAGACATAGATACAAGGAGTTTATTAACAGATATGTTGGACATGACCCGTTCCTCATGAAGATGAGTGAGTTTTCGGTAGAACTTAAAGATTTGCCGACAGTCGAGGCTGTTGACATCACCAACTATCTGGTCCTTCAGACAGCGTACTACACCAGACAGTAAATGAAGGCCTATAAAAGTCTGGAAGCGTTCAACTTTTTTGTCGAAGAGATGCCTCTGATTTAGGCTTAGTTTTTTAGTAACCAAGGTTGACCGTCGGAGCCCAGTCTACCGACTCAACGTCACCCAGAGCGCTAGGGCAGCCTAAAAAGTCCCAATGAAGTCCATATTAGACTACCGGTAACTTAATAATCACTACTAAGTAAATGAGCATTTAACGACAACCTAATGCTATATGAATACAGACACAAAAACCAAGTTAGCTAGCTAACATACCTCAGACGAAGTGGTCGCTGCAGACACGGGCATTAGCAGACTCTGCTCCTCCCGTGGGTTTAAAATCCACTTTTTACGGCGTTGGTCTGTGAGCTTTTTACATTTCTCACCTTTATGAATGACAACATTTCGTACTCTATAAAAGCCCTTGCCCTTTTCTCGGTTAGAACGATTGGAGCAGCCGTAAACTACACAAAACATGGGCATTTTTTCAGACGGAAGATCCTCAGCTATTTCACTCCCTGCCCTCCATTTCGCGACGTGACGTCACGTGAAACCAACCTATTCGGTATATTGTACAGCAGTAGCAGGTCCTTTACTTGCTCTGAAGCAGCAGAAGCAGCAGCGTATAGCAAATCTATTCCACCAAGATATCAACATTGTCATACCCATCATCATGCCAAACACTCAGAGAGTTGTCGTGACAGACCTTCCAATTGCAATGAAAACGTGCCTATGTTTAGCCAATTCATCTGAACCACAGGGACTCCCTTCTCATAAATGAGCTTTATATTCTGCCAAACACTAGCACACCTATAAAAACAAACCCCCCTTTCCTTTACTGGCCTGCTGCTGTCAGGACAATATAAAAACACTCGCCCCATAACCCTTCACTGGACTGAATTCATCACGCATGGACATCGGATGAGACAGTCCGAAAGGTGTCGGGCAAAAACATGGCGATGTCTCTCCACCTAACGAGGAACGTCTTCAATCCCAGAAACGACGGCGTTGAGTGAAGTCATCATTACCTCCTAATAGACTCGGTGTAATGACTACTTTCACTCTCTTTCTTTCAGCCCCGTTCCCTCTCTCTGATGACAGTCGTCTAATGGAGACTAAGCAGGATCATTCCCCACTCCTTAAAACACAGCCCGCCACGCTCTTTCATTCAATAGCTCTTTTCCCGAGCTGATGATGTTTACTCCCTTTGAAGCAGACGGAGACGGCAGAACAAAAGGAAAACACGCAATTGTCACCAGTCGCTTCAAAAAGCCATTCTGAGCATCAATCTTGTTTTCATTTTCTCTTTTTTCCGACGACACGATCCGTGGTCAATAGAGCCGGTAGAGGTGTCAAACTCTCCGCGTCAGGCGAGGTGTTTGGTTAAAGATAAATTGGCAGGGATGTGCTCGCTCTTGGCAGGTTATACATCATGTGGATGCATTTCCTCTTAAAGTTGGATGAACACAGCGGCAGGGAGACAGCTAAATACATCAGTAAATACTGGATTCACTGCGCCATTACATATAAACTCAAACCCCATTTAAATATCTTTGACATTTGGTGGTGTTCATTTCTTTAAGTTCATTTAACAAGCAATTTATTGTAGATAAAAATGTGGTTTATAAACAAACAAACAAACAGACACATCCTGGAAAAGAGTTATTTCAGATTAACACACATTAATGTGTGAAATACTGTATGTCTTCAAATGATCTACATTCACCAATTTGATTATATTAATATTTCATTAGTAAGCAAGCATGAGATTAATGAAAGTAAAATATATGTCAGGGATTTTATAGTTAACTAAAACCATAGAACATTTTAGTTACTTGAAATAAAATAAACTTAACTGAAAAAAAAAGAAAAAGAAATTCCAGCTAGATGCCAAAGTGACCATATATATATATATATATATATATATATATATATATATATATATAGTATTCCATCATGTGATGGTGCTTGTTTTATGTATACCTGGTATTGGTGATGTGATGGTGCTTGTTTTTAAGTGCTACAATCCCAAATGAAATGCTAATCAATTTGCTCCTGTTCTTCGAGATACTACAGAAGGAAGTCCTTCAGCTATAATGAACCTGGAGGAACCCTGAAGCCTTGAGAAGTGAAGTGGAGCGAAGTGAAGTGTTCTCAGATCAGCATGACAACACCTCGACACCATCAGTTCAAGAACAGCCTGAGTCTAGACATAACAAGGATGCGGCTGAATGGGGAAACTTGTTTCTCAAATACAAGACTGGAAGTGAGAGATAAAGAGGGAGGAGAGAGAGTGATGGAAGCCCACTGGGGGAGATTTGATGAGATCTGAAGTTCTCCGCTGCCATTGGCTAATATCAGACATGAGCATCATCTTATCTGATAAAACTGTTCCAGCTCCTCGACACACACACATTCTTGTACATCTATCTTTATGAGGACATTCATTGACACAATGCAATCTCTAGCCGCTTACCCTAACCTTACCCATCACAACTAAGTGCCTAACCCGACCCCTGACCCTAAACCGACCCTTGACCTCATTATAACCTTATCCCTAAAACCAAGTCTTGACCCTCAAACAGGCCTTTAAAGGCTCTCAGAAAGTGGTTTGGTCACTCCAATGGTCTAAAACTCAAACTGGTCCTCACAAAGATAGTTGCACAAATACACACACATACACACACACTCTCTCTCTCTGTGCGCATGCACGAGTGTGGTGTGTCTGTGAGAGCGGCTGTGTTTTGACCAACTTTCATGGTTATTATTTATTTTTATTTTTTTTTGGAAGTTAGGAGGGTGTTTTTTTTTTTTTTTTGCTGGTCATTATGGCCAGCGTGAAGGAGGGGACGGGGTTTGAACAGCTCACCCGGCGGCGTGGGATTCAGGTGCCGGTCGGCGTTGAGTGTTCAGTGGAGGAATGTAGTCTTGCGGTTGGACTGGTGATTGGGCATGAAAGCATAAGATCGGCTTCTGGAATGAATAGTGCGATGGTTCTTTTCTTAGAAGGTGAACAAGATTGTTGAACAAGGAATTGAAGTGAAAAACGCGCACACTCCCGTTTTTCCACTTGTCAATCCAGCAAAGAAAATTACTTTGTCAAATGCCACACCATTTGTTAAGGATGACGTTTTGGTACGTGAGTTGTCACGATATGGTCAATGTGTTTCGCATTAAGAAAAATACCGGTAGGATGTAAGTCACCGCTTTTGAAGCACGTAGTTTCGATTAGACGACAAGTGTTTATGGTGCTGGAACAAGGGTGTTGAAGTGAGAGAGTTGAATGTCTCGTTCAAATTCACGATTGACGGGTTCGACTGTGTGATTTTTGTCACGACTGAAACAATGAAGTGTTTTAGTTGTGGCAAAGAAGGACATTTAGTTAGAGCTTGTCCTGAAAATCAGATACGAGAGAAATTCAATGTAGCAATGCAACTACGGAAAAAAAAGTGATAGAAAATGCTACGCAAATTGTTTGTGGAATGGGTAGGCCTACCACTGCAGAATTAACAGAAAAAAAGCTAATATTACTGCAATAGAAAATAAAGAGGAAGTAAGAGAGGAAATGGCAAAAGATGTTGCAGAATTTGTTTCTGGGTAAGATTTGATGGAAGTTATTGAACCGGATTTCAAAATACCAGTTGTGAAACGTAAAGCAACGAAGACTTCAGGTGAACTCAAAAAGAGGTAATATAATTTTTTTTTTTTAAATAGACAAAAGAAGTGAATAAGACTGATACTTGCAGTGAGATGGAGCATACATCAGAATCTGATAGTGAAAGACAAATCTGCACTCAGATCATGACAAGTGCAAAGGAGGAGAATTATGATGTAGAACAGTTCTGGAGATTCCTACACGTAACAAAAGGAAAGAGAAATGTGGTTGTTGATTTTTTCTCGAATCGAGTGAAATTCATTGAATCCGCAAAGGTGATGATGAAAGATGTGGGAGGAGATGGCCTCACGGAAACTGGTTTATTAACAACACAGGCTGAATTGGAAGGATCACAATATTTTATGGAAATGTTATGTTGTGAGGTTTGTCTTGATAGTCATAACTCAATTTTTTATGGCTGAGTTTAAGATTTCCTCACTAACTTTAAATGGGGAACGAGATGTTAAGAAAATAGTTTATTTTTATGAGTTAATTAAATTGAAGAATGTTGACATTTCATTTGTACAAGAAACTCCCTCATGCATTGATAATGAAGTTGATTGGCAGAGGGAATGGGATGGCACTGTTATAATGAGTCGTAAAAGTTCTGGAGTTGCCATTCTTTTTCCAAGATCTTTTATTCCTCTGTCATATGAAGTAGAAGAAGTCGTAGCAGGAAGGCTCATTAAAGTCATTGTAAAATATGAAAGAAAAACAATGATTTTGATTAATGTATATGCTAATGCAAAAGAAAGGATGCTTGTTTTGGAAGAATTGTCTGACACACTGGCAAGATGTGAGTCTGTTGATTTTCTTTTTTTAGCTGGAGATTTTAATTGTACGATCAATAACTTAGATCGCAATCATGTTGAGCCACACATCGCTTCAAGAAACAAGTATTGTGGAAGCTTTTGACTTAGCAGATGCGTGGCGTGATAAACATGGAGTTTTAGACAATATTCTTGGGCGCATTATCGAGAAAATTCTATTTCCATGGCTAGAATTGATAGAATATATTGTTATAAACATCATTTACAGATCTTTAAATCCTGTGCTATAACTCCAGTTCGTTTTTCAGATCATGGTTTGGTTTGTGGAGTTGTTTTTATTAATTCTGTCAAAGCCAAGAGTGCTTATTGGCATTTTAATGTTTCGTTGTTAAATGATACGCATTTTAAGTAAGGGTTTATGTTCTTTCGGGAACAATGGAAGACAAATTTACATCAGTTTGAATCAACTCAACAATGGTGGGATGTGGGAAAAGTTCAGATTCAACAATTTTGTAAAGAATATACTCTTATTACCTCTAGGAGTATTGTACAATTAATTGAAGATCTTGAATCTGAAATAATTGAACTTCAGTTTTTAAGTGACTCCGCTCAAGATCAAAGTCATTTTCAATCTATTTAAAAAAAAAGAAAAAAAAAAAAAAAAAAAGATGTTTTCACAGATCTGCTGGGACTCAAAGGGAAAGGAGAATTAGTGAGATCTCGCTTTCAGAATTTGAACGAGATGGACCAGTTGTTTTTTTTTGGTCTTGAACAAAAGATGTAGACAATGCAGATTAATTCAATCCTTACAGGGTGATAATGGGAATGATTTGACAGAGCCCTCGGAAATTCGTAAGAGAGCTGTTGATTTTTAATCAAATCTATATGCCTCTGAATATCAAGAAGATTTTAGTATTGCACAGAAGTCTTTTGAAGGTCTTCCGAAAGTACCAGCTGAAATAAATGCTAAACTTGAGCAACTGTTGTTATTGCCTGAACTGAACTCAGCAGTGATGAGTTTGGCCAATGGGAAAGCTCCAGGAATCGATGGAATCCCCATAGAGTTTTATAAAACTTTTTGGAGCATAATGGGTTCAGATATATTAGCTAACTGGAGACCTGCTCTGTTATGTGCTGATTACAAGACTCTCTCTAAAGCTTTGGCAAATAGGTTAAGGAAGGCAATGGAGTATGTGATACACAATGATCAGTCCGGTAGATCAGTTTTTGATAACGTATCTTTCATAAGGGATTTGCTCCATACTTCTAATTTGTTTGGTTTTAAATTTGGATTGTTTTCGATGGATCAAGAGAAGGCGTTTGATCGTGTGGAGCACAGATATTTATGGAGGCTTTTAATTTGTCTTCAGGTTTTCTGAATATGGTTAAAATTCTTTATGGAGGTATTGGAAGTGTATTAAAGGTCAAATGTGGCTTAAGTGCCTCTTTTAAGGTGGAAAGGGGGATAAGACAAGGTTGCTCATTATCGGGCATGTTGTATACATTAGCTATTGAACCTTTATTGAACAGATTTCGCAATGATTTAATTGGGCTTAAAACTGCTGATGAGTTTGCTCCTGTATAAACAACATCAGCTTATGCATATGATGTTGTGGTTATTATTAAAAATCAAGATGATATGAATAAAATAACCTCAATAGTACATGGTTTTGGTCATATATCATCTGCTAAAGTCAATTGGAAAAAGAGTTCTGGTTTATTAGTAGGAGACTGGAGGGAGTGGTCTAAGTTGGAGTAATGGAGATTATAAGTATTTAGGTGTTTAATTAGGAAATAATTTTATGGAAAATAAAAATTGGGAGGGCATTTTAGAAATGGTAGAAGGAAGATTAAAAAAATGGAGATGGCGTCGTCCACGCATGTCTTACAGAGGTAGAATATTAATGGTCAATGATCTGATAGCTTCTGCATTATGGCATAAATGAGCAGTTTTAGAACCGCCAATTGGTATATTAATGAAAGCTCAAAGAATGGTTGTTGATTTCTTCTGGGACAAAATGCACTGGATACCAGTGTTTTATATCTTTCAAACGAGTTTGGAGGTCAAGGTTTTATATATTTAGCCAGTAGAAAAGCTGCTTTTTAGAATATCATTTGTGCAAAAGTGTTTGTTTTTTATGGTAACCTAGAAACATCATGGCGAGGATTAACTGGGCGTATTCTAAAGCAAGTTGGAAATTTAGGATCGAAACAAACTTTTCACCAATTAAAATATTGTTTTTCTTTTGGACAGCAATGTTTTAAATGTGAGAGGAACTATTCCTTTTTATTTAAGTGCTTTTAAAGCTTGGGACTTTCTAGAATGCAGAAAACTTTTCACACAAAAATCCTCTTTATATTGGCTGTTAGAAGAATCCATTGTTTATGGGTCAATAATGGACTTTAAGAGAAATGAGGCATGGATGATGCCTTCATCAAAGATAAAGCTGTTACAGTAAAACATCTGGCATTATTAGCAGGCTCAGAACTGGACAATGTGGATGCCGTGGCGAGACGACTTGGTGTTCATTTGGTTCGGAAAGTTGGACAGATCCTACAAAGTTTTTGAGATTCATTAACAGAAGAAGAAACATTGCGGCTAAAAAATTGGACGAAAGGTTGTGAAACACCTGATCGGGCTGATTTGTTTCCGAGCATGGGCGTGAGACCGAACATTGATGAAGAGGACGTTCAGGTGTTATCTTGGATTTTTAAAAATGATGTTCGGTTTACTGTTTTTAATTATTTTGGAGGAAAAAGGGTTTATACCTTTTGTGTTAAAATGTTGAATAAAGAAAACCTTAAAAATAGGATAGATACACCTTGGAGAAAATATTTAGGAATAAAAGATGAAGAAATACCAAAATGGGAAGTAATTCATAAGCCACCATTGACCAAAGGGGTTGGAGATATTCAGTGGAGAATATTGCACGGTATTATCGCTGTTAACGCTTTTGTGTCCATTTTGAAATCTGAAGTTATTGATAAATGTCCTTTTTTGTAATTGTAGAGAAACAATCTTTCATTGTTTCCTTAGATGTGAACGAATAATTCCTTTACTATATATTTTGAACAAATTGTCTGATTCCTTTGAAGAGTTGTTTTCAGATGTTTGTTTTATTTTTGGAGTGAAATTTGGGAAAAACAAGACATGTCAAATTTAGAATTTTCTATTGGGTCAAGCTAAAGTGGCAATTTATGCAACACGAACCAGGAAAATTGAAAATAACAATTGTATTGATGCTCTTGTGTTTTTTAAATGCATTGTCAGAGCTAGAATATTTTTAAAATATAAATATTAGTATAATATAGAGGGTTTTAAAGAAATGTGGAGTTTTGATGGAAAATGATGTAGCCTACTATTATGGGTGAACAGTTGTCTTTTTCTGAGAAACTTGCATAATGTTTGTATTTTTTAATTGTTTTTTGTAATTTTATTGGTGAATAAAGTTTAAAATAAAGTTTTGTTAAAATTCTAATTCTCTCTCTCTCTCTCTCTCTCTCTCTCTCTCTCTCTCTCTCTCTCTCTCTCTCTCTCTCTCTCTCTCTCTCTCTCTCTGTGTGTCACTACTTGAAAAATGGTGGAATTGCAAAGAATCAATATTTTCCTTCATGTCCTTCCTCATGCTACATTTCCTGAAAAGGTCAGTAATTTATTAAATCTTCAGTATAGTGAGAGCATGATTCTTTATCAGTGTGTTTTAGACACTGTTTAAAACCTTTTCATTCTCTTCATTGATTCACTTGCATTGATTTTTTTTAGAAGCCTCAAACTATTGTCAGCTGGCACAGGCCTGAGGCTGCAAATAACTAGCGGTTTCATATGCGCCGACTTCATTTACAAACAAGTACAAACAAATTACTTCCAGACTGTGGAGTATGAACTCTTTCATATATTTACAGTGCTGTTGGTGAAGCCTAATTATTGGGATTTTTGAGATTTTAAATGTGTTAAACAGCTTTAGATGTATATGTATATGACTGTCTATATATATATATATATATATATATACACACACACACACACACACACACACACACACTTTTATTCATCAAGGATGCATTAACTTGACCAAAAGATTATATTTCAAATTAATATAAAAAAATACTTTCTATTATTTTTCGTTTTATCTATTCGTTTTATCATGCTTTCCACAAAAAATGAAGCAGCAGCTCAGCTGTTTTCATTGATAATAATGTTTCTTTAGCAGCAAATCAGCATATGATTTCTGAAGGATCATGTGACTTGCACAGCTAGAGCTACCAGAAATCTATATTCATGCATTTTCAGAAATGAAGAGATGTAATTATGCATAATAAATAATAAAAAAAAACGTATTTTACAGTAATTATGTTTATCTCTTTGTTATATTGCAGCCATTTGCTAAAATCATTTAAGTTCTTTTTTTTTTTCCTCATTATTGTACACACAGCACCCCATATTGTCAGAAAAACACAGAATTGTTGACATTTTTGCACATTTATTAAAAAAGAAAAACTGAAATATCACATGGTCCTAAGTATTCAGACCCTTTGCTGTGACACTCATATATTTAACTCAGGTGCTGTCCATTTCTTCTGATCATCCTTGAGATGGTTCTACACCTTCATTTGAGTCCAGCTGTGTTTGATTAGACTGATTGGACTTGATTAGGAAAGCCACACACCTGTCTATATAAGACCTTACAGCTCACAGTGCATGTCAGAGCAAATGAGAATCATGAGGTCAAAGGAACTGCCTGAAGAGCTCAGAGCAGAATTGTGGCAAGGCACAGATCTGGCCAAGGTTACAAAAAAAATTCTGCTGCACTTAAGGTTCCTAAGAGCACAGTGGCCTCCATAATCCTTAACTGGAAGACGTTTGGGACGACCAGAACCCTTCCTAGAGCTGGCCGTCCGGCCAAACTGAGCTATCGGGGGAGAAGAGCCTTGGTGAGAGAGGTAAAGAAGAACCCAAAGATCACTGTGGCTGAGCTCCAGAGATGCAGTCGGGAGATGGGAGAAAGTTGTAGTAAGTCAACCATCACTGCAGCCATCCACCAGTCGGGGCTTTATGGCAGAGTGGACCGACGGAAGCCTCTCCTCAGTGCAAGACACATGAAAGCACACCTGAAGGACTCCAAGATGGTGATAAATAAGATTCTCTGGTCTGATGAGACCAAGATAGAACTTTTTGGCCTTAATTCTAAGCGGTATGTGTGGAGAAAACCAGGCACTGCTCATCACCTGTCCAATACAGTCTCAACAGTGAAGCATGGTGGTGGCAGCATCATGCTGTGGGGGTGTTTTTCAGCTGCAGGGACAGGACGACTGGTTGCAATCGAGGGAAAGATGAATGCGGCCAAGTACAGGGATATCCTGGACGAAAACCTTCTCCAGAGTGTTCTGGACCTCAGACTGGGCCGAAGGTTCACCTTCCAACAAGACAATGACCCTAAGCACACAGCTAAAATAACGAAGGAGTGGCTTCACAACAACTCCGTGACTGTTCTTGAATGGCCCAGCCAGAGCCCTGACTTAAACCCAATTGAGCATCTCTGGAGAGACCTGAAAATGGCTGTCCACCAACGTTTACCATCCAACCTGACAGAACTGGAGAGGATCTGCAAGGAGGAACGGCAGAGGATACCCAAATCCAGGTGTGAAAAACTTGTTGCATCTTTCCCAAAAAGACTCATGGCTGTATTAGAGATCAAAAGGGTGCTTCTACTAAATACTAAGCAAAGGGTCTGAATACTTAGGACCATGTGATATTTCAGTTTTTCTTTTTTAATAAATGTGCAAAAATGTCAACAATTCTGTGTTTTTCTGTCAATATGGGGTGCTGTGTGTACAATAATGAGAAAAAAAAAAAAAAGAACTTAAATGATTTTAGCAAATGGCTGCAATATAACAAAGAGTGAAACATTTAAGGGGGTCTGAATACTTTCCGTACCCACTGTACAATAGCTAATGTTTGCGATAAACGTCTAAAACGTATTTTCAATCAGGCAGCCGATAACTAATAAGTCTATAAAATACAGGGCGTTTAATTCCTCTTGTAGGGAATGAAAAACATAGAGGCAAACAATTATTTTAATCTACTGACAGCCATACTAACTAAGTTGCCTTAATGTGTCATTCAGCATCATTTTCATAACAGAGATGATAGTGAATATTTGTTTTAATAAACTGATCAGTCTTCAACGATGAAACAATTCAACCTAAAGAGTTTTGCACTTGAAGACACAATAGAAAATATTATTATTGCTGTAATATGCAGTATTTTCCAGTTGTCCTCCCTGCTGCCAAGCGCTGTGGGTGCAGATTACACGTCTCTCAGAAAACACCGCCTCGTTTTAGTGGCAGCTCTTTAAAATCATTCAGTGTTTTATTTCCACAGTTGGAGTCAAATGGCCCAAACAGAACTCTTTCCAAAATTATTTAATTAACATGTTACTTCCTTAGCCCATTTGACATGTGGAGTATTTAGCTAGTAGTTCAGTTCAATTCAGTTCAATTCAATTCACGTTTTTCGTTAAACTGGTCATTTCAGAGCAGCTTTATATAATATGCATGTTTTGATGATACAATATCATTCGGCCCTAATGAACAGGGAGTCCGGCACTAAATCATGACATTTCCAGCAATCTCTTTGAGCTGCAACAGTGGTGTTGGAGAAAAACAGTAAAATAATGTCATATAACAATAATACACATCTGTAAGCTGTACAAGCAATGCTTTCAGTCAGACAGACAAAATTATGCTTTCTGCCAATGCATTAATACGGCAGTAAATACAGCTTGTGATTGCAATATAAGGATAATATAATGGAATAACATTCTGTTTGGAAATTAAATATTCTTCCATCCAAAGTTGTGCAAAAATATATTATATATATATATATATATATATATATATATATAAAAAAAAAAACATTTGCAAATAAAGCATCTTGTGTTCAAGACAACAAAATCTTCGCTTCCTGGGAAACTGGTGCAAAGTATCAGTAATTGTGACTCTTTTTTTCTACATGATACATTTATTGTGTAAAATGCAATAACGCTGTCATGTTATATTGCATTCGGATGTGTTTCTATCACAGTTTATGAGCATGTTTTCTTGTTGAGAAGTTTCTAATAAATGATACGCCCCAATTGAGCGCATACGCTATTATGCAGATTTTAAAGGGGTCATGAACTGCATTGTTTTATAATGTTTCCTGTGGTGCACTTATAATGTTAGTATGATTTTACATCAAACATGGTCATAATTTAGAAATAAAAGGCATTTTTCCTACCTTGGTTTTAGCCTCTGATTTGAATGCTCTGTTTGAAGGGGCGTGTCTGTGTGAGACTTCAGTGTAAACTGCTGTGATTGGCTGTGAGACTTCAGTGTAAACTGCTGTGATTGGCTGTGAGACTTCAGTGTAAACGCCCACTGCTGTGATTGGCTGTGAGACTTCAGTGCAAACGCCCTCTGCTGTGATTGGCTGTGAGATTTCAGTGCAAACGCCCACTGCTGTGATTGGCTGTGAGACTTCAGTGTAAACGCCCTCTGCTGTGATTGGTTGTGAGACTTCAGTGTAAACGCCCACTGCTGTGATTGGCTGTGAGACTTCAGTGCAAACGCCCTCTGCTGTGATTGGCTGTGAGATTTCAGTGCAAACGCCCACTGCTGTGATTGGCTGTGAGACTTAAATGTAAACGCCCTCTGCTGTGATTGGCTATGAGACTTCAGTGTAAACGCCCACTGCTGTGATTGGCTGTGAGACTTCAGTGTAAACACCCACTGCTGTGATTGGCTGTGAGACTTCAGTGCAAACGCCCTCTGCTGTGATTGGCTGTGAGATTTCAGTGCAAATGCCCACTGCTGTGATTGGCTGTGAGATTTCAATGTAAACGCCCTCTGCTGTGATTGGCTGTGAGACTTCAGTGTAAACGCCCACTGCTGTGATTGGCTGTGAGACCTCAGTGTAAACGCCCTCTGCTGTGATTGGCTGTGAGACTTCAGTGTAAACGCCCGATTGGCTGTGAGACTTCAGTGTAAACGCCCTCTGCTGTGATTGGCTGTGAGACTTTAGTGTAAATGCCCTCTGCTGTGATTGGCTGTGAGACTTAAATGTAAACGCCCACTTCTGTGATTGGCTGTGAGACTTAAATGAAAACGCCCTCTGCTGTGATTGGCTGTGAGACTTCAGTGTAAACGCCCTCTGCTGTGATTGGCTGTGAGACTTTAGTGTAAACGCCCTCTGCTGTGATTGGCTGTGAGACTTAAATGTAAACGCCCACTTCTGTGATTGGCTGTGAGACTTAAATGAAAACGCCCTCTGCTGTGATTGGCTGTGAGACTTAAATGTAAACACCCTCTGCTGTGATTGGCTGTGAGACTTCAGTGTAAACGCCCACTGCTGTGATTGGCTGACATCTTTGCATATGAAATAAGTATTACATGTGGAACACTCTCGAAAACTTTTAGCATGTTTTTACTATTACAGCTCTCAAGTTGAACTAATTGTGAAAAGTGTTGATTGCAGCAACACTAAGAAAAAAGTGATTATTTGAAAGGTTCGAGGAACTCAAAATGGTTCCTCTATGGCATCACTGCGAAAACGTCCTTTTAGCACTTTTATTTTTAAGTGTGTGCAGTCTTTTGGTACGGAATTATGTAATGCCCTATCAACAACTAGGGTACGAACCAGCCACAAAAAAGGTGAACAAAAGACATGGGACCCCAGATTGCAAATCCATGGGAAGAGCTCTTCCATGAGTGTAAACACAGCTAATGTGGGTTGATTCATTATCCTCAAACACTCAGCAGCAGATGACCTTTGAACCCACAGCAGGAGAGCGGCTCCAACACTTAACAGTAGATGAGTACTCGTCCCTCAGTAGGAGATCAGTACCAAGCCCTCAGCGGGAGATGAGTACTCAGGGATCTGTCCTAAATTAAGCCCAGTTGGAGACTCAGTGTGTCAGGAGCTTCAGCCGAGCTTTAACCACGTCTGAGACAGCAGAGTCATGACCCACATCCCTCTTCCGATCAGAACCCCAGCGGAAAGCAAGGAGCCCAGGGACCCAATCTTGGAGAAAGGTGTAAATTCAAATCTGCACAGGAAACCAGGGAAGGTGCGAATGAACATGGTGTCTGCTGTTCTGTGTTATCTGAACGATGGCAGGAGTGGAGGCCTGTTAAGCAGCTAATGAGAGAGTCTCGGGTTATCTTGTGGCTGAGAGGGCCTGTTGGTTTTTGGATGTCTTTAGGCAGGGCGAGTGAGGACTATATCACAGGACACTTTCCAACTGGTTTATAGATGAATGGACTGGTGGTTGAATTGGAGCAGATGTGAGTTAAACACCTGTTTACATTCCACTGGGTTACGATTGGCTGACTTCTGGTACAGCTCTGGAAATTGTAACTTTCATTGGATATAAATAACCAGCAGACACTAAATCAGTGTAAAAGCCCTTTTCAAAAATGTAGTTCAGAGGTTCTCTTATATCATTATAATAAGGGACAGCATGAACAATTAAATTTCAATGCTTTTACGTTCACTTTCAAAACTTTTTGCAAGCTCCTCCAAGAAACTTTGCGTCCACAAAGTTCTTCAGTTGAATGCAAATGTTTAGGAAGCGAACGCAAACGTTTTGCAAAAAGATGCAAAGTCCATTGGAAAATGCAAAACTTATTTTGAAAGCAAATGCAATTTACTGAAGGAAACGCAAAAGTTTTACAAGTGAACACAAAAAAAAGTCAACTTTTTTTTCATCACCATATACTAGAGGTGTGCAATACCACGGCCCGTGGGCTCTCGCAAATTATAATGCTCTAATAATAACAGCATGCAGAAGTCAGAACGTTCGGGCGTGAGCTGGATAAAAGCGAATATATAGTTGGCAGAAGCAGGTGGGAATGGCACATAATCTTGCGAGAGTGGGATTGAAAAACCAATCCCATGCAGACCTCTACCATATACCTCCATTATTATCTAATACATCAATATCTAAATACCTAAAATTATAATGAGAAGATCATTATAATTGTGCGCTTGGGACATGGATTTTAAAGCTACACTGTGTGATATTTTCCCCCATCTAGCGGTGAAATTGTATATGACTACCCAGTGAATATTAGTTTCTGTTCCTTTCAATTTCGAGGGCGTTTTAACTCCTACGGTGGCTGTATTATTCCAAGATTAACATGGCTTCCGGTTCGACTTCGTCCAATTGCGCCTTTAAAACTATCACCTGTGATCCGTCGCAGCACAGATTTATGTTACAAGGTAAACAATACTTTTTCACCATTGACGTGAGGAAAAGTAACGCAAGTTATACTAGAGGTCGTTGTGGCGTTATGCACAACCATGCTATGGTTAGGCAAGCAACTATAAAACTTCGAATTTACACAAATAGGCTGAATTACCTGTCGAGAAGAAAGCAGGCAACTTCGGCGTCCGTTTTAAAATCTTTGCTCCTCATGAGCTCTTTCCATCTGGGAAAAGTTACTCCAGTATTGGGCTTTGGTCTTGCTGATTTGCCTGTCGCGTTGACGTTTTAATTCTCTCTTTCGCTTCCTTGGCGACTCTGCGACATGTCCTCGAGAATAGGCGTGATCCTCCATCAGCAATCTTTCAGATCTGCCGGCAGTCGCGAGTAATCTCCCCCTCGCATTCGTCTCTGAGTCACTGAGTGTAAAGCGCGAAAGGCGAAGCTTGAATTTACAGGTATGTCCCTCTTTCGCTAATGTAGTTTCAAGATGGAGGGGCAACATGGCGACCGGCATTCGAACCCCTCACCCGTATGTACTTTCAATGGCTTGTAAACTTTCAATGGATTATAAACTTACGAGAATACTTTATTACTTGAAAGAAGTAAATATACATTAATGAACACATATATTTTTGAGTGTTTTTTGCTAAGAATCAACTAAAAAAATTACACAGTGTAGCTTTAATGGTGATACTTTTGTTTTAGTAATCAGGCTCTCAAAAATAATATAAAAATTTTGATTTATATTTATTGGCCAATATATCGGTTATCGGCTTTTAAATATAAAGAATGATCATATCGGTGCATCCCTAGAAGGTTCAGGGTTAGTACCTTTACCCAGTTATTGCAATTACTATGATCAGTACATGGTATGCACATGGAGAACAGGACTGTAAAATAAAGGTATGGTACCGATATGTGCATCCCTAAGACAAACTGACCCATTTAAATGAACACAATGAAGTTATGAGATTAAAATACTCTCTCCATCAGCTCATATTAACAATGTCCAAAAAAAAAATCTTGAAGAAGTGTTAAAAACTTTTCATTGGACTTTCACAGTTTGCGTTGGACTCTTCAGGGCAGGTGCCGCCGTGACCTCGTTTCATGCAAGAATGTAGTGGGATATTTTGAGGCAGCTGAACAATAGACTTCAGGACTCTAGAGACTTCTGTCCATCTTTACTGTAAGTCACAGAGGATCACAGAGAGTTTGAACATCAGAACTCTCAGCATAAGAAATATGAGCTGTACGGAGCAGCCAGAGAACCTCAGGCATTAGGACTATGGGGCTTTGAGGATGAGAGCATCTGTCCATCCAGGCAGAGAGGATTGTGGGAGAGATTTCCACTATAGCTCTCTGCAGTGTTTAAACAGATGGGCCCTCCAGCTCCAAGAGTTGCACACTCGCTCTCTCTGTCTAACACAGATACACAAGCACACACCACCTCGCAGTGGCAGGGAGGAGAGAAACGGATGCCCTCAGAAATACATGAGACACACTGGCAGGAGAGATAAAGAAACAGAGAGCGGAGAAGTGGATCAGCTCCAGCTGCTTTCTGCATTAAGTTCAGTGTTGTTGGATAATGCAGTTGGGTAAACATGATGTCCCCTGGCTATCCTCTGAGAGCCAATAAACTTCAGACTCTCGTGAACCACTACAGCACTTAAAACAGAGTGTGTGTCGTGCCAAACATACTTAACACCTACACGCACATTCTTCCATAGTCTTTTACCTGGTTTGTCTGAGTCAGCTGCTGATTGGATTCATTATAGCGCTACATGCTAGAAAAAAATAAAAAAATAAAAGCGGAATAGCACACAGTCAGCGGTAGCGCTCAGATTAGGAGGAGGATCTGAAACTCTGTTGACTTGACAGACTGCAGCTGTGTGCATTCGGCTCTCACCACACCTGAGTGATTACGGCGAGGTTGCTTAAAACCACTCTCTCTCTCTCTCACACACACACACACACACACACACACACACACACACACACACACACACACACACACACACACACACACACACTCACTCACAAAGCGTTCTTTGAGAAGCTGTCTCTTTCTTCACTCTCTCATCTAACAACAGAACCATGCCCAGAAAACAAAATACATGCTGTAAGAACTGAGTGTGCTGGAGAGAAGTTAAAGCATGAAAAATGTCAAAAGGAGTTAATCAAATTCATGACATGTTATGTAACCATTTTTTAACATTTTTAACATTTTTAAAAGATGTAAACATTTAAAAAAGATTATAATTTTTTATATTTTTTTATAAATTGAATGCATTTACACACACACACACACACACACACACACACACACACACACACACACACACACACACACACACACACACACACACACACACACACACACACACACACACACACACACACACACACACACACACACACACACACAGCAGGGTTGTTATCATCAACTATAACTAAAACATTTTCGTTAATTGAAATAAAATAACCATTTACTTAAATACAATAAAATATAAAACAGTAACATTATTTTATTTTAGCCACTTGCCAAGGCAAAATTTCTAATTTTAACTTATATTAACTTACTATAAATAAACTAAAACTAATCAAATTAAAAATAATAACATTTATACAGACACATTATCCATACTTAAATTAAATACAGAATGTGTGTATGTGTGCGTGTGTGTGTGTGTGTGTGTGTGTGTGTGTGTGTGTGTGTGTGTGTGTGTGTGTGTGTGTGTGTGTGTGTGTGTGTGTGTGTGTGTGTGTGTGTGTGTGTGTGTGTGTGAATTAGTGCATTTCCATCATTTCTGTTATGAAGGAAAAATGTTTTACCATGATGAGTAGATGTGGGCAAATGGAGAGCAAAGCACCCTTCATTCAGAAAGTGCATTAGACGAGTGGGTAGGTAAATATGTAGTATGTGTGTCAGACAGTTCAGAAACTCAAAAGAACTCAAACCACAGTCTTTAAAGTGAGATGTCTGTCAGACTGTACTGTCAGACGCTGAACAGCGAGGGGTCCTCCTACTCAATCTCGTCAAAAGATTCCATGACATCACAATGTTATCCTGCAGAACCGGCCAATCAGAAGGCAGAGAGTGTGAATGTATAATGAGGTGGAATCCACCAGCAGGACCAGAGAGTACCAGATGGCTGAGACGTCTGGGAGCTGAGAGCAATCTCTTCTCTTTTACCCCTCTCAATCCATCTCTCTCTCTCTCTTTAGTCTTGTCTACTACAGCGTAAGATTCAGCGTTTTTTTTTTTTTTTAAACATATGGACATGATATTCTTATACAAATGCAATATGTGTAACACAAGTTATTCATTAAGGGGTTGATCCCCCACCAGCCACACAAACCCAATACTTTCTGAGCAACAGATACTTCAGCTATAATAGTGTTTATAATCAGTTAGATTGAAGATAGATATTGAGACGACTTCTGTGATGGAGATGAAAGACTCTTGTACAAAGAAGTGTCATGCATATTTAAACTTGGGCTGTTCAGGTGGATTATGAATGTGGCCTCCAAACAAATTGCTCAACATTCTTATTACTTTTTCTCCATACAGTGAAAATGCATTATGGTCATTTGGCTGTCAAGATCAGTTAATAAATAAATAATAATAAATAAGGGGGCAGAACAGAGAACGAGCAAGGGAGAAAGAGTATTAATGGTGGGGAAAAAGTCTACACTTCCTTTAATAAACCATCTGGGTGTAAGAACAGCTCGCCGCTCACAGAACTAAAGAAACTGAATGAATTTAAAACAAAAGATCCGGATAGAGAAAGACTACATGCATGTTACAGCAAATCAGCCTCAACAGTCTCATCTGCAACTGCTCAAGATCATTAATCATCATGTAATTAGCAAACATTGGTAAACAAGTGCATGGTCCACAGAAACACACATCATTAGTAAAATCACTTTAGAGGGGAAGAAAAGTTACAGCATGCGCCACAAACATCACCCAATAGAACTGCGATAAAGTCAGATGAGTGTTTCCCAAAAACCCTGCTTTTGATATCGATGCATATTAAATCGAGATAGAAGAGAGTATTTCACACATCACCTTTATATCATTCAAACCCATTCATGCATGTGGACGTTTTCAAACCAACATCGCATTACGTAAAGCTCTACTACACTATTAACGTTGCATTGTGAGATCTAGGAATTGTTCCCACTGTATTTCCGGACTCTTAAAACTCCCTGATAGCCGGAACAGAGTGTGTTTACATTATTTCCCAGGCTGCAATGGTCTTTAATGGCACCTGGGAGGACACATGGATCTGACTATTATCCAATGGCGCCAGTGCATTAGTGTTCGACAGAGAGACACAGACCAATAACATGCAATAAGAATCAAGGAGATGTGTGGTGGGACATTAAACAGTCCTCCGATACAGAAGGATTAATCTGCACACCCACACGTCCCGTCTCATTATGCACATAAAGGTCAGAGAACAATGAAGAACCGAGATCTGTCTATAATGAATGTGCATCCATGTTTCTTGACGGATGGCCATTGGGATGGATCAAAGCGTTGACTGCAGTTGTTCCAAGTCTCTCGACTTTGAATTCAGTCAATAAAGACACGCAAAACACTGTTAGATGAACACATAACAGACTACAGCTGCAAAATAACCTTTATTGTTATTTACGGGTCTTTTCCTCATGGAAAAATACCAAAGCAGTCACTGTTGCCAATGAGAAAGCATCTATCATAACACGAACAATGTGAAATCCTCATTCCAAGCATGCATCTTTTTTATTATGCAGTATGCAGAGCCGAGGATAAAAAACAGCAACACCAATAACAAAAAAGAAGCTATTTTATGAACACATTATGAGGTCCGTGTCCCACTGAGCCAAGACTAGGGAAACTCTGTAAGCAAGTGCTTCGTTTTTAATCACCAAAACCATAATTGTGCCACCCGACAAACCAAACTACAGCCATTAGGTGTATAGTCCTCATGCTGTTGCATGCTTTAAAAGGATGACTATGGTCTCAGTCTAGAAGCCCTGAAGACACACAAAGACTATCTTGCTCTCCCAGACACTAACGGCTAATTCACTGACTTGTGCTTCTTCCTCAGCTGCCCTCCTGGCTTGATCCCCAACTTTCCTTGCAACTGCATAAATTAATTTCAAAACAGGGTGAGATAGAGACCAAGAGAGCGGGATGTGGAGGGGAGGGTTGCATTAATCCAATGCAAATGGAGTCTGTTGCCACTGGCAGAGGTAAAAGAGACATGACGAGAGAAACAGAGACACGCCGCTAGAAGAGATGGAGATGCAAACGCATATACACAGGCCAACACAATGAGAGAGCAACGGGATTTCATTAGGATCCGTTCCGAATGCCTTTATCTTTGTTTGTCCAATTCCTAATGAGCGCTGTGGCTCGACGAGCCTGTTCCCGTCCTCGCTCCCCTGCACACATCTGGCACCTCTGGAAGCCCAGAAGCACCTGCTGATAGTCAATGAGGGCGTCCAGCCACAGACTGAGCTGCCAAACGCCATCTGCCCGACTGACCGAGGCTTAAACACCCTCCTGCCACCTCGAGTCTCTTCCAGAACGGCCCCTTACAGCTCTGACACTGATCTCTAATGCAGCTGAACACTGACCCTGCAAAACAACTCAGGGAGATTCGAGATGAGTGTTAATTTGTGTGTGAAAATCAAAGACTGTAAAAAATATGGGCGTAGTGTGCGTGAAGTCACCCGTAGTGTTCCTGAAGAGCATTTTTTAAGCCCGAAGTGGGCGGAGCCGGCCGTCGCCATCTTGGCCGCGGCGTCACTCCCGGATAAACGAAACTGGGCAGCGAGGCGGATTAGCTGAGGTGACGTGACGCTAACAGACAGCAGACAAACGGCTAGTAGAGACATCAGCGGCAATCCACCTGTCACTCAAGTGGCCACGCCCTTAATTATGCACAACTTTAAGGCTTAATATAATTTAAACGAATGAGTTATAAAAATATTCACCCCCCTCACAGTCGTCATGAAGGGCAAAATTAGCTATATAGACCAAAACCAATTTTTTCACCAGGCTGTAAACATGTTTTTTTTTCTGCTGTAATGTTGAAGTTGAAAATGTGTATTAACATTATATTAGTGTTTAACTACTTTACTGTACTAGTTACGTGTGTCAGGTCTAGTTTATACTACCGTTCAAATGTTATTTAACAAAATGTATACTTTATGTATAAAGCAAGGATGCATTAAATTGATCAAGAGACTTTTATAAGGATACAAAAAGATGATATTTCAAATAAATGCTGTTCTTTTGATCTTTCTATTCATTAAAGAATTCTGGGAAAAATGTTTCACTGTTTCAAATATAAAGCAGCTCAACTGTTTTCAACATTGATAATAATCATAAATGTTTCTTGAGCATCAAATCCTCATATTAGAATGAAGGATCATGTGACACTGAAGACTGGAGTAATGATGCTGAAAATTCTGCTGTAATCACAGGAATAAATTACATTTGACTATATATTCACATTGTAAACTGCTATTTTAAACTGTAATATTTGACATGTGTCCATATAATACAGACTACTGTAACATAAGATACTTATTTCAAAACCTTAAAACAATTTGAATGGTAGTGTAGGTTTACAGTTAAATGAAATAAATGGTTAATTGGTTAAGTGAAACCAAACACATTCAAATATATTTTAACCACTGTCATTATTGTATTTTAATATTTTAATAGAGTATGATATATATACCCCCCCCCCCCATTTTTTAAATTAGTTTTATTCAAACTCAAAATTATTTAAATAGCTAGTTTGCAAAGCTAGTTTACTTGTTTATCATCTGAAGTAAATGATCTATTTCAAGGAACATTAATATTGTAGATGATTTAAGGCATTTTATCAGAATAGATTACATAGATAATGTGTCTAAACAGAAACAGTTCATCAGTGGAGTGCAGATGCTCTCTAAATTATGAGCTGTTGTAAAAACATAAATAAAATTGGACATTAAACTGGAAATATTCAGCACAACATCTGCATGGGTGTTTGCTTACAAAACACAAGCGCGTGCACACACACACACACACACACACACACACACACACGGCATCAACATGATTTTTCCATTGATAATTAGATGGGGTGTCAGTCTTATCTCACATTATTCCACATCAGCAAAAACACATTCAGTTTCCCCTGATTCATCAGATGATCACATTGCCAATACTGAAAATGAGGCTGAATTCCAGCCACCGAACAGAACCTTCTCACTTCCTCTCAGCTGGGCCATTTTTCTACACAAAAGTCCGGATGCATTTACACTTTGCAGGAATCATCTCACTTCCAGGGTTCAAGATCAGTGTCCCTTTGTGAAGGAGGATCTCTAGGGAATCCAAACTCAGTCGGCACGTGTTCTCTGCACTGTCACCGCTGAATCGATTCGGCCACCGCAGATCCGCTGGGGAGACAAAAGGGTCACGGCTTCCCTGTGCTACGGCCATTTAGTGCTCTTAAAAACATCCACTCCCACTGAGATTAAACTAGGTCTGCTCAGATATAAAAACCAGACCGGTACAAGAAGGACTGCACATTTCAGACTCCACCTTCCCATTGAGAGTGACCGCTTTCGGATGTGTGAGAGATGCTGGGTTGCACACTTTTTTAAATATAAAGGTCATTTTTAGTATTGCTGTATCGGACACTTGACTACATGGCCAACAATATGTAGACATATTTTAATTAACATGTTTGGCTATTTCAGTTACACTCCTTACAAACCAGTGAACAGCCATGACATCTCCGTAGGCAAACAATTTCTGTAGAATGGAGACTTTTTCTGCTCCAGCATGATAATGCCCCAGTGCACAAAGCCAAGACCATAAAGAAATGGCTTATAGAGTCTAGTGTGGACTTGACTGGCCTGCATAAAGACCAGAATAAAACCCCACTGAGAAGCTTGAGGATGAATTGTAGTGCCGACTGTGAGCCAGACCTCTACGCCCAACATTCATGCTAGTCAAAGGTTTTTGCAATGCTAAACTGAAACATAATATGATTATCAGTTTTGCGAGGTCTGTCTTTCCAACGTTTTCTGCTACTTGTTTTACAATCTGTGTCCAATCTTCACTTAGATCATCTTCAGACCAAACCTCACAAAATTAACTTGTGAAAATTTGGTGTTGGTTATAAAATCGCTAACACTTAAAGGGGTGGTTGATTATGATTTGACTTTGCTAACTTTAGTTAGTGTGTAATGTTGCTGTTTGAGCATAAACAACATCTGCAAAGTTACAACGCTCAAAGCTCAAAGCAAAGGGAGATATTTGCTTTTAAAGAAATCGCTTTTTAAGGACTACAACAAACGGCTGGTAGTGACTACACCACATTCCTCCCGGGTTAGTGACATCACCAGCCCTAGAATTTACATAAACCCCGCCCCCTGAACACGATTTATAGATTGTCATGACAGAATATGCTAATCAATGACTAGAAGATATCTACACATAAGCTACATAAATTCATCAACTAACCATTCAGAAATTAGTCTCTCCATCTTTGTTTGACTCTGTTTTGAAGATAAAAGGCTAAAAGTTTTAGAAATTTTCAGAACGCAAGCTGTTGTAGCTCCGCCCCCTGTGCCGGGAGCAGCAGCTCATTTGCATTTAAAGGGAAACGGTGCGTTTTTGCTCACCCTCAAAAAGTGACAACTTATATGCTATATAAAAATATCTGTGGGGTATTTTGAGCTAAAACTTCACACACACACTCTGGGGACATCAAAGACTTATTTTACATCGTGTGAAAAGGGCATTATACCACCCCTTTAATTTATAAACCCATTAATTAATGTTAGATAATGCTTTTAACTCTTTCACCACCATTGACAGAATTTTACGGCTTTTCGTGTTTCCACTGTTTTATGGTAGGGGGCGCTATTACACATCTTCTGATCAAAACACAGGTGAAAAAGAAGCAATCGATAGCATATGTTAGGACGTGCATTTGTAAAATAATGCGATCGTCAACATTAAACGGCATATAAATCAAAACCGCCTAATGTTACTGAATAAAATGTTGACCCAGGACACAGGACTGTGAAGCTTTGGGGGTGTTGATGGACTCCATCTACTTCATCTGTGTTTTGATCATCATTCTGAATCCGATCTAGATGTATTCTCGGACAAAAACGTAATATTCTCAGTTTTGTGCAAAATATGTTGGCTTACCCACATTCAGGTGTTGATTATAAAAGAATGAATGCTTTTTTTAAAGCAGAGGGTCTGTTCTTTTGAAAAATTGCATGTTCACATATTCATACAACAAAATATCCAGGCGGCCATGAAACGTTTCTGAAATGTTAAAACATTTACTACATTTGATAAATGTTAGAAGTATGTAAACTAATGTTAACAAATGGAACCGTATTGTAAAGTAATTCAGGATGCCAGTCATTATCTCATAAAATGATCTGTGCACACTGTATCTTTGCATATCATTGCCACAATGCTCTGATAATCCCATGCGTGATGCCAAAAGTTATGCAGACATAAATCTACTTATAGTCCTTGAACTCATTTTCATCCTGTCACCAAAGGGATTGGCATGACCAAGCAAATCTGGGTTTGGGGTTCATCCGCATAATTGCTGCCTGTGGCTAAATCTGCCGTTGCTCTCCTCATGGGTAAAGCACAAACATCCAGGAACAGACCTGTAAATAAGACTGAATGTCAGCATGGCATCACAACGGCATGGCAGGACTTCACTGACCTTCCGAGAAGTTGACCCAGCATTCTGAAGTCTTTCTGCCCGTCCATGTTCTCCTCTCTACAGGCTGCGTAGATGACACCAAGTTACTGAGTTATAGCAGCCATTGAGTCACTGGCTCAGATACACCAATCTATCTGTGGGAAAGAGAGAAAGAAACAATACAGATGAAGACAAAATGACTGTCAAGGCACCTGAGCAGTGCTTCACGTTCTCTTATATTTACACAGCTAAGGGTAATTGATTACATCCAGGACAAAAACAGAGAGTGAGTGGAGCCCAGTGTCGAGAAAAGCTGATTGTTCTTCATTCATCAGCTCTTGAGAGACAAACGTGCTCGATAAATGACAGGCTTCCCTCGGCTTCACACCGAGATGCTCGAGTCGAAGTGCTCCTGAATTACAGAGTGCTATTTTTTCTGTTGGCCACTGTGTAATTGGCATGTTCTGGTGCTAATGGTGGAGTAACGGGAGATGTTCGGGAGAGACCAAATTACCATTCATTATAGTGGAATAACACAAACAGAGAGTAAAGCGCCATGGAATTTTGTAAAATTGGGTGTAATTACAAAGAATGTTAAAAAAAAGCTGCACAATTGTCAATTATTTCCCTTGATAATGTAATAACTCTTGTGTTCACATAACAACATTTGCATATAAATTAGGGCTGTTCATTTAACATGTTAATTTAGTGTTATTAATTATTTATTAAAAATTAATGCAATTAATCATGTTCTCCTGACTCAAATGTACATTTTAGGGAATTAAAAACAATTCTAGATGGAGTAGAATGGAATTGAACGCAGGCATAAAAAATAAAGGGTAACACTTTAGTTTAGGGTTCAGTCCTCACTATTAACTATAGTTGCGTATTATCATGCATATTACTAGGATATTTGCTGTTTATTAGTACTTATAAAGCACATATTAATGTCTTATTCTGCATGACCATATTCTACGTCCCTTAATCCAGCCAATACCTACATTTAACAACCTTACTAACTAATAAGCAGTAATAAGGAGTTTATTGAGGCAAAAGTCGTAGTTAAAAGTGAGAACTGGACACTAAAATGTGACAAAAATAAACTCTCTTTAAAAGTTTGGGGAAGGTTAGATTTTTTTATTACTTTTATTCATCAAGCACAAATCAAATTGAACTGAAAATACATTTATAAAGTTAAAAAAGTTTCCTTTTCAAATAAAAGTTCTTTTGAATTTTCTATTCATCAAAGAATCCTGACAAATAAAATGTATCACTGCTTCCACAGAAATATGAAGCAGCACAACTCTTTTCAACATTGATAATAATCATAACTATTTTCTTGATCATCAAATCATCATATCAGAGTGATTTCTGAAGGATCATGTGACACTGAAGACTGGAGTAATGATGCTGAAAATTCAGCTTTGATCGCAGGAATACATTACACTTTACTATATATTCACATAGAAAACAGCTATTTTAAATTATAATAATATTTCACAATATTACCGTTTTTTCCTCAATTTGAATCATATAAATGCAGCCTTGGTAAGAGCAAGAGACATGTTATGGAAATTAAAATACTTACTCGTCTACCTCAATAATACAGTCGAATTATCTTTAATTAGAGGGGTTTCAGCTGCAAATATTGATATATGTGATTATTTGTGATTAATCTGATTGATGAATTGCGGTATCGTGTAGTTAATCCGATTAAAAGTTTTAATCGTTTGAGAGCTCTAATTAAACAATGAGTAAATCAAGACAGCATCTAAACAGTGACCTTCACATTGGCCCTCTGGGCCGCATGAAAAACACAATTCTAATTATGCCCAGAAACTGAGCAACGCGACGATATACTAGCGCGCTCGCAACCATTAAAATCACTGTTTCTGTCACTGCAAGTTTGCACAGTTTGAGCCCTGCAGTTCAGCACGAGTTCACTGAGTTCTGGACTTGCAAATGCTCCCCTTAAAATCCACATAGCTGTCTCTGCAGAGTAAATATCTCATTTACACCTCGCTTTATTGCCGATTGCACTGCAAGCGAGCGGCACGACAAGCAACAAATCCAAAATAATTCCACATTTACCAATGCTTCATTTTTCTCAGGGTCAGGTGATGTTCGTCAGCATCTCAATTTCACGTGCCATCGCCGACTGAAGTGAAAACGCAGATGTGTGGATCAGATTGCTTATAAATCACTCATTAAGGACCAGATGTTATGCTTTGATTGGATATTACATTTATGTGCATGACTGACATGTCTGTGATTGGTTATAAATCTCAACGTCTGCAAAACACACTTGGAAAAAATATAGATATTTGCAAAACTCCACAAATTATGATTATGTGCAGATTATTGATTAATAGACACATTTTCATGTGGTTCCTTGACTAGTTGTATGTTATGAGTTCAATACACTTTTACCATAGTGCATGATTTGTAAACTAATAGAATTTGACGTTTACATCACATAATCAGCCCCATATGATGTAGTAAACTACACTTTGAAGGATTTTTTTTTTTTGAAGAATCATTGTATGATTTAAATTCTACTACTGTATGTTGGAAAATAACAATGAATATGTTTTCTTGAGGTATTTATGTGCACATTTAAGGGTTAATGATGTTCTGATCAATGTGCATAACAGAATAAAGTTTAGAATAAAGACAGTCATGACACAGATAGGAAAACCGTTCACATTAGCAAAGGAACAATCCAAGGATAGATAGACAGTCCACCCAAAAGCAGAGCAAATGTTTAGACGCTATATGAGAGAAATCTGTGACAGGCAGTGAAGGGAAATGTTGCGCATTTGAATATTCCCTATTGACGGGTATTATAATTTTTTTCCCAAGGAAATATGCTTTGATTAAAGCCAATGGGAGCTGCTGGGTCACACTGGCAGATCTGCACTGCTTGACTGCAGTTGTGTAAGCCTTGCAATTCAAAAGCTGAAGCAAAATCCCCTTTGAGCACCTCAGGGACTGGAGCTGAGGAGACGAGAAACCTTCAACAATCACTTCGTTTTCAGCGTCTGACCTCCTGACCTTTGAATAAAAATGAAGAAACGCTCTCTTGTACGCGCATATTTAATTGTCTAATGTGTAGAGTTACTGAATTGCAGTCATGAAAGTAAAGACCAGGACATACGATTTCATTTCAAGGATGTACTACCAGCACATACTATTGTGTTGGGTTAATTATACAAGATTTTATAATGTTCAAATGTAAGCATCTAAAACGAAGACGCGCGTAACTATAAGTTTCGGTTATATAACTGGATTCTTTTCTGGTCGTTTGAACAAATAGACTTTTTCATATTTCCTTCAAACATCCCTGGTTTTCTTCCCCGTCATTAGATCTGCAGATTGCAAATGAGTCACATCTAAGAAAATGCCAAACTTTCATCAGACGCAGCTACTGAGCTGAGAAGCGTTACCTTACACACACACACACACACACACACACACCTGCTCATGGCATTGCTTATGTTCTCAGGCATGACATCAAGGATTCGCTTCGTATAAAATCTTTCCATTCTAATAAAAGCGAAACGCTCGATAAATTAGTCCAATCTGGCAACCTGAGCGAAGGAATGCGAGTGTACGATCGGCGTCAGCTCTTCTCCAGTCCAAACGCCTGCTGTCTACGCTTTTACAGCAAGTGTGTGTCAGATCTCGACCCAAACATGTTGTTAACGATCTAACTTTTCAAGCATTCTACTGTGATTTATATAACAGGACACGTAACGACACCATATTTACATTTTAATGGTATAATCTGTTATAGATAAACTCACCTAAAGACGAAACTAACGATTGGTCTCTTCAGACTGTCTTAGTGGGCGGTTCTTGTGATCAAAAACCACAATTGAAATGACCCATATCTCAGCGGTCCAGCTGTATCACGTCATGTCATCTGGATCCTCTGAACGTTCATTTGCCGCTAATGAGCTAAATGTGATGGAAAGACCCCTTATCTTTGATGATGTCAGCCATTTTCCCAAGCTTTCTCATTCTTTTCTAACACACGTGAAGGGAAACGCGTGTTTGATTGGCACGACGACAGCCTCTTTAGCTGAGATCCGGTTCACATGCATATCAGGCCAAAGTCAGGCAGGAGTTTGCGGGATCTGTGACCCGAGACGCTGAAGCTGTCCGGTCAACAGTTACAAGCCCTGAGAGAGACCAATGAAGCCAGATGGAGGAGGAGAAGGAGAATAGCGAGAGACGGATGAGAGAAAGAAATCGAGAGCGACTGCTACTGTATATCAAACAGCATTTACAGTTTCAGAACAACAAGTTACAGTTTGAAAGTTGCATCTGACCACAATCACAAAACCCACATCACTGATTAAATCACAGTGCATTATAATAAACATGCAAACACTCCAAACCCTTTTACACAACAACCTCTAGCAGAGATCACTTTTTTAAATGACTAATTAAGTCATCAAACACAAGGAAAGGTCCAAAACAGACTCACTGGTTTGCTCTTTAGCAAAGCTCTGAAAGTATAATGACTCTCTGGATCCGCGGCTCTCAACTGGTGCAACTCAAAACAACAACGCAAGTACCAATAACTAAACACACCTAACCGCATTATCATGTAGGACAGAAACATAAATAGGCTTTTAAAAGGGAGGTGAAAATGATTCCAATGTCATGTTCTGACGTCAAAGGCTGTGCAGCTAATCAGACGCTAACATATTTTAGCATTACTTTTCACTCAGTAAAAGCTTGGATGATGCCAACATGTTAAATATAATTTTTTATTATTATTTTGTCTTTTATTTTTCTGTTTCCATTTTTTTTCTTAGCCCATTTGCTTGTTTTAAAGAGATTCTCTTCCTTATTTTCTTACATAAAGTACTTTGTTTCTTCTGTCAAACATAAAAAAAAAAAATTTGTGGTAACTATCATGTTGTAAAGCATAAAGAAAATCGTAAACGTACAAAACATATGTATATATTCTCTGAAAACAAGTGTTATACCGTATATTAGCAACATTACACATAAATAAACTATTTCGGCACAGATTCCTTAAAAATGTGGGAACAGAGGGGGAAGGGTTTCTGTCTGATACAGTTAGTTTTATTTATCTTTAATGGAGTTAAAATAATCAAAGGTTCTCACAAACACACTCTGCAATGCACTACTGCATGCAACAAAGTGCACTAATATATCATACATGGTTTTATGAGTTTACAATACATTTATGCAGATGCTTTTATCCAAAGCAGCTTACATTGCTTTGAGTTCATGCAGCCTGGCGTCGCGCTCTACTGTTAATGTAAGACAAATAAACAGATCTGTATATCTGTAATTGAATGCACAAAGAAATACAAAACCATTTGAATGTGCAATTATTATTTTTTTAATAACTTTTGAGATGTTATTAAAGGATTTACCTCAAACAAGCAACAGTTCCAACTTTCCATAAAGCAGACTCGTGCATAATCCCCAAAATACTTAATTTTCTCTTACAATTAAAGAGTTAGTTCACTCAAAAATGAAAATTCTGTCAGTAATTACTCACCCTCATGTTGTTCCAACCCCGTAAGACCCCGTAAGAAAATGTATTAAAGAGATCGTTAATATAGTCCAAGTGACTCCAGTGGCTCAATCTGAAGTTTATCAAGCGACGAGAATACTTTTTGTGCGCAAAAACAAACAAAAATAACGACTTTATTCCACTATTCATTTCCTTCTCTCTGGGCCTCGAGTTAGTTTATGTAGTGTTTTTGCGCAGTGCGTCTGTGTTACACGTCACCACGTAGGCTCACTATTGGCCGACGCTGGTCATGTGTGTGATGCGTGTGACGCTGCACAAAAACACTACGTGAAAAGACTCGAGGCCCAGAGAGAAGGAAATGAATAGTGGAATAAAGTCGTTATTTTTGTTTGTTTTTGCGCACAAAAAGTATTCTCGTCGCTTGATATACTTAAGATTGAGCCACTGTAGTCACTTGGACTATATTAACCATGTCTTTAATACATTTTCTGGGCCAGCAAGTTTCGGTCACCTAGAAGTCTATGGAGGAGTGATCCAGCTCTCAGATTTAATCAAAAATATCTTAATTTGTGTTCCGAAGATGAACGAAGGTCTTACGGGGTTGGAACAACATGAGGGAGAGTAATTACTGACAGAATTTTCATTTTTGGGTGAACTAACCCTTTAAAAACAACCAATGCTATCTTCTCAGATTAATGCGTTTAGTTTTTCATGACCATTTGGCACAAAAGCGAATATCAAGCGTCCGAATGTTTGCGCACAGCTGGATGAGTTATTGTGCAAAACACCGGGAACATTGAACTTCCAGGTAAACAGAAGCTCAAGTATTAATGTTACACCTGCGGTTTGTTCGAACGAGATAGAGATCTGCAGCCTGTTTTCTTTGTTAACTAAAGCTTGTATCGATCACAGTGCTGTATATACGGCGTGTTTTAGATTTTAGTTGGTATAAAGATGAAACACTGAGCTCCCAACTGGGTTTCCATTAGAGTCAGAGCTCTTCCACTCTATCGCTCTTGCTCTTTCTGTTCACACACAAGCAGGCCTTCAAGCAGGCCTTTCATTTTGCATTAAATTCTAGAAAGACCCAGACAACAGAATAAAGAGAAAGAGAGAGGTAAGCGAATATAATGGAGGAACAAAATGGAAAGTGCCTCTGTGTTGAGGTTGGATCCGGTTAGTATATTTTGACGGGTGAATTATGTGCCGTTTGAGTCGGGAATCCAGTGTCGCCTTTGCGTTTACTGCTCGATTCCAGCGACTGATATCAAACTACTGCCATGGAGAGATCAGATGTATTCAGAATACTCCCAGATGAGAGAGACCAGTAATCAAATACAACCGGTAAGTGCACTGGGTGAATTTATATCTTCAATGACATCTTTATTTTGACCCGGCGAACCAAAATATGTTCTAAGAACGTTTTGCCAACATTCCCATTAAGTTATGAGAACGTTATTTCGGAATGTTCTCGGAATGTTCAAAGCATAATTTTTTAAGGAATTAAGAAAACATTCATTCTGCAAACATAATGGGAATGGTACTTTCTGAACATTCTGAAACAAAAATGTTAGATGAACCTCCATATAAAATATTTCATTTAAAAAGTTTCATGGACAACATAACATTTTTGTGCTGATGTATAAAGACCATTAACTGCGAACAGGCGTTCTGTTAAAGTTACTGGAAGAATGTTTGTTCATAACTTTGAGAACATTCTGTTAATCTGTTGTGTAAATAAGAATCAAATCCTAAAAGAGAAAATATCAACTGCAAAAAAAGGGAACAGTCCCAAACACAGAACACACTCAATATATGCAGCTATAAGAAAGAAATTGCTACAGTAGAAACTGAATCTTAATATACTTTAAAACATTAAATAAATATTACAACTTTTCATAAGTTATCAAGGATATCCAGACCTCATTTGAGTTGTACATTACTCAAACAGCAGCATACAGTCCAAAGCACAATAATCTAGGCAAAACATTAAAAGATTTAGGTCAGATGTTTCTTAACGGTCATGAATAAAGCCCTCGCCCAAACAGCAGATAAAATCGAGAAAAACAACTCTGTGACTCTGTGATCATTTCAATGAAATCAATCTATAGTTTGCAACCCGACCAACCAGGTGTTTGTAGCGGTGGGTGTTCATGAGAGATGTTCTGTCGGATAAACCAGCGTATATATTGACCTCCTGGAGTGATCCAGTCCGCTTTTGCCAAAAGTTTATAATCTTCAAAAGACGAGCCGAGGCCTTGAAAACAAGCATGCCCCGAAGCCTTCTTTATATTATCAGCATCATAAATGAAAAAGCAGTATCCTGGGAAACTTTGATGTATGTATGAACGCACTAACGTGGAACATCATCAAAGCAATTTGTGCCATTCAAAGTTATACCATAAAATGAACATTTCGTGTAAAACTTGATGGATTTTATTTTTTGACATTTCCTGTTCATGCTCTCCATGAAAAAGCAAGAGGATCTGTCAGTAGAGCTGTCTACATTAGCCAGGAAAATAACACCCTACGGGACCACAGAAACTACTTGTAAAAGTTCGGAGAAACACAAACCAACTCGTGCGTAGCAAAATTAGGCCAATTCCCATTTTACAAATCTTCATCCGGAGCTTGCATCTCTAAGCGTGTCTGATGTTCGGAGATGTAATGATCCAGCACATGCAAAACCAATCTCCTGTGGCAGACCATCAGTACAAATCCAATAGCAGAACATGCGTGCATGGCTTTAGCAATAATGATTCCTTCGAAATAAAGAGAGAGGCAGACCCTTGAATGCTGGATGACTCGAGGCTTCTGGAGTCGCCGACGTAAATCTCAAGTGGGACACTCCAGTGAAAATGAAGAGCTGCGTTCCCCAACATGACACTCACTTTAAGTGCTCGTGAAGTTCCACCACACGATATTGTTCCCGTCCCTTGATCCCAGCAATGTACGATGTGAAAATGCACAAGCGAGGATTGATTTGAAAATATCTTCTGGTTGAATGGAAAGGACAGGGACAAGGTGGAGTGGTGGACTGGGACACATAGATGGACAGAGAGAGAATAAGGACATTGAAGCATTAGTGAAAAGATGGTTCTGGTTCTGATTTTAGAACCAAAGAGGTTAGAGCGATAAGTTACCAAAACATAAAAAATTCAATACAAAACGAGTGTTTTCTTTTTTTCAAAAGTCAATGAAGAGCAATGTTGTTTGGACCCCACTGAATTTAATTGTATGGACAAAAAACGTTTTATTATTATTTTGCATATAAGAATGACAGCCATATACTGTTTGAAACAACATTTTTGGAAAATGATTTAAATTTTTCATTTTTTAAGTCAAAAATCACTCAGTCTAAGTCGTGCAACTCGATCTCGTGAGAATTGGTAAGCATTGTTGAGTTTTAGATTAGTACGATCATCCGATTTGAAGGTGAAACCTAACCATGAAGGTCCACCCTTAAACCTGACCAGTGCAAACAAAACATACAAATGAGACACCATTAATTCATGATGGTTGAATGGATGAATTCTAGGTGATTCTCAACTCTTTCCCCATCAGTGTTTTCTAAAAAGGTTGCCATCCAGCACCAGCATTTTTTATCATTTTCACAAAACTTTCATACATTTTGAATATTTTGTTGTGCAATGCATCAAAATAAAGAGCAGAGCCTCTGCTTTTTTTAAAAAAAAGCTTGTTTTTATCAACACTTGAATGTTGAAATAACTGTCAAAACAGGGATTGCCGGAAAAACTCAATGGTGGGGAAATAGCTAAAAGTAAAGCATTGAATTCAGTTCAGTTCAAATTCTTCCTTAAAAGCTGATAAAATCTCGACATTATAACTAATAATCAGGACAACTTGACCTCCTAAAGTACCTTTTTTCAATGACGTAAAACAGTGACAAACATGCTTTTAAATTATATCATTAAATAATTATTTTGTTTAGCTTTTTGTTAGGCATTGCCTTAATGCTGAACCCATGAAAACATAATGAGTAAAAAAATAAATAACTGCAAATGTCATAGAAGAGGTATATCGGATGAAGGACACACGGTATTTTTCAGGCACTTTGCAAATGGAAATAATTAACAAAAACAGGCAAATGAAAAGAGTCCATCCATTCCAAATGATGCCTTTAATAATGGCCTCTTGCAATCTTTTTCATTACTGTAAAGTCAAAACACGTGTGTGTCTATACTTTGAGAACGACTCTTCAATAGAAAGATGTTTCTTACATTTTAAGAGAAAAATACTGTGCCGCTGATAGAAGAAGGTTGAAGAAAGTGAGCGAACCAGCTCTTATTTCAAAATTATTTCACCTCCACCACTTTAGAGCCTTTATGTTCACATCACATTTTATCAGTGTCATAAAGATGATGGTCGAGGCCTGAGGACAAAGGACGGGCATCAAACGTCGAGGCACGGGCGAACTGAGAATTTCACAGTGTGACCTGCACTCTATAAAAGCAACCCTCTCCGAACACACACTGAGTCTGGGACTCCGGGAGAGAGAGTTAAGCAGAATGATGGATAGATAAATGGGAAATGGGAGAGGAAAACATTTTCAGGGGGCAAAAGAAGTGGTCTTTTGCACAGTAGTAGGGAGCAAAATATGGCTGGATCCAGTGAAGAGTTCACATCATCTCTCATCTGCATTTGCTTCTGTGGTCATCAATGCATGCTAAGTGCTTGCAGGAATAAAAGAGGGCCATGTGACACCTAGTGATGGACGCTTTCAAAACACTGCTTCATGAAGCTTTGCAACCTTTACAAATCTTTGGTTTCGAATCAGTGGTTCAGAGCACGTATCAAACTGCCAAAGTCATGTGATTTCAGTAAACGGCATCATAACTGGTTTGAAACAGAAAGATCAAAGACAACTGAAACACAAAGGCATATGCACAGGATAACAAGACTAACAAGGAACAGGTGTGGGTAATTAATCACTATGAAGACGAACAAGAGGACTATGGAAATAAAAAAGGCAGCTATGAAAACAGGACCTAAACACAAGAGGAGAAACAATACAACAAACGGAACAGAAAATACCCTTCAAAAAAACACAGAAGACACAAAACACATGGGAAATCATGACAAACAACATATTTTTAACAATTTCTAATTGCACATGTAGTTTAACTGATACAACCACATATTTCAGTCCTCTACCACTGAGATTTGCTCCTGACTGCTGTGCCAGCGGCTTGATGTCTGTAATCATGTGGCCAAATCCATTCATGGCCTCTGCTGTTATGAACGACCTCCGAAAAAAGTGAGAGCAGTCTTTTACTGTCAGCCAAACTATAAAAATGGCTGGTTTCACAGACAAGGCTTAAGCTAGTCCCAGACTAAAATACATGTTTGAGCTGTTTTGACTGAAAGCAACTTACACTGGTGTATCTTAAAATATGACAGTGCACTTGTTTTGTCTCAAGATTCACACCAGTAATGTTATTTTTTTATTAAAGCTACTTAAATGTCCTAATTCAACTACGGCCTAATATGGCTAAATCTAAGCCCTGTCTGTGAAACCAGGCCATAATATTCTAAAATGCTATGTTTACTATATTACTATAGTTATTTGTGATTGACAGTTACTGGAAATATGACAGAAAAGGCTTGGTATTATTTTCTGCGGGAGAATACTATACCGGAAGCTCACGTAGGATTGAGGTTTTAGCGCAAATACGTAGATAGTCGGTGTCCATAGCTATTGCTAAACTAAAGTCAAGTCAAGTCAAGTATATTTGTATAGCGCTTTTCACAATACAGATTGTATCAAAGCAGCTTCACAGTATTAAATTAAAATAATACAACAAGGTTTGTTTCTAGTGGAATTTATTGATTGATAAAATCAAATTAAATATCCCCAGAATATCCCCAACTGAGCAAGCCAAAGGCAACAGTGGCAAGGAACCGAAAAACTCCATCAAGTGACCTAATAGTGTCCTAAAACTCCATCAGGTGACCCAATGGAGAAAAAAAAAAAAACCTTGGGAGAACCCAGGCTCAGTCGGGGGCCAGTTCTCCTCTGGCGTTTATGAACTAGAGGCCGGATTGTAATTTGAACTGTAAGATATAAATTTTAAGAAAATATTATATGAATGCCTGGCTGAAGAGATGCAACTTTAATCTAGTTTTAAACTGGGAGAGCGAGTCTGAGCAACGAACACTATCAGGAAGGCTATTCCAGAGTTTTGGAGCTAAATGTGAAAATGCTCTCCCTCCTTTAGTGGTTCTGGATATCCTAGGTATGACCAAAAGCCTTGAATTTAGTGATCTTAAAGTGCGCGATGGATTATAGTGCGATAGAAGATCCGTTAAATAGACTGGAGCTAAGCCGTTTAGGGCTTTATAAGTCAGTAGCAATACCTTGTAATTAATACGGAACTTTATAGGTAACCAATGCAGTGATGATAAAATCGGTGTTATATGATCATATTTTCTTGACCTAGTAAGAACTCTAGCGGCGGCATTTTGGACTAACTGTAGCTTGTTTATTGAGGATGCAGGACAACCAGCTGATAAAGCATTACAGTAATCTAGTCTCGAGGTCATGAATGCATGAACTAACTTTTCTGCATCAGAAACTGATAGCATATTACGTAGCTTAGCAATGTTTCTAAGGTGGAAAAAGGCTGTTTTTGTAACATATGAAATATGATTTTCAAAAGACAGGTTGCAGTCTAGTATAACACCCAGGTCTTTTTGTCAGTATTCACAGTATTTTTCTATTTTTCATCAATATTTTTGTCTTGTTTTTGAGCAAAAATATCTACATCCTCAATCCCAATTATTAAGACTTGTTTGCAGATAATTGCTTCACTCCTTGTTCTAAGCAAAAAAATTAAATAAAAAAATAAATGCTACAAATGCTACAAGCAAATTTAGGTATTATAACATACAGTTTTAAAAAAATGGACACTTACTTTTGTAATTTGCTCAGTATTACGAACCATACTGGTTAACCTGAGTAGACTGGGTCGATCTTCAGACTGACCATCGCAACTTTCATTGGCTAAGGACCGCACAGAGGCCGTCTGACTGACATGCAAGGCAACCAATCACAGTTGGTTTTGTTCAGCGTCATGTTTAGTGGCGTGAGAATGTAAAGTCGATGTCCCTCTGATAACAGACCGGTGTGCATCCAGTAAATGATTCATTCAAGAACATTGTGCAAGTTCACTGCAACAATGGAGCCTCGAACTTTACATACTTTTGAAAATCCAGCGTTTAGTTGGCTTTGTTTCCAGGCGGACCATTAAAGAACGTGACACACACGTCTCCTACCCTGGAAATCCAGAGTTCTTGCGAGAGCACAAGTTGAATTTGCTCAGCGAGTTACTCTGGGGTCGAGTAATGATGCTCATTAAATATGCCCCTCTATCTGAGCTGCACCAATCACATCGGGTTATCTGATATAGGCGGGCCAGAGGCGAGATGACGACAGCGCTGTGACGTCGAAGTCATTAGTAAACACTGCAAGATGGCTGTGGATGAACACCAGTTGTTTGAAACGGCTTTGGCCGCTACAATGAACGAGTTAGACTCGGCTTTTTCTCTAAAAGAGGAACAGAAGATGCCGCTCGAATCGTTCCTTTGAAAGAAGGGCGTTTTTTTTACTGTTTTGCCGACCGGATACGGCAAGAGTCTAATCCACCAGTTAGCTCCGCTGGTAGCTAAGCGGTAACTTATTGTGATTGGTCGTAGTGTTATCTAATTGCGTGCAGTGAGATTTTCAAATGCATGCTTGGTGCCGCCCCTCGAGCTGGCCGATTTTCATTAGTCAACGCCAGACCATTAATCTTTCAGATTTAGGTCTGGATTTCCAGGCTACACATCTCCCGGACATCCTGTAGCCAATCAGATGATGACTTCCCAAATCCTGAATTGTTTCCAGTTAAGTGTGCCATGTTCATCAGACGTTCAGCCAACAGTCGGTGGGCGTGACGTCTGAGGCTGAGGTGGTTAATCTAGTAAAGGTCTGACACAAACACCTTGAACTTGCTGACCACAAGAAACCAACCTGCTTATATTGGAGCTTGTTAATTCTGTACTGGGCTTGAAGTTGTCCTTTCATGTCACACATAAAACTCCTATCGCTGGATCACCATTGACCCTTCTAGCATTTATATATATTGTATGTGTATTGGACATGACACAATCACACAATTATCACTACGAACGTCCTTGTTGCAGAGGCGAAGAGAAAGCATCATGAAAGAATCCAGTGGGCGGCGTAAATTCAGTGAGCGTGGAGTCGTGGGTTCAATCAATTCTCATAACTGCTTTGCCTGAATCCAATTAGCCGAACAGCCCTAACACGATCCGGGCGTCCAGGCCAGGGCACGGATCTCTCTCCCGCCTGACCTTGCTCAGCAGGAGACTTTAATACACGTCAAAAGGTAAAGACAGAGAAAGTGAACTGTGCGAGAGAGGTGATGCACAGGAGACGGGATGTTGGCTAAATTGGGAAGGAGAGTGGCAGAGGAGAGAAAAAGCGAGTGTGAATGATGGAAATGACGGTACGCTGCGAGCGAGAGTAAATAGAAGACGGCGAGAATGAGAGACGGAGCGCTTTGGCTCACACTCCATCACATCCACTGCAGGATCACGCAGAAAATCCTCACTGGAATGCTATTTTTGGCGAAGGGAAGTGTCTGTTTTTGAGTGTGGGTGTGTGCGTGTGTATGAGTGTGGGTATGTGTGTGTGTGTGTATGAGTGTGGGTGTGTGCGTGTGTTTGAGTGTGGGTGTGTGCCTGTGTTTGAGTGTGGGTGTGTACGTGTGGGTGTGTGCGTGTGTTTGAGTGTGGGTGTGTGCGTGTGTTTGAGTGTGGGTGTGTGCGTGTGTTTGAGTGTGGGTGTGTGCGTGCGTGTGTTTGAGTGTGGGTGTGTGCGTGTGGGTGTGTGCGTGTGTTTGAGTGTGGGTGTGTGCGTGTGTATGAGTGTGGGTGTGTGCGTGTGTTTGAGTGTGGGTGTGTGCGTGTGTTTGAGTGTGGGTGTGTGCATGTGTATGAGTGTGGGTATGTACGTGTGTATGAGTGTGGGTGTGTGTACGAGTGTGGGGATGTGCGTGTGTCAGTGGAGCGCTGTCTGTTGTCTGCTATCCTGCTATGCTGGGGATATGTGTGAAAAGAGGGGTTATGGACCAATTACTCTGAGAAAGCAGGTAGAGAGAAAAGAAGGGTTATGGACCAATTAGAGAGAGCGAGAGAGAGAGAGAGAGATATTGGCTCTGATCTAACCCTATCTCTGCTGCCCGACTGTTTGGTGTTAATACTGCAACACAGGAACTGTCAAGCCGTTGTGAAATATTTATCTCATAGATCTTCTGTAGCTCCACCCTCTTTCAGTCTTCCGGTTTGTGTTTCTCCACAGCATCTTACGGATTTATGAATGAATGCACCGCTTGTTTACATTTTCCCGGTCTACTGACATTTGTTACGACATCCGCTTAAAACATTACAATGCTCATGATAACTTTCATTAACTCTACAATAAGTAAATTCACTTCACCAGCTAATTACTCTTCGACAGCAATGCTATGGAAATATACAGAGCGACTGCAAAAGCAGAAGTTTAAAGACAATATTCTAAAGATGGCTGCGTGTTTGTTTCTCTGGCACATAGTGTTAATATACAGTAGTAAAGTCAGCTATCAGTTGACAGGGCTTCATTTCGATGGTCCCATTCTACTAACTACAAGTAACTTTGCAACTACATGTCAATAGCAGTCATTAGTGTATTAGTAGACTGTCTGATTAATATCAGCTAGCATTTTATTTTCAATAGACATTCAACTGACTGTAAGTATCATTGCAACAACATGACAACCTATTCTACTAACCTGAACCCTAACAGTCTACTAATACTCTAATGATTGCTAGTTGGCATGTAGTTGCAAAGTTACTTGTAGTTAGTAGAATGTCTAAAGTGGACTCAAAATAAAGTATAACCATCTTTTCCTTACTATACACGCCAACTCACACAGGCACAATTTAGTATTTCAAACATTGAGACATAAACAAATGGATCAAAATTTTGTAAACAAATTCACTCAGTTGTACGAACTATCGAGTGACCAAATTGTCAGAGCCATGCTATCCATATTAATTTGACTCTTATTTTAGGAGAAACATTTGCGAGTTGATACTTACATTTTACAAAACTGTAATCTCCATTAAGGAGATCTGAAAGAGCAACCTTTGAGAAATACAACTTTCCTATATGGGTCAATAATAATAAAAAAAGAAGGTATTGTAAGATATCCAATATTGTAAGAGTCAATGGCACTGTCATATTTACGTCAAACAGGCAGAGACCAAAATTAAAAGTCATTGCATTTGCATTGCATGCATCATTGCAAATAAATGCACCATTAAACAAGCCATTTAAAGCACACTGTTAGGACATAAACTCTATGTGACATTGACCAGGCTCTGTTATAAACTAGGATCAGACCATCTCTAATGCAATATATATTTCAGACGACACTAAACCTTGCTGACGTGACGCCATCAAACTCCCGACCGTAAAACCTTCTGCGCTCAATCTTGCTCTTTCTCACTCATGCCAGCAGTCAATGTCACATTTACCACGCGGCCGGACGCCGGGTACCTCATCACATTACACCCCCGTCCGGTGACAGCATGCTGGCTCCAGTACAGCATCGGCTCATCGAGTGTTTTTCTCCAGTTGAAACGAGAGGTACAGCTGATAGAATTAGCATCAATGTGTCCTAGTTACAGTAATTGCTCTCCTTTAATGGAGCAAGAGCATTGCACAATGCAGTTTCTCCGTTGGAGAGAGAAAGGAGGACTTTCACCTGCCGAGGCCTGTCAGGGCTGAGTGTTTTAGTGTAAGAGATCCGTGGAATGCACACGGCTTCTGGCTGGTAATGATTTCAGCTGGCGCCATTTGCTGAACAGACACAGGCAAACATCATTTTTCCCCATCTTGCTGGGAGAGTCAACATCCCATTCGTCGGAGGACAGCAGAGAAAAAGACAGAGTCTCGGTTTCCCTTGAAAGCACACAATTTCTGTTTTGCTGTTCCTTCTAACTATTGCTTTTACAGTGCATTTTAAATGTCAAACAGAATGAGAACTGATGCAATAAAAAGGAAAAGAAAGAGCGCTTCGGCTTCCCCCCCACCTGCTACATCACGCCTGGCACTTTTCTGTCACCTGCTATTTCGCTCTTGCCGAGTTTCTTTCTGGCTCCCTCCGAATGGCGCTCCAGGATTTTATAGATGTATTCCATACCAGCTGTTTTAAAAACGCACGGCAGGAAACTCGTCAGCTCTTCCTGTCGGAAGGATATCAACCCGAGAAAAGAAAAGTTTACAGAACGCTGCAACGGAAATCAAGCTAAAGCTATTTCGTCAGCAACGCACAGTTTATGTAATGTCTTTTTTTCGTTTTACACACACAATGATCGAACAAAATCGTAATTGAACATTTAGGACGTCCTTAAAAATGTATTTAGATTTAATCGTATTTAAGAGACAAAAACAACAAACTCATTTGTCAAATTTCCTGAAAATCATGAAAATTCCCAACTTCCATAACGTCTCAAATTATGTATTTTTCTGTGATTGAAATGACGTTTTTGAACACGGTTGACTCTTTTGTAAACTCTTTTGCTAAGGCAGCATTTTATGAACTACTAAAACACATAATATCATCACTCTTTATTCATAAATAAAGAAAAAAACACTGAATTGGAAAAGGATGGACCTTTTGGACAATATTTTAACATTATATAAGTTATATTTATCTTCATTTCTTTATGTCACAAACCAGATTATAATTACTTCCCTCTAATTATCGTCATAGTTTTAAACATGTAATAATTGATCTTTTTTGTGACAGATTTTCATATTTTAAGATAGAAAGTCTGTTATACAAGGGTATAACAATACAATCCGTTGAAAAGATGTACATTAAACTACATTGAAAAGATGCAAATATAAATGTGCATGGAAAAATTCTTACAAGACTGTTTTAATGTGAACTTTATATATATAAAAAAAATAAAAACGATCTGTTAGTTTCGATAAGATTCAACCCCCGGGACATAAAACAGGCTTAAAGTTGGAGAAACACTCATAAATTGTTCAAAACTGAAATGAAAGGTTAAGACTGGTAGTCAAACGTTAGTGGAATGTTAATGAACTACACCTCTGTGTGAACTTGAGGAGAACCGGCTTCATAAATCCACTAAAATCCTCAAACACCAGCTGATTGAAAGTCAAAAGTGAAGATAGTTGAAAGAAAAGCACAATTTCCCCACTAATATGTTGCATCTAATGCAATGACATTCAGGCTGTTTTAAGTGTCCAAAAGTGTCTGTTTCTTTTTCTGTGCTGATAATTGTTTATTTTGCAATAATGACAAGCGACTGTATACTTGACTGCACTCCACTGTGAATGAGAATCACTCACATTAATGGCTTGTGTTGATGCAGCCGATGCCATTTTAGTTGAAGCGATGTGAATGCAATGCGTTGATGAAGAAACCTGATCGAAGGATAAAGCATGAAGAAAATGGCAGAATGCAGACCAAAATGGCAGCACAGGAAAACGGCACAATCAGGGCTGCATTGTCCTCTCGCCGACTGCTTTTGTCCAATGACATTCAAATAAATGATTCATCTCGTATCTCAAGAGCAACCAATTAGCTAGCGAGCCTTCAATGTGCTAAACATCTGATATCACGAGTGCGTGCGCTCTGTCAAAGACATTGAGAAAGATACAAATCTTCTCTTTAGATCTTTTTCAGCCTGATAACCGAACAAGATGACCCTGGTTTTTTTTTGCGAGAATCCCCAAAGAGGAGCTTTAGCACCCTGATGGTCTCTCTGAGCTGGCTTTCTTTCGGGATGATCGAGCATGTTAAAGGATTGGTTCAGAAATGAAGGTTTTTGAGGAAAACATTCCAGGATTTTTCTAGACAGAATGGACTTCAATGGAAACCAACTATACCAATGTTCACAGAAGGTTCAAATGTCCGTCTCAATGCAGCTTCAAAGTCTCGACACGATCCCAGTTGAGAAATAAGGGTCTTATCTAGCGAAATGGTCTGTAATTTTTCTAAAATAAATAAATAAATATATATATGTGCTATGCATACGTTTAGACACCCATGCTAAAGTTGACTAAAAAGAGGAATAATAAATCATCTTTTGGAAATTTAACTTAATGCCTTAATTAAAAAAAATTAGGAAACATCCAACCTTTGAGGACACCAATTTTCTTTGTGAATGAATAATGTATCGTAAATAAATAAATGTTCTTCCTTAAAATACAGGGTGCATAAGTGAGTACACCCCTATGTTAAATTCCCATAGAGGCAGGCAGATTTCTTTTTTTTAAAGGCCAGTTACTTCATGGATCCAGGATACTATGCATCCTGATAAAGTTCCCTTGGCCTTTGGAATTAAAATAGCCCCACATCATCACATAGCCTTCACCATACCTAGAGATTGGCAACCAAAGATCAAGATTTAACCACAAATGCTCATCTTGTCCCATCTCTGAGATGTGCCACGCATTGCGTCATCACGTTGGAAAGGTCACAATTTTTTTTTTTTTATAATAATAATAATAATAAAATAAAACAAAGATGTCTGACGATTTTGAAGTTGGAGGAGAAAATAAGATGACATTTTTCGCCCTTCCCTACCTATTTGAACCGGAGAACACAGACAAATAACTAGACAGATGACGTGACGCGTGACCTTTCCAACGTGATGACGCAATGCGTGGCGCATCTCAGAGATGGTGCACGACGAGCATTTGTGGTTAAAAAGTATATATATATATATATATATTTTTTTTTTTGAAAATGGCCGATCGTTTCGCGAGATAAAACCCTTATTTCTCGACTGGGATCGTGTCGAGACTTTGAAGCTGCATTGAGATGGACATTTGAACCTTTGAACATTGGGATAGTTGGTTGCCATTGAAGTCCATTCTGTGTAGAAAAATCCTGGAATGTTTTCCTCAAAAACCTTCACTTTTTTTCGACTGAAGAAAGAAAGACATGGATATCTTGGATGACATCGGGGTGAGTAAATTATCAGCAACATTTTTGTGAAAGTGAACTAATCCTTTAACGTCTGATAATCAGCTTCAGAGAGGGTGTGGTTTTCAAAGGTGGATGTGGTTGTTTGATGCTGGAGGCTCTCCTGTTACTCTTTCATTATTAATGTCTTCTTTTCTTTATTTATTTATCAATTCCTCCCTCTGCATCCCAGGCTACACAAACCCCTTAACACACACGGTGACTGTCAGACCTTAGTAAAGGTGACATCTTTTAAAAAGCCTTCCCGATCTGTAAACCTCATTAGCGACTGCTAATGTATTCTGGTAAGTGTACGAAACGTCTGTTTTTGTGAACTCTGACCTCACTGTCACAATACTGTACTGCCATTCATCTCTGCTGGTCTCTTCTTTTGTAGTGATTTGCAGAGATGGAATTCATTAAGATAATTAAATATTATAAATATTACAAATGTTGAAAGCTTTTTCATCACAGTTTTGTCCTTCTTGCTATTTTTATCACAATGGTTTGGTTGTTGATAATAGCAATACTGATTTATTTCTCAATAAATTGTCAGACAGCAGATCTAGCTCATAGAGAGACACAATCATGTTTGTATCTGGGCTTATTTAGATGTATTAAAAAGCATAATATTAGGGCTGTCAATTTAACATGCTAATTTAGTGTGATTACTTATTTAAAAAATCATGTGATAAAAATAACTTAATTATTCATGTGTACAAAATAATGTATCTATCATCTGAACAATTCAAGCTTGAAGCCCCAGCTGTTGTTACCTCACCTCACCTCGCTGAACTACACTAATGCTGAGACGCTTACACTCGGAAATATTCATTTGACATAGTGAAATCATATTTATTTATTTTTATTTGTGTGTTGTTGTTTTTTTTTTTGGGGGGGGGGGAGGACTGCTTTTGTCCTAATTAACCCATGACAGCAATATGAGACGAGTGACAGGAGATTATATTTTAGATATGATTTATATTTATCTGGCTGGAACTACACCATACAAAATATGACAATTATAATATCAGGTACTGATTATGGGCTAATTTCATTTAACTATTTATCAGATCAGTGTTGTTATTGTTAACAGAAAATAAAACTATTAAAAGCTTAAGGAATAAACGTGATTAGAAATGTTTCCTGAAATAACTGAAATACGCTCTAAATACTAACATTACTAAGACAAAACAATGTAAATAAAAATGAATAAAAACAAATATGGCCAGCAGCCATATCACCCTGTAGCCCAAGACTGGTTGCCCACTGAAGCTAAGCAGGGCTGAGTCTGGTTAGTACCTGGATGGGAGACTCCTGGGAAAACCAGGTGTTAGCGAGGCCAGTAGGGGGCGCTCGCCCTGTGGTCTGTGTGGGTCTTAACGCCCCAGTGTAGTGATGGGGACACTATACTGCCAAAAGAGCACCGTCCTTCAGATGAGACGTAAAACCGAGGTCTTGACTCTCTGTGGTCATTAAAAATCCCAGGATGTCCTTCGAAAAAGAGTAGGGGTGTAACCCTGGCGTCCAGGCCAAATCTGCCCCTTGGCCTCTGTCCATCATAGCCTCCTAATCATCCCCATACACTGATTGGCTTCATCACTGTCTCCTCTCCACCAGTAAGCTGGTGTGTGGTGGGCGTTCTGGCGCAATATGGCTGCCGTCGAATCATCCAAGTGGATGCTGCACATTGGTGGTGGTTGAGGAGATTCCCCCCTTCCATATGTAAAGCACTTTGAGGTCTCAGAAAAAGCACTATATAAATGTAACAAATTATTATTATTATAAATACTAATAAACACAACAAAATTATAAAAAATAATAATAAAAAAAAAACAGAAAAAAAAATACTATAATGGATAATACTAAAATAACACTATGCAACATAATAGAACATAATTCAGAGAAACTTTATTATAAATTGATTCACTTTTAACTTCACCATAAACGTGGTGCTCATGGCGCAAGACACCAGTCTTGGGCTACAGGGTGATATGGCTGCTGGCCATATTTGTTTTTATTCATTTTTATTTACATTGTTTTGTTTTAGTAATGTTAGTATTTAGAGCTTATTTCAGTTATTTCAGGAAACTGTAAAAAAGCAAGCCGTGAGGTAACAGCTAAATATTATGTTAATATAAAATATTAGATGACATTGACATATGCAAGTGATTAATATGATTAATTAATCAACATGTAATTGATTTGAAAATAATAATAATCAACTGCCAGCACTAATTAATTTGAAATTTGACAGTATGGATGCCAATAAGAGTAGCATTTTACATACACTAAAGGTGATGATACTCAGGGCAACTTTTTGAGCAATCTTGCCGGTCGATTGTGGCTTGGGCACTTTCCCATTGAATATAAGCAATACATTTATATCTGGATAATTTATATTGGTCGTGTCTCTCACCGGCTTGCCCGTTGACGGTAACATTGCTCAACAACATTGTTTAAAACGTTGTCCAGTGTATCATCACCTTGAGGCTTTTAATGTTTAATCCAGAGATTTCTGTGTCATTCATTCAATCATGGTGGGTATGGAATATGTGTTTGTGTGACTATAAATAACAGACATTGTGAGCAGGAGGGCGAAAGTCACGTTTATCTGTCAGGCAGGAGTAGAGACGGGCAAACCTGTCCAACATCTACAGCACTGGAGGAGCCCTGTCTCAGTAATGAACACCAGCACCAGCCACTCATCAATAATTACATTGATTTCGTCAAATATGAGCTCCATATTCGATATTAATCTTGATTAAAATATGTATCGAGGAGAGCATCCGGAGGGATGGAAATTAAGGTCAAACAGAAGAGCGTTACTCCATCACACAAACTCTCGTCTCAATCCGTCTAATTCACACGCTCATGCATTAGGAAGACGCCACATGTGCACCGGAAAGCATTGAGCGCTGTGGCCAGCCGGCGTGGAGTCTGTAAACAGCAGTGTGGAGGCGGTCGGGCCAGAGATCTCTGGGGAACACGGTACACTGCACAAATAAAACAACACAACATCACGACAGACCGTAGTAGCATCCGACCGTGATTAATGACACAGACCTCCTCCAATGCAAAGCTCAAATCCTTCTGAAACACAAGTGTACATTACATATTCAAAATTACACTTAATTGGAAGCAGCTTCACCGACTGAAGCACGTTTTGAAAAATGAGGCAATTACACATCACAGGTCCGTTTCAATACTTCAGCTGCATACTGTAGAGGCTATTTACTTTCCTAAGACACGCTCCTGGTTTTACTGGGAAAGACTGTGTGCAGGAGTACAAATACAACAAATGTTTCTCGCAGTGTCCTCCGAAGCCACTTTTCTTTCCGGCCGACATCATCGAGGCTCTCTTAATCTACAACCTCTCGCATCCAACCATCGGTCAAACACAGACCGCGTTTCACGAACCAGTCAAGTCCCATGGGAAAAAAAATATCAAGCCTCGTCCTTCATTTTCTTCACTTCGAATGTCCTGTTTGACTAGATGTCGAACTCCAGAAAGTAAAATGGGTTGCGAAGCAGGGTCTGAATATGTAATGTTCAGGGCTTCTTTGTAATATTCAATATATTTCATGCTATTGTGTCTGCGCATGAAATGAAATAGATGAAATGAAATATTTTGGCCCATTTTATTCTTTCAGCTGCCAGAATGTACTACTCTGACATGTTTTACATGAATCCCAGAAATTTCCCAAAAAGAATCACAGTATAAAATGTGGAAGAAGAAGATTTCATCTGAGCCTGGTTATTTAAGAAACAAAACCCTTTCCATTTCAGTTGTCCAATACCCTAGTGGCTCGTAAAGCATGTAGGAGAGGATCTGGCTGCATCCGTAATCACTTTACAACTTGTTCTATATAGTATGAATGCACACTTCATAACCTCACCAGAAGTATAGGTCATCTGGGTTATTTTTGCCTAAATGAGTACTGTGAATTTGGACTTACTTCATTTGTAACATACTGTTTTTCGCCTACTATGTAGTAGGGAAGTATGCGATTTCAGATGCAGCTAATGTTATAGGGCTACTGGTTGAAACTCTCTTTACATCCTGATTGCAATCCATAATAGAGGTGGTCTAAATATAAAAAAATACTGATACAAAAACTGTGCATGTTTATGTTTTGAAGGAGGTCGTGGCTTTGGGGACGCTCTGAAGGGAGGGCGGGATCTCAAGCTTTGAAAGCTTGCTATTGTTAGCCTCTCCAAATTTGCCAATCCCACCTTTAACAAAAATTAATTTCTGACACTGTCACGAACGTCGTTTAATGTAGCTGTTACCCGAGCCTGTGTAAAAGAAGTGGTTCATTCTTAAATAAATATTGAGCGCTATAAACTCTCCAATTCATTTATGAAGCTGTAGTACTTAGGTGTTTATTCATAGAGATAATCACAAAACAGCTCTAGAAACTGAAAGCAACTGAAAAAGAGGAGTGCCTTAAAACTCACCAAATTACTTGAAATATATATATCGATTAATCATATCGAAAGTTTAATTTAATCCATTTTAATTAGCTTGTTGATGTTGCTTTTATCTTCAATGTATGCTGCATGGATTTCTTGTGGCTCTGTTTAACAATGAGAATGTATGGAGCCCCTAAAGGGACGTGGTGGCGGAAAAAATATGAGATGGGAGGAACTTTTTTTTTTTCAAAGCTTTTGCATTCTCTCGCAAAGTTTCTCGGGGGAACACAAAAGAGAATGCAAAAGCTTTGAAAAATATTTTTCCTCCCATCCCATATTTTTTTCCGCCACCACGTCCCTTTAGGGGCTCCGTGATAATGCCTGTTAGTAATAGAAGAGGTTCAATTAAAGTAAAGAATAAAAATAATTCAATCGGCGGTGTGTTCACTCTCCAACACGCATGCGCATTAATGACCTGACCAAACAAATAATATATTTTAAGCATGATTGTCTGTAAACAAAAGACAATTCTGCTGTTGTCTGACTTTAAACTGTTATTTAAACATAATTTTGATCTTTTTCTCATTCTTGTAGCCAGAAGGTGTTCTAACGTTGGAAAAGCCGCTGAGAAGCGATACGAATGTGACCGCCGAGTGAACTGACGTATACGCCCAGCTCAAGGCTGCAGGACTTCTTTGACTCGTTTGGCTGCTACTCACCACTCATTTCAGTAAATCTCAATCTCCTTTCTGCTGCAGGGGCTCGTGAGGTTTCACTGAAGTCACTCTGCTGATTTCATTTCCCCATGCTCATTTTTGCAGCTGCAGATAGCAGAGTCATGTCATCCTCTTAAAACACAATGGCACATTACCTGTTCGTCATTAGACACGCCTGATCTGAATCTCTCACCGAAGGCAATCACACAGCTAAAGATACTTATTACACAGAGGAGGGCTGGCGGAGATTAGGATGTCATACTTCTGTGAACAATGCACACCAGCACAGTCAGATACCGTAAATGTACCGTATATTCATGAACATCGAGAGCACTGTTTCATTGACAGCTTATTCCTACTGCTCTGGTAATGGCAATTTCATGGTCAGATATTTTTTTCCAGACATTTCCGAACATGAGGAGGCTGTTGCATGTTAATGTTGATCTATTATACTTCATCAAACTCCTCTGTGCTTGATTCTCATACAAAATCATCACTCTGTCTGACACCAAACTCGCAAGACTATAAAGGACAAGTAAAAAGCAATGTACACAACGACAATATATTGATTCTTTTTAAAATGACATCAAAATCCTTGTGAATTTATCCTGAAATAAGCGATATCACATAAGCAAGATCATTGTTTCTAATCAGCCAAACGACAGACATTTTATGATTCACGCTAACAACACAAATGCTTTCATACGGTATCAAATTAATATAGAGTAACTTACAGTTCAATTCTTGCTGATTCCCGTTTATTAAAAAAGGTCCAAACAAATCCCAAGTAGAATCACACATTGTGTCTCCGAACAACATGACGTCGTGTTATTTAGGTCCTGAATGAATCCGTGTTTGTGAACAAATTGGTCGAGTGAATCATTCAACGACTCTAATTATTCAATGGCTGTTATATCCGAAATGGTATACTGTATGGTGCATTTGATTTTAAACTTACTTTGTGACCATTAAAAAAAGTATGTAGTATGAAAGTGTGTAGTACCCAGCCAATATTTCAATATTTGAATGTTGGGCCCATGAAATGGGCTGAAAAAAGGGCTCTGTATGGGATTGTCTGCGGGTTACATAATGGCCCCATGTTAACTGCCCAGGTGGATTTCATGTAGGATTGCACTTGGTACTAGGTGGGACCCAACATGTGCAAGACCCATCTCGGTCCCAGCGAATGAAATTTGGACATACTACATCCGCCATTTTGTCATTATTATGGGCCTATGTTCAGTTGCATCGCTTCACTTCAACTCACAAAATCTCCCTCATGGCATCATGGGATAGTAAAATACACTATCCATTAAATGCACACCTCAGTAGTACTCAGAAGTAGTAGGTTGTCCGGTTACTTTTCCCCTGCTGTTTAATGAATACTATTCAGACATACTACTTGGCTCACATACTGTTTACTATATAGTATGGATGTAGGCATATTTGGATACAGCTAATCTGTGTTTATGAATGAAAAATAATTTGAACAAACAAATCAACTAATCATTTATAAAACAGTCCAATGTTGCCACCTACTGGCGCAACAATATAACCTGCATTAAGAGTCACTGAAAATCCACTAATAAACAAACAGTGAAATGTCTCACACTGTAATTTTTTTTTTTTTTTTTACTTAAAACCTTTACATTAAATATAGAATAATAAATGAAAGTTAAAGTTAAAGTAGGGTGACCGTATTTTAGTTTTCAGAAAAGAGGATGGGGGCGTGGCTCAGGGTGGGGTATGGTTTGGGGAGGTGTGGCTAAGGGTGGGGGCGTGGTTTGGGGAGGCGTGGCTAAGGGTGGGGGCGTGGTTGAGGGGGTGAATGCATCAAAAAATACTTGACAAATGCATTCACAACCTTGAAACTATGTTATTGTACTTTAATACATAAAGAAATACACAAATACAACATTGTTTGCTTTTAACACCTTTTACATGACACTATTTCTTTTCATGGCCATAGGTTGAAATAAAATAAAACAATCTACTACACTATTTCAGTAAAAAAACAATTTCAATCCTCCTGATGTTCTCTTGTAGCCTTTACTTTCCTTATGTGGGCTTCTAGGTCGCTAGCACCTTTATTTGGGAATTTTCTGTGTAAATCATCTGTGAATTTAGATGGGGCGAAGCTGAAGCTGGTTTCATATGTTTTGTGTGCAAAGCAAGCGCCAGTCAATTTAAAGTACACGCTTGATGGTCCCATGAAAAACAGTGAAAACCGGACATTTTCATGATTTTATAACCCCCCCCCTTATTGAACATATCCTTTTTGGACTTTCAGCGCATTTGAAACTGTGCTCAACAAATTCACACTGTAATTCAACATATCGCCCAGCTCAATATACTGAACATCAATAAGCTTTAATTTAACCGTGGTTACACTGATGTACAATATTCTTATAATTTACTGTATATTAGCAGAGTCCCAAATGCACCACGCCTGCAGCACACTCAGTGTTGCTGAGAGAAACTCAGTCTGATTCTCTCGCAAGTAAATGACTGCGGTAGCGAAGTATGGAAATGAGATGCTCAGTGGATGTGCAGAGGAAAGCAGGAAGAGAAGACATAAATAAAACACTCTGATCACAACAATGTTGTATTTTACCCACGCACTCAAGATTTCATCATGTTCACTCAAGTGATATAGATTGAAACGGCTTATTCTGAATCCCACACCCATAACGCAAAAAGGTCCAGCCGCATTGCCACAGGAGATAACAAGTCGTAACGGTATGCTAATGACTGGCAAATGTTACGTGTCTCTCTGCTTAGACAGACGCCCCTCTGGTTTCAAATCTGTCGGACCGCAAGTCCTCCGAACCACTTGTATCCCAAGCGTCTCTTCTGTTGCCCTAAACAAAGTAAAAAAAAGACAGCAGAATGTTTCGCCTAATGCTTCAGGAATACACGATAGAAGCTCAGTCATTTAATATCACCTTGTTGCTCATCAATCACCGCTGACATTTAGCAAGCATCTCCTCCCTTTCCTGGAGAGAAGCCTTTCAGGGTATTAAAATGACAGACAGAATGCTGGTAATGAGCTTCTAATGGTACTAGATTATATGGTGGTTTCCAGGTAAGACTTATTCAAGTCTCTAATCATATAATGCGGCTCTGATGAAGGCCTCGTGTGGAAGAACTCCCGCTGCGTGTGCTATAGCTGTGTCATTGTTCGGACAGGATAATGTTCATCATTTCCTCGGAATATTCTAGGTCATGCAAATGAACTCAGAAGAAAGAGGAGAGAATATATAATGACATCGCTTTGGGAGTGAACAATCCTCTCATTTGTTCACCTGCCTTCCTGAATCCCTCAGCGTCTCGATGACAGACGGACGGACTGAAGACAAGGCCGGAGCCACAGAGACCAAATTGGACAGATGGGAGTTGATTTATGGGCAATTATTCTGAATGTGCTGGCAAGGGCATCAAAATTCACATCAGGAAGCACAATTGCTCGGCTAACGTGGGCAAAGATCCTGCAGAACTAACACTGTAAAGAGGCGAATCACAGCTTTGTGCAACGGGAAACGGCGAGTTACGTAAGCTTCTACAGCAATGTGTTCATTCAAATAAAAAGGCATGGCTTGATGTGTTATGTATTTTTAACTCTTGTGCTGTGCAATCTCAGATGTAAAGCTCAGACTGAATGCCTGATGTCGGCTGTTAGTTCTAATGAGGACAAACACGACGTGCCATGCCTGAGACTGACTGATCACTGACCATGGGAAGTTTCCACTTACGGTGGTTATTTGTATTAAATTCATCCTGAATACAGCATGGCTTAAGGAAATGCATTTTTTTTTTTTATTATTAGTTTAAATCTTCAAATGACACAAAAAAGCAACAAGAAAATATTTTTCAACCTTAAAATACCCTTTGGGTTGTATAAAAACGCAATATATATATTGAAAATACATCAAAATGGCCTAAAGTTATGAGGAAATACAGTAAAGCAAAAAGTATTGAAAATATATTTATGAAAACATATTTTTGGCCATTTGTTATATAATATGCTGAACAGCCCATCAGCTTCAGAAAATAAATGCAATTTTAAATTGAAATATTTAGTTTTTCTTGTTATGGAAAAATATTATTGTACTTATTGATTATGCATTATGAACTGCACGTAATGTTTTTGGAAGCTTAATTGCATGTTAATTGCAATTAAATAAATGTATTACTATTTACATTTATATTAAATTCAGTTAGATGAACTTCACGGTGCTGCTTTTTGACTCACTTAAATCGTACAATCTTTAAAAGTATAATTTCATAATTTTTCACAAGGCAAGTGGACAAACAAAACCAGCAAGCGAACCAGCATCTGTTTTGAGCCGCAAACAGACTCGTCTGGGCGGCGATGCAAAGGAATGTTCATGTTATTGTTTCCAACGCAATTAAAATTGCACGGTAAAAATCACCGCCTGTACGAGGAAATCATTTCTGAATGGTGTCTAATAGGTTCACAGCGCAGTCAGACAGTGACAGGTGTCAGTTCCCATCGGGAGAGCACACCTGAGCCAGATGTGGACTGAGCATGTGCAGGTGCTTCAGTGGAAGAGCAAGAGCAGGTGTCAGACACACACACACACACACACACACACACACACACACAGATGCTTTCTCTTAAAACCACTGAAAACAAGATGCAACCGAGCACAATGCCTGTCCATCTGCATGGATATCTGCACCTATATTCACGTATACGTCCATCTTTTAAACGAGTTTTAGGTTTAGATTGATTTTACCATTATTATTTTAAAAGGTAAAAGGTAAATTTGTTTTATTGTTGACAATACAACTCTCTTTGAATAATTTGTCTTGTACGTGAAGGTTGCCAAATCCTCCTCCTGCCAGACTCACACACCTCTAATACTGGATCCAAGCCTAATCATTCATTCTTGACTTTATTAAACAGATGTTCCTCTGGGCTCTTGTGTATTTGGGGAAACTTTGGGTCAAAACTTTGGGGTTTTCAGCAGTGCTGGAGCAAATCAAGTACTTGAGTAAAAGTCCAGAATTAAAATAGGCCTATTACTCCAGTAAAAATAAAGATACTCATTTTCAGGTTTACTTGAGTAAAAGTTCAAAAGTACTTGATAACTAAAGTATAGCCTAAAGTATTTCTTCTAGTCAGTATTGAATCAGCGAGTGGTCGACTCCAGGACAGCTGCGGTTGGATCAATCCGATTGAATTGTTCAGTGGTATGTGTTAAACAGTTCTTCATGTTCATTGGGAGACGGTTTCTTCAGTTGGAAATAACGAGGAACGACATGTTTTTATGGAATGTAGTGAAGTAAAAACTATAATATTATGCTTTGGAATGTAGTGAAGTAAAAGTAATATTTTCCCAAAATGAAGAATGTTCTGTCCAACACTGGTTTCGAGTCAAATCAGCAGGGAGGATTGTTTTTTTAAATGTATACAAATAAATAAAAAGATAGATAGATAGATAGATAGATAGATAGATAGATAGATAGATAGATAGATAGATAGATAGATAGATAGATAGATAGACAGAGAGACAGATAGACAGATAGATAGATAGATAGATAGATAGATAGATAGATAGATAGATAGATAGATAGATAGATAGATAGACAGTGATAGATAGATAGATAGATAGATAGATAGATAGACAGTGATAGACAGATAGACAGATAGATAGATAGATAGATAGACAGTGATAGACAGATAGACAGATAGATAGATAGATAGATAGATAGATAGATAGATAGATAGATAGATAGATAGATAGATAGATAGATAGATAGATAGATAGATAGATAGATAGATAGATAGACAGACAGACAGACAGATAATAGATAGATAGATAGATAGACAGACAGACAGACAGACAGACAGACAGACAGACAGACAGACAGACAGACAGACAGACAGACAGACAGACAGACAGACAGATAGATAGATAGATAGATAGATAGATAGATAGATAGATAGATAGATAGATAGATAGATTCTGCACTAATCAGATGGAAGCTAATTTATGACTATAGACCGTCAGATGTTCGTTCTTCCACTGAAGCACAAAATCATTCTCATTAAAGCAAATGAGACACAAACCAAATACTGACCTTCTGAAATACAGTGAAATGCAAAACACCCTCAAACCATTCCCGATTCATCCATTCAGTGAAATCACAATGCTGATGATATGATTTGCAATAAAATAGACAGCTAATTTTCACTAGTGGTCTCAGACTTTTATGACTTAATTCTCTGTAAAATATACTAAGCTGCACTAGGTCAGATACTTTACAGGTCAAACCAGGATCAACAAACAGGATTTCTCTGTTTTCCACAACAAAACCAGGAGGACGTCTCCATCGCCACAGATTGAGGAGAAGCTGGTGACGAATGGAGGAGGAATCCATGTAAACCTCCTGCTTACTTCAAACACTAGTCCAGCTCACAGACTGCGTCCGGGTTTAGCTGTCGCTCAGTAACTCAAAGCTGCTGCTGTTTCAGAGCTTAATTAAATAATGTTTTAAGTCATGATGGAGAGAGATGCTCAGTATTTGTCTATCTGAAAACTTAAACACACGAGTCCCAGAATACATCTCGCTTCTGTAGAGGATCATGATGAGGAAAGACTCGGATTGAAGTTTCCCAAAGTTGTCAAAAAATATTGTTTTCCCCCTTTTTCCTATATTGTCCTTTCCCATAGCAACTGCTTCAAGTGATATTCTGTGAATGATTGGATCCATTTGTTTACATTAGCTAACATGAACTAAAAATGAACAGTTGTATTTGTATTAACTAATGATAAAAAATACTGTAAGAAATTAATTATTTAATTTAATAATTGATGCATTACTAACGAACCTTATTATAAAGTATTACCAATTTTTTTTTTTTTATTATATTACAATGTTTTTTTTTTATTAAAGTGCAAGTTAAAGCCTTGTTCATGGTTGCCACATTTGTTCTATCATGATCCAGCACCACATATGTTTACTTTAATCACTTTATGGAATCAAACAGAATTCACCCAAATATCTATATCTATATCTATATCTATATCTATATCTATATCTATATCTATAACTATATCTATATATATATACACTGTAAAATAATCAAGAGCTGTACAAAAACCTGTATTTTTAAATAAAATCATATCTCTAGTGTATTGCTTTATATTTTATTTAGTGCACAATGGCAGTAAAAAAATTTTTTTTGTATATTTTAACTTTTTTTTTTATTATCAAGAACTGTTCAGATGTAAGAGGCCATAAAAAAAGAAAAGAAAAATAACAACTATATATATATATATATATATATATATATATATGTATATATATGTGTGTGTGTGTGTGTGTGTGTGTGTGTGTGTGTGTGTGTGTGTGTGTGTGTGTGTGTGTGTGTGTGTGTGTGTGTGTGTGTGTGTGTGTGTGTAAAATGTGGTTGGAAAAACAAATATAATCAGAATATGGACTTGCATAATAATTATGCATGCGCTGTAAAATAATGCATCTGTGGTCTGATTGATTTGTGCCCACCACCTTGTGGGTTCATACACAGACCGAACGAAACAAAAGCAACATGGAGCCGTAATTAAACTGCCAGACAAAGATGAAGTTTAAAGTTTGATTTCTTTCATCAGAACTGTGGAAGTTGAATAAAGAAATGCATTCATTTATGATGAACTTTCTTAGGGTTAAAGTGTCATGATTATCCCTTCGTTGCCAGGGTCACTGAGCTCCGTCTGCGTATGACTGCGTGAATAATTATTGAACATGTCCTGCTGCTTAAAATAATGAGGTTTTGATCTGACAGGGTTGGGTGTGTGTTGTGTGGTTACGGGCCGGTGATTTTTATCGTTATCTGGGTAATTAACTCCAGAGCAGGATGAGTACAAATATGACAATACAGAGCATACATGTCAAGTCATTATCGCTGGAATATATCGACTCGCGTGTTAACATGCATAACCTGTTTAAGGTGTCGAAACCCTATAGTTTGTGTACTTGTTCTGCTATTAAGTGATTATCAGCTCTGCTTTGACAGCACACAATCTTTAAGCCCCACAGAGACTTATCAGATAAAAGGCTTATATTTAATTTGTAACTCTGCGTGATACTGAATATGGTTTATAAATAGATGTGTTAGCTATGCTATGCTCTGCCCTTCGTCTGATTCGCCCACACTGAATCTCTCATGCGCAAAACAGCACATAAACAGTGTCCATCACTAGAGAAAACACATTAATGCACACGCATAAACAGTTGAACGTGCATTTCACATTAATAAGCATGAGTGACACTGACGTGCACATGCGTGAACGCCTCCAATGGCACACACACACACACACGCAGGAGTAATGTGCACCTTTGACTGATGCTAATGTGTTGTAATTTAGTGTAATTGAGTGCGGGGCTGTCCGGAGTTCATCTCAGGCGTGGATGAAGTCGCACAAACACACTTATTTGGTCACAAAGTCGAAAGCGAGTCAAACGGACGGCTTCCAAAGGTTAAACAAATGATTTGTGCTCTGGATCTAATTGCCTCCCCACGGCATGTAATCAAAAAGCCAAGACATGATCGCATTAGGATGAATTAAACAGGCACAAAACCTTCCTGTGACCCATCTTGATCTGATCAAAGTTTCTGACCTGTCCTGATGTGAGAATAATGAGAAAAACACTACAGACTAACAGAAGGCTGAGTGTTTTTTAGGCCTGAAGCTAGTGTGTGTGTGTGTGTGTGTGTGTGTGTGTGTGGGTAAGACTTTTTAAGATGTATAAGATATTTTTATTTAAATTAGATTCGTCTATTAAGGAAGGATGCATTAAATTAATCAAAATGACATTAAACACCTTTATAATGTTACCAGAGATTTCAATTCCAAATAAATGTCCTTTTGAACTTCCCATTTATGAAAGAATCGTGTAAAATAAAATGTATCACGGTTTCCACAAAAATATGAAGCAGCACAACTGTTTTCAATGTTTCTTGAGCATCAAATCATCATATTAGAAAGATTTGTGAAGGATCATGTGACACTGAAGACTGGAGTAATGATGCGGAAAATTCAGCTTTGATCACAGGAATAAATTACACTTTACTATATATTCACATGGAAAACAGTTCTTATAAATTGGAATAATATTTCACAATATTACTGATTTTACTGTATCAGTAAAATGTAACTACAATGTAACTATGTCACCTTAAAATAAAGTGTAACCAAAAATCTTACTGACCCCAGTCTTTTGAATGATAGTTTATATGTATTAATATGATTATTAATTATTTTATTTTTTTGACATCTTAAACCAGCTCATATGGGTTTGCGAGTCTTGTGTGGTTTCCCAGACTGGCCTGTTGGCTGGTTTTAGACTGGTTTTGTGCACTTTTCAGCTGCTCAGGCTGGGAGACCAGTTTAAAGGAACACTTCGACTTTTTGGGACTTTAGCTTATTCACCGTATCCCCCAGAGTTAGATAAGTCCATACATACCTTTTTCATCTCCGTGCGTGTTTTAAGTCTGTCTGACGCACCCACCGCTAGCCTAGCTTAGCTCAAAGACTGGATGTAAACGGCTACAGCTAGCATACTAATCCCAATAAGTGACAAAATAACGCCAACATTTTCCTATTTACATGTTGTGATTTGTATAGTCACCGTGTGTACAAATAACAAGGTCACATGAGACACAGCCATTTTTTAAACGTTTAAATACTGGGAACTATATTCTCAGAAGGCGAAGCACTGCTACTTGGGCGGAGTGATTAGCGCAGCACACGAGACGCCCTGTGGTGAGGAGCAGAGAGTTCGCTCAGAGTTGGAGTAATAGAGTCAGTAATTACTAGATAGTAAATGCATTGTATTGTAAAGAGCTGCGACAATAAACAGAAGAGACCAGGTAATACCATGATGTTTCATAGAATTCCAACCAAAAACGCTGACCTGATGAATCAATGGCTACTTACTCTGGATATAGATCCAAACACACCTGTAGACATCATCAAGGACTATCGCGTTTGCTCAGAACATTTCACTGAGGACGACTAATTTGAAAAAATGGAATTTGCCACACGGACCATGAAACGTGTGCTGAAGGATACGGCCATCCCATCGATAGTAAAGACAGGACAAACTGGATCACCTGCGGCTGCGGTAAGTGTTCCGTTATGTTTTTAGATGACTAGCCTACTGTTACAGTGCCATTAGCTAGATGTAATGTAACCTTAGTGACACTATTACATGAATGGGGTGCTCACTCACTACTATTACAGTTGTTCCCGGGCTCCATGTATCCCCTGTAATGTTAGTATTGTCTTGTCACAAACGCACTCTATCGCCCCAGTAACAAATAAGCGGCGCTAAACGAATCACATTCGCTACTAGCTAGTTAGTCACGTTGGTTTTGTTGACGGAACGGCGCTTCTCGGGTGCTGCGCTAATCACTCCGCCCAAGTAGCAGTGCTTCGCCTTCTGAGAATATAGTTCCCAGTATTTAAACGTTTAAAAGATGTCTGTGTCTCATGTGACCTTGTTATTTGTACACACGGTGACTATACAAATCACAACATGTAAATAGGAAAATGTTGGCGTTATTTTGTCACTTATTGGGATTAGTATGCAAGCTGTAGCCGTTTACATCCAGTCTTTGAGCTAAGCTAGGCTAGCGGTGGGTGCGTCAAACAGACTTACAGCACGCACCGAGATGAAAAAGGTATGTATGAACTTATCTAACTCTGGGGGATACGGCGAATAAGCTAAAGTCCCAAAAAGTCGAAGTGTTCCTTTAAAACCAGCTAAGACCTAAAAACAGATTTGAGTTAATTTGACCTTAGTTAATGACAGCTGCCAACCTCGTCATGAAACTATATCCTCATGACCTTCTTTCAAGCATTTAGTTATAACGCATTTATCTCAAAGTGCTGTCGGTTTCAACAACTTATATTTAAGACTTTCATCTCTCTCTCTCTCTCTCTCTCTCTCTCTCTCTCTCTCTCTCTCTCTATGTCTGCTGGTAAACCACTCTAAACCACTGTCAATCTGTACAGATTGCAAAAACCAAATAACTGATCATGAAATTTGTTATCATCTATTTTCATCATTGATAATCAATCGTATTAACTTGGAGTTGGTCATTTCTTTCTTCTGATTTTCTTCCAGGAAGCATTTGCTGACTAATCGCATATGAAACAGAACATTAGACCTCCAGAGAGGGAAAAAGACTCTGCCGTTTCCTCATGTTTGGCCCGTAGCTGAATGCCAGCGGTGGTCATTACCGCAGCGCTGAACCCGTGAGTCCACGGGCTGCAAACGCTCTCCTGTCGTGATCCTCTTTCAAACATAACCTATAAAAGAGCTGACGTTTCACACAACTAAAATATGCCACAATTTGATGTTTAAGAAACCAATTTGTAAAGGAAGTGTTTGTGAATAATTCTGTTCTCCGCCATGATGTGTGTATTCGCTGTGCTGAATGTTTCTGAGCGCACACAGCATGTGCTTATCACAGAAGAAAGAGAGATCTCGCCCACACATCTGACTTGCTCACTGGCTTTGATGCAGCTCCTGTTGGTTGTTTTTCAGTGTTTTGTTCTTCTGAATCATTCCAATACAAGTGATTTTTGCCATATGTTGCTTTGTCTATGTATCTCTTATGTTCCCCACATCTAATCTACACTGTAAAAAAATAAATATGATCAATAAGTTATGCTTTTGCATAGCCATTTTCAACTTTTTTTTATATAAGATAAACAAGATTCAACTCATTTTTTAAAGTCGGTTTAATGTAATTTAAGTTGAAATAACTTAATCATTCAAGTTGATTATACTTAAAAAATGAAATCTATTTTAAATGACAAAAACAACAACAAGCTAACTAGAATCCAGATCATGAACAGTATTTGCAAAAACTAGATTCAGTAAAATATTGTTCTGAGTATCTCATTTTCCATCAATCAGCAGGTCAGCTTCAGTGGGAAACATTGTAGGCCTCAATATAAATGTGTATATATATATATATATACACTCACCTAAAGGATTATTAGGAACACCCGTTCAATTTCTCATTAATGCAATTATCTAATCAACCAATCACATGGCAGTTGCTTCAATGCATTTAGGGGTGTGGTCCTGGTCAAGACAATCTCCTGAACTCCAAACTGAATGTCAGAATGGGAAAGAAAGGTGATTTAAGCAATTTTGAGCGTGGCATGGTTGTTGGTGCCAGACGGGCCGGTCTGAGTATTTCACAATCTGCTCAGTTACTGGGATTTTCACGCACAACCATTTCTAGGGTTTACAAAGAATGGTGTGAAAAGGGAAAAACATCCAGTATGCGGCAGTCCTGTGGGCGAAAATGCCTTGTTGATGCTAGAGGTCAGAGGAGAATGGGCCGACTGATTCAAGCTGATAGAAGAGCAACTTTGACTGAAATAACCACACCAACCGAGGTATGCAGCAAAGCATTTGTGAAGCCACAACACGCACAACCTTGAGGCGGATGGGCTACAACAGCAGAAGACCCCACCGGGTACCACTCATCTCCACTACAAATAGGAAAAAGAGGCTACAATTTGCACAAGCTCATCAAAATTGGACAGTTGAAGACTGGAAAAATGTTGCTTGGTCTGATGAGTCTCGATTTCTGTTGAGACATTCAGATGGTAGAGTCAGAATTTGGCGTAAACAGAATGAGAACATGGATCCATCATGCCTTGTTACCACTGTGCAGGCTGGTGGTGGTGGTGTAATGGTGTGGGGGATGTTTTCTTGGCACACTTTAGGCCCCTTAGTGCCAATTGGGCATCGTTTAAATGTCACGGCCTACCTGAGCATTGTTTCTGACCATGTCCGTCCCTTTATGACCACCATGTACCCATCCTCTGATGGCTACTTCCAGCAGGATAATGCACCATGTCACAAAGCTCGAATCATTTCAAATTGGTTTCTTGAACATGACAATGAGTTCACTGTACTAAAATGGCCCCCACAGTCACCAGATCTCAACCCAATAGAGCATCTTTGGGATGTGGTGGAACGGGAGCTTCGTGCCCTGGATGTGCATCCCACAAATCTCCATCAACTGCAAGATGCTATCCTATCAATATGGGCCAACATTTCTAAAGAATGCTTTCAGCACCTTGTTGAATCAATGCCACGTAGAATTAAGGCAGTTCTGAAGGCGAAAGGGGGTCAAACACAGTATTAGTATGGTGTTCCTAATAATCCTTTAGGTGAGTGTATATATATATATATATATATATATAAATATATATATATATTTTTTTTTATTATTATTTTTTTTAATGTTTTTATGTACATTCCTGTCACTTTTGACCAAATTAATGCATCCATGAGGAATGAAAGTATTAGCTTCTTTAAAAATTGTATTGTTTACTTATTACCTTCTTTGTAATGTGTTATATAGAACTTATTTGCAGAATTGTTTCCTAAATATTGAATGTGGATATCTCAAATGAGAGAAAATAAAATAAAAAGATAAACAAAATTGGAAAGGAAAGGAAAGGAAAGGAAAGGAAAGGAAAGGAAAGGAAAGGAAAGGAAAGGAAAGGAAAGGAAAATAAAAGAAAGGAAAGGAAAGGAAAGGAATGAAAGGAAAATAAAGGAAAGGAAAGGAAAGGAAAGGAAAGGAAAGGAAAGGAAAGGAAAGGAAAGGAAAGGAAAGGAATGAAATGAAAATAAAGGAAAGGAAAGGAATGAAAGGAAAGGAATGAAATGAAAATAAAGGAAAGGAAAGGAAAGGAATGAAAGGAAAATAAAGGAAAATAAAGGAAAGGAAAGGAAAGGAAAGGAAAGGAAAGGAAAGGAAAGGAAAGGAAAGAAAGGAAAGGAAAATAAAGGAAAGGAAAGGAAAGGAAAATAAATGAAAGGAAAGGAAAGGAAAATAAAGGAAAGGAAAGGAAAGGAAAGGAAAGGAAAGGAAAGGAAAGGAAAGGAAAGGAAAGGAAAGGAATGAAAATAAAGGAAAGGAAAGGAAAGGAATGAAAGGAAAGGAATGAAATGAAAATAAAGGAATGAAAGGAAAATAAAGGAAATGAAAGGAAAGGAAAGGAAAGGAAAGGAAAGGAAAGGAAAGGAAAGGAAAGGAAAGGAAAGGAAAGGAAAGGAAAATAAAGGAAAGGAAAGGAAAGGAAAATAAATGAAAGGAAAGGAAAAGAAAGGAAAGGAAAGGAAAGGAAAGGAAAGGAAAGGAAAGGAGAGGAAAGGAAAGGAAAGGAAAGGAAAGGAAAGGAAAGGAAAGGAAAAGAAAGGGAAAGAAAGGAAAGGAAAGGAAAGGAAAGGAAAGGAAAGGAAAGGAAAGGAAAGGAAAGGAAAATAAATGAAAGGAAAGGAAAGGAAAATAAAGGAAAGGAAAGGAAAGGAAAGGAAAGGAAAGGAAAGGAAAGGAAAGGAAAGGAAAGGAAAGGAAAATAAAGGAAAGGAAAGGAAAGGAAAGGAAAGGAAAGGAAAGGAAAGGAAAGGAAAGGAAAGGAAAATAAAGAAAGGAAAAGAAAGGAAAGGAAAGGAAAGGAAAGGAAAGGAAAGGAAAGGAAAGGAAAGGAAAATAAAGGAAAGGAAAGGAAAGGAAAGGAAAATAAAGGAAAGGAAAGGAAAGGAAAGGAAAGGAAAGGAAAGGAAAGGAAAGGAAAGGAAAGGAAAGGAAAGGAAAGGAAAGGAAAGGAAAGGAAAGGAAAATAAATGAAAGGAAAGGAAAGGAAAGGAAAGGAAAGGAAAGGAAAGGAAAGGAAAGGAAAGGAAAGGAAAGGAAAGGAGTGTTTTCTACTCATGTCATGCGATGAAGAGCAATAAGGACCTGTCTCGAGATGTACCGATCTGGAGGGTGAAAAACCTCTTTCTGACTTTCTTTGTTCGGCCAGCTCAGCGTCTGATATACGCTTTCTTGGAGTAAGGATTATTTCTTTCCTCCTCCTCCAGGGTCACTCCCACAACTCAACAAGCGCACAAACATGTTGAGTTGCTTTTATTAGACAGCAGTTAAGTTAATGTTCAAGAACTGACTCTAAATCTTGAGGTTCATTTCTTAAATTTCCCCAGTGACACATTTGTAAGGCGAGGTGTGTAATTTCTGCCCCTTGAGCGTCACCAGGTGGAAGTTCAAAAATAATGTTTGCAGGTTTCCGGAACACTCTGCCATTGGTCAAACAAACAGAAGCCCCGCCCTCAAACTCACGCCATTGGTTGAGCCAGCGTTGCTGTGACAGGCTGGTTGAAGAGCACTGCCAATTTCTGTTTACACTTTCCAAAGAGTTGTCTCTGCATATTAATCTAGGATAGAGGAAAGAATTTTAACATACAAAATAAACAAATAACCTCTAAACGTGTACATTTTTAGATGCGATTTATAGTGGGGGATATATGTAGATCTGAACAAAAAATAAATAAATCTGTTCAGTTTCTTATCCAAATACATACATTAAACAAGATCTTGTTTAGAGCATAAAAGTTGCTGTTTTTATTTTGTGAAGAGAAACGCAAGTGCGTTTTTTTTTTTATTTTTAATATAATATAATGCTTAAATACTTTTAATATAAAGGATTTAAGTACAAAGATGCATTATGTCAGAGAGCTATTAATACAAACCTACATTAATTATTATTATTTACAATTTACAATCTTTTAATATAGTCTTATAAGTCAGTCTGTCTCTATTTGGGGATTATTTTATTCAAGAACAACCCTATTTTATGAGCTTTTCCTCATATATAAGTGGATTTATTTCCTCATTGTCTTTTAATATAAAGAATTTAAGTGTTTGCTACAAAGATACATTATTGTCAGAAATCCAAACTGCAATGCAAACCCACAATTTTTATCTTTTCTGTTTTCAACAATTTGCAGTCTTTTAACATAGCTGTGCTAAATCAGTCTGTCTTGATTTGGCATTAAATCCTAAAAATGAGCTTTTCCTCATATATAGTTGGTAATTTGGAAGTAATACTATGTCAAATCATTCCTTGCGGATGTATGGCTAATTTAAATGAGCAGGATCGTCATTTGTAACCCAGTGCACGCCATATTAGCGAAACCCCAAGCTGTCGTTCACTATACCGAAATAGCTCAGAGATAAAAGTTAGTTTGGGAAAACTGACTTTCCGAACTTTGCATGCACTTCGCCACCGTAACTTTCTCAGATTATTCATCACAAGCCTTTGATGGCGGTCCGCGGAGTCTAGCGCGAGAGCACTGGGACTGAGCGAACTCGTTGTTCTCCAGCAAACTACAGTGTTTCTTATGCTCATGAGGCGAGCCGAGAGATAGAAGTGGATCTTTGACAAACCAGGGGATGGAGAAGACAAAGAAAAGAGGGTCAGATCAAAGCCTAGATAGTGAAAAAGCCATTTGCTAACTATCATAATGCAAGCAGAGAGGACAAAACCGCAGTGCCAGTTAGTCCATGTGCATCCCTCCTCCTTATCGCTTTACCTCTTGTCACTGTGTAAACGCCAAGCCTCGGGCAAGAAAGTGATATGATTCATACTTTTCAGACTGGAGAGTATTTTTGCCCGAAGGTTTGTTTGATGCAGTAACATAATCACAGTACGACAGCAATTTTGTTTGTACGACAACATAATCTGAGCAGAGAGCAGCCATGATGACAGTAGTTTCATTTGGAGGAATTACTCTGCAAACTGCTGATTCTGAGGTTTAAAGTGGTTGTTTTTTTCCGCTCAGATGAAAGTAACAAACCAGCTGAAGCTGTAGAAATTCCTGATGATGATTTTAAAGGTAAAGCTGAATCAGGCGCTGGCTGAAGGGGAACTCGGCCACCCAGATCCCATAGCAGAGAAGCTTCTGGTTCTGCCGTGAACTAATCCTTTTAGGCCGACACCGTCTAACTGAACACTTCTTCACTCTTTGAAGCTCGTCTCCCCTCGGAGAACTACAAAAGTCATTTTTTTGTCCTTTGTCTGGAGGCTGACCAAGATTAGAAGTGAAAACAACTTGCCCACCTCAACCTACTTTGACACTTGTCTTGTTCCCTCCTCTTTGACTCTGTTTCTGCATTGGCAGCAGGTCTGGGATTAGATCTAAGAATGATTATTTGATATATATATATATATATATATATATATATATATATATCCATGATCATTGCACTTTAAATTCCAACCATGTCCTACCATCCAAAATTGTCAGAATTTAAAGTGAATATAGAGTCCTTCATTTTGGTTAGTTAAGTTAAGCGCTCAAGGCGATCTCGGGAGGAGCTCCAAATGCGCTTTGCATTGAAATCTCTCTCAAAAGGTGTGTGTTTTCACTTTATTTTCACATTTGCATGATTCCACAAGTTTTTGGAGGTTAAAAGTCACCATAAAAATCAAATTAAAATGTAATGACACAGAGGAGGATTTTGAAAGAGGAGCAAAACTGTCAATGACACACAGAAACTTAAAGGTTTTCCATTATGCAAAATTAAGACTCGAGGGTTTAACTTCTTAAAATGCCACCTGAAAGTGCATAAATTAGGACAGAAATATATTACCATTACATAAGTAGGACAATCCATGGCTAGCTGTGCATTTAAAGATTTGAATGCATGATGTGGAGGCAAAGAACCACCCAACAAATGGTTTAATGCACATCTGGCCGTGGATTATCCCGCTTATACCACGGTCATTTACCAGCATTACAACCTACAGCTGTTATTGATTTGCAGAGCAATATTTGACCGAAAGGGCAAAAATGAAGGTTCATTTTCGCCATTTACGGCTCGTTAGATCAAGCATTCTGCCCGCTTTATTTCATACACAGAGATTAAGTAGTGCGTAAGATTACATTTACTTGAATTAATGAATAGCATTTACTTGAATTAATTATCGAGAGAGAGAGAGAGAGAGAGAGAGAGAGAGAGAGAGAGAGAGAGAGAGAGAGAGAGAGAGAATGAGAGAGATGAGAGATGCATGTGTGAATTACCTGCATCTGTTCAGCATCCCTCTCTAACAACGAAGCTATAAGTTTAATTCCTTCAAAACCAGCAATTTTAACCCCTCGTTGCTGAGAAATATAATGTAGCGAATAAGTAGTGAAGCTATTTTATTAATCCAAGTCATTGATAACAAGTTTCTGTGCTTCTGAATGTTTCTGTGTGTGCACAGTGTGATCTCCGAGTGACGTGTGTGTGTGCTTTAATGAAAACAGTGCACTAATATAAAACGGTAATTAAACTGACTTGGAACTACCGTAAACTGTATTATTGAAAACCTTTTAGCCAATCAGAATCAAGTATTCAGTCAGACCATGGTATAATAATTCTTATTTTCACTACAAAAATAATAAATAATGTTGCGTTATTCTAAATTAATGTTTGGATGGGCTGGCCAACAAAAACAACTGTGTGAATGGAAAGTAGACTTAACTATAATATAATATAATATAAATTCATGTCATTATATAACAGCAAATAATACATTTGTATTTCAATTTAAATGTGATTTTTTTTTTTTTTTTACCTGATATCATCCATGAAAATGAGTTCTGTCTGTATAAATTCATGACGTTAGGTTGATTCAGTGATAAAAACAAACAAAAACAAAAACAGTAATTTTAGATGTTTCCAAACTTTTTTTTATTTTTTATTATTATTATTGTGGCATGTACAAAACAGCCAATCTGTAATCCCAATTGTTTGTATCACACACTAATACCATCCAAAATGTTATAGTCATGACAGTTCGTAACATAATAAATGAAAAATCACTTCAAGTTCTAGTCCAATTTTGTTACGCTTTCATAATGGCTGAAACACAGTGCTAAGAGCTGTTTCCCATTCATCTTGCTGTCAGCATACAGAAATACAGCATTACATTATTGTACGGAACACCACTTGAGACAAATGTGTCTTACTTACGAGGCTCCATAGCCAAACCCTAGGCCTTTACTTTATGAAACACATTTGTTTTAAAATTCATATCATCCCTCTCCAAAAAAGACAAATGCTCTCGACCCTAACGTGATCATGGTTTATGCTTTATGCTTTAGTTTACAGTATTGCGTATGCATATGCATGCAGCTGAAGGAGATGGTGTATTCAAACACGGTGAGACATCTCACAGAGCATCTTTGGTTTGAACATATTGTCATCTTACATCTGTGGCCTGGAAGCACAAGTCTTCACACCGCAGTGGTGTGTGTGTGTGTGTGTGTGTGTTTTAGTCTCAGCAGACGTGCCAATCTGACGGATGGTCCCTCAGTATGATTCTGTCAAACAGTGAGGTGAAAAGGGCACATGAAGGTGAAGCTGTGTTTGCTTTCACATATAACACACGATCAAATCCTCCGGAGGAACAGCAATGATGTAGGTTGAGTCAGGAATAGATGAACTCATGAATTTGTCAACAGATGAACAGAAAACATGGCGAGGTCCTGCGAGAGGTACGGCGTGCACCCGCCACACTCTTACCTTGCAAATAAACACGTTTGATATTGACATGAAAATCTATTTACGCCTCACCAGAGCCAATCTAAAGCTCACAACACGGGACGGCCATCTTGATGAAGGCTGAGACACCGAATCCGGTGTAATATGTACATCTTATGGCAGATATCCAGATAAAGCGTTCAGTCACAGGTCTGAGCTTGTCTACATTTCTGCAATCCCATGTTCCCATAAGAATTGAAATAAAAAAAAACATGAGACATGTCAGTACGTCTCTGTAGTAAACATCTGAGACCCTGAGTACACTCTCAAGTGCTCCTGTAGAGAAGTACATTTACTGGCTTGTGCTGCTTGAGATTCAGATGTGTGTGTGTGTGTGTGTGTGTGTGTGTGTGTGTGTGTGTGTGTGTGTCAGTGGGGTTTTAAAATGAGAAGGTGAACTCCTCACAGTTGTTGTGTTTTTTTTTTACATATATATATTATATATCTCGCCTCTTGTTTAGAATTGCATTTGGTCTTTATGTAATGTTTATTTAACCAGGAAATATGTATATATATATATATATATATATATATATATATATATATATATATATGGGATATGATTGGTTCATGCAAAAAAAAAAAAAAAAAATATATATATATATATATATTTTTTTTTTTTATTGCATGAACCAATCATATCCCATCATAACCAATCATAGTGCAATCATATCCAATCATAGTGCAATGGAGGCATTCATTCATTTCCCCCATTCATTCTCAATTACCCCCGACTAAACCCAGCGCTTTTTTTTGTTTTGTTTACAGTATATATATATACACAGTAGTATGCAAAAGTGATGTCCAGAAGGGGTATTTGTTCTTAATGACCGTACAGGTTGATTAAACCATCAAAATATGAAGAAAATATTTTAGATTAGTTTTTTTTAAATATGAGGGGAGAGTAAAGCACTTACCTTGCGTCAGGTGTTTTTGTTAAAACAGGCAAACGTCAGCTACAGATTTTATTTAAAAATACAGAGAAAAATAAAGAGCTCACAGGAAAAAGCATACACTGACTACACCATAATCAGTTAAGAATAATTGGTTGGTTCTCTCTTGTTTTTGCATGTGTTCATAGTTTCTTTGAAGGCCAAATTTTGCGACATCATTTTTGGCCTTCAAAGAAACTATGAACACATGCAAAAACAAGAGAGAACCAACCAATTATTATTAACTGATTGTGGTGTATTATTTGGCATGTTTCATAAAAAAGACAAAAAAGACAATCGACTCTAAGCACAACTATGTAATATTCTGGCAAAATCTTTAATAGAATAATAGAATAGAAGATGTCAATTTGCATAGGTTAGACATTAATTTTGGTCACTATTGTGTATACACACACACACACACTCTTTGAGCTATTTTTGTGTCATGTGGAATCGTGTGACGAGCCTTAGGCTGTGTATTAAGTCTGATGATCAGTGACACTAGTTTAATCACGGATACATGGAATTCATGGAAGCAGAAAACGCACAGTTTTGTGTCAGACTTCCGATTGTTTTTAGAAATCATTTCAACTCCACCATCTTATATATTTGCACATTTGCATAATTGGACATGTGTACGAATCCACGTTTTTCATTCAAATGCACACATTCACACACCGAGATCTGAGGATCAGCATGCGTGCGGTCCATCAGTGATCTCGTTCCACAGCGTCACTTTTATTCTCTGCAGTCTTTGTGATTCAAGTTAGTTCTTACTGCCATGAATCTTCATTTTGTTCTGTCCCGCTTCTTTTATGTTCCCTTTATTCCCCGTAGCTAACAATCAGACACCCGTGACTGTCATTAGCTCGCTGACAAGCAGAATAACTTGCAAGCTATTTTCTCTGATGGAGTAGTGTGTGTGTGTGTGTGTTTCGATGTTTCTTTAAAGACGTTGCTGTTGGTTTTAGGTTAAAAATAGAGCCGTTAAAAGTTTAATCAAATTGATTGCATTAAATGTCAATTACATGATTAAAATAATGGTATGCATGTCTGAAGACGAATAAGAAGGATGAGGATGAATAATAAAGATATTCTGAAGTCATTACATTCTTGTGTCAAAGTAAATCACTGAAATGCCTTTAGAAGTCAATATAGTGTTTTATGTTTAAACAAAATCAATCGCACAATGTTAATTTGAGTCTTATATAAATTATATTACACATCTCCTTTAGCAAATTATTTTGAATGAATATTTTTGGCTTAGTTATAGGACACATGTCATACATGGACCAATGCAATGCAAAAGTGCATAATCGCAGCATCTCCTGTTTTATGTTTCGTCTGACGAGCTGTAATGACTATAAGCTCGGATGAATCGTGTGTTCGGGACAGTTTGCTCTCATTTAGCTTCGTTTGAACTTCTTCTCTGATACTTCAGTACACAGACTGGAACGATCCAGAACACATTTGTGACGGGCATATCTACACACACCGTAGTACGCCTTCATCTATCTCTTTCTGAGGACGCAAGTGAAAAAAGCAAAAACACAGAGGTCGGCGGAGGCTTGCGAGATTGCGAGAAAGAATAATGAGCTCGTCTGCTTTTAACAATCCCCCTTTTTTTCCCCTTATTTCAGAAAGCCTGCGGCAGAACTCCAGGTTTGTCGTTTGTCAGGCTACGGTCAGACTGTCAAGCGGACTATCTATTTCTGTACGGCCTTTATCTTTTACCAGCCCCGCTTCACCGGCTGCGTAATCATTATTGTACACAAAAACAGCCACTGGTAGATGTAATAAAAAGCTCTTATTAAATGCCCCATTGCATTGAGCTATTGTTGAGCATGTGACCGAGTTTGGGAATCAGCAGAGCGCTCGTCCCAAGGAAATAAACAACACTTTCCGACTCGGACTGTTAACCTCCACAAGTCCAAACCTCAGATGTGACCCTCGAGTCGCACGGGTATATCTGTGGCAATAGCCAACAATACATCGTACGGGTCAAAATGATCGAATTTTCTTTTATGCCAAAAATCATTAGGATATTAAGTAGAGATCATGTTCCATGAAGATATTTTGTAAATGTTCTACTGTAAATATATAACACATGTATTTTTGTGAGTGAATGCAGCACAATCGCCAACATAAATGACCAACTTTAAAGGAGATTTTCTCAATGTTTCGATTTTTTTGCACCCTCAGATTCCAGATTTCGGCCAAATATTGTCCTATCCTGACAAATATATCAATGGAAAGCTTATTTATTCAGCATTCAGATGATGTATAAATCTCAATTTCAAAAAAAATTGACCCATGTGACCAGGGTTTTGTGGTCCAGGGTCAGAAATATGACATCAGCTCTCCTGTGCCGAACGAAACCTGCGTAATCAATCAATGTGCACTAGAGTCAAGGACAGACTGTCACGACTTTACTTCAGACCGCAATCAGGCTTTTACTCCCATTTCATACATTATACTGAGGAAAAACTGCTTGGCAGGGAAACTGAAATTATATCCAACAATAATATCAGTTTCTCTTGAGAAACCAAATGTCCATTCCACTCTGCTCTTGCTTTTCCACAACACATGTTGATGAATTAAAGGGTTAGTTCACCCAAAAATGAAAATTCTGTCAGTAATTACTCACCCTCATGTTGTTCCAACCCCGTAAGACCTTCGTTCATCTTCGGAACACAAATTAAGATATTTTTGATTAAATCTTAAAGTTGTCTAACTCCTCCATGGGCTTCTAAGGAACCGAAACTTGCTGGCCCAGAAAATGTATTAAAGAGATCGTTAATATAGTCCAAGTGACTCCAGTGGCTCAATCTTAAGTATATCAAGCGACGAGAATACTTTTTGTGCGCAAAAACAAACAAAAATAACGACTTTATTCCACTTTTCATTTCCTTCTCTCTGGGCCTCGGGTCTTTTTGCGTAGTGTTTAAGCGTAGCGCGTCTGTGTTGTACGTCACCACGTATCACACATGACCAGCGTCGGCCAATAGTGAGCCTACGTGGTGACGTGTAATAACTTTAATAACTTTTCTGGGCCAGCAAGTTTCGGTCACCTAGAAGCCTATGGAGGAGTGATCCAGCTCTCAGATTTAATCAAAAATATCTTAATTTGTGTTCCGAAGATGAACGAAGGTCTTACGGGGTTGAACAACATGAGGGTGAGTAATTACTGACAGAATTTTCATTTTTGGGTGAACTAACCCTTTAAGACAAACTGATGAAAGCTTACAAGATTTCTCTGTACACATCAGTGTTGTTTTAGTATCGCTGAGAACATATATTGTTAGTATGTTAGCAAATGAAACCTTATAGTTAACTATAATAACCCTGGTAAACTCAAATATCTTTAGACTGATGTGCTCTCTCTTCCACTGAATTCATCATTCCATGACATAAAGCAGGAATGCATTTTCTGGGAAGAATAATAAACTGGCTAGACCATCTTGATGCGCATTCTTCACACACTTTATCAGGTAATTATGTTTCGTCTTCAGCGATTCCTGGAAGAAAATCGAGAGGTTGGATTTACTTATTTTAGCCTGCAAGACATCAGCAAGTAATATCATTGATCTGTAACAAGAGCAACGCATGAAGAGAAAGATTACACCCAATTATTTTGTGTTTTACCATTTCCTGAGACATTCTTGCAAACAAGCTACAGATTATGAAGTTTTGTAGACGGATTAAAGAAGTATTGTGGATTAAATCTGTTAAACCTGTTGTGTGACCTCCCATGTTCTCGTGAAATGTGTTTCCTCATCGTGTGAACAATGTCAGATACTAAAATAACGTGCAATGTCAGCTCAGATATTTATAATAAACATCTGCATTCAGCTTATGAGGAAAGAATCGAGACTTCAGGATGGTTTCAAACTGTTTTTGCTCTATACTTATCAGTTGTTTTGTTGCAACTCACTTCAAACCGCATATGAATTCATTTCAGCAGTCATTTTGTTTTCTATAGTGATGTTAGTTACTAATATGACCTACAATCCCCCAAAAAAATCATGTACAATTTGTGTGATGGAGCTGAAACACCAGGGTTATTATACAGCAGTGGTCGAACATGATGCCTGTCATAGGAATATTGGCATCAACCCTTTATTCAAATATTATAAAAAATGTGAAAATATTTTGTAAGCATATTACGCAGTTGCACTTGGAGTCCATTGTTTTATTTATAATAATAAGGCAATGAAACATGACAAATTGTGCAACAATTAATAACTAATTATGCTAGTCAGTGTATGCTTTTTTTCCTGTGAGCTTTTAGTTTTTCTCTGCATTTTCTTACACAGGAAAATAAAACCTGTAGCTGTAATTTGCCCTTTTTTGCCAAATGATTAGGTCAGATAAATACCTAAACCAAGGTTAGTGATTTGCTCTTCCCTCGTATTAAAAAAAATAATAAAAATAAATAAATATATATATATTAAAAATGAAACAGTTTCCTCATAATTTTATGGTTTAATTGAACTTATAGGGTCATAAAAAAAGTGGCCACTACTGTAAAACTAAAACATAAAAAAAATTAATAAAATTAATAAAATAAATAAATAAATAAATAAATATACTACTTATTTGCGTACAGCTAGTTGTTTAAGTTAAAACTAAAACTGAAATAAAAAATATATATAATCTCTCTCTCTCTCTCTCTCTCTCTCTCTCTATATATATATATATATATATATAAATATATATATTTTATATATATAGAAAGAAAAACCTGGTGAGATTTGAAAACCTTCAGGAGGACATGATTTCTATTGCTTGATTTTTTTCTTTTTCTTTTTTTCTTTTCTTTCATAAGTCTCTGACGGTATTTAAGGACACCGACGTGGAAGCTTATAAGAGCTTTTTTTTAAGTGTAATTATTATTTTTTTATGTGCATGCCACATTGATTTATGATCCGAGGACAGATGGTATGGGAAGGAGTGACCATGTCCTTTTATAATATTTAATAACGCTTTCGTTTAGGCTCCAATCCTCACTATTAACTATTTTCTTCTTATTATGCATATTACTGGGATATTGGCTGTTTATTAGTACTTATAAAGCACATATTAATGCATGACCATATTCAACATCACTTAATCCCCCCCAAATACCTAAACTTAACAACTAATAATAAGCCGTAATTATGAGTTTATTAGGCAAAAGTCATAGTTAATAGTGAGAATTGGACCCTAAACTAAAGTGTGACCAAATATTGAGAAAATAAACAGCAAACAGGGCGACATTTCTGATTGAGTCGCTCCAAAATAACGTCAGGTCAAAGTGTGCGACATGTTTTGTTTGCCGTGTCGTATCATCACCTTCACTTTTCTTCCCAGAGACAACACTTTTATTTTTAGACAAGGCCTAGAAAAGCATTGAGCAATTGATTTAAAGTTTTAGTGGCTGCATGGGCTGACCTTTGAAAAACAAGTTGTGCGAACACAGCGGTGACTAATGTTTGTGTGGTTGTGCGTCGACATCATCACACACTTCAGGTGAATGTCTATTAAAGGTTAAACATGAAAGCACAGGTTAATATCATTCAGTCTGAAGTACTCTCTGGTTTCCAGTCACATTGTTTGTATAGCTGTAGCACGAGCCGAGCGGTTAATGTGAAGGTAACAGGGGTGACGCCTCGACAGATGCTGGGAAGCGGCAAATCCAATTGGGTGGCACATAATTAAACTGGCAGAGAGATTCCTGCGGCAAAGACGCTTACAAGAGAAACACCCCCAGCCTCTCTGCTGGAAGCACAACCATTAAATCATCACAGTCAAACATTCCTTTAAATAATATTAAGTCGAGCTCATTCCCAGAAAATCGGGCGGATCGGTGGCCTACTTTGATAGTTAGGCTACAAAAACAAAAAGATGTTCGTCCTCGGTAATTTCACCTCGTTTTCCATACAAGACAAATATATTTACTTCAGAAGCACAGACACAGAAGTCTTGTTTTCTGAAAAACATGCTTCAAAATGAAGTGACTCTCTGCTTAAACCTAGAAAATAAGAGTTTTGGATTGAAGTTTTCACGTTTCAGTGTGTTTTTTCGGACCCCATTGGCAGGTCTTGTTATTTTAAGCATCAAGTAACTTCATTTTGATCAGTTTTCAAACTATGTTTTAGACGGGATTAATTTTGTTATATGAAATCTTGTCATTTTTGCATCAAGATATAATTACTTTAGAAGCAAAATAACATAAGATAAGTATTGCTTTATGGAAAATCAAGAAAAAAAAAATATGCAAATGGGTTCATAAAATAATCTTGTTTTCCCTTTTTTTTGGGGCAGGTTTGTTGTTGTTTTAAGCATAAATCACTTATTTTTGATTCGTTTTTCAAACTATTTTTTAGACAGTTGTCTTGTTTTATGAAATCTTGGCATTTTGCATCAAGATATCATTACTTCAGAAGAAAAAATGATTTATGAAAAATGTATCAAATACTTAGTGCTTAAAAAAAACAATATCTGTTCATAAAATAATCTTGTTTTCCCTTTAAATTAAGTTTATTATTCTGACCCCATTGACAGATAAAAAAAAATAAAAATGTATTGTTGTTTTAAGCATAAAATCAAGATACATTTTTCAAACAAGACTTAATATCTTCAGTCATTTAGTATCTTGATTTACGCATGTTTAGATATTTTACTGCGAAACAAGACAAAAACACAGAGGAAGAACTCATATCGGTTGCGATGTCGCTCAAATGAAACGAAGTTTGTATATTGACAGTATTGAGAAGATCACAGAAGATAGGCCTATAGACTGCCACCGCTACATTATGTCTCCACCTGCGTCATGATCATCCTTATTTTTCATTGATTAGCAGATATGCACAATAATTAACAGAACTCAAATTATTGAAAGACATCAAAGTGAAAACAAGGTGATTTGATGTGCATTTTGAGGCTTTTTAGAAATAGGTTTGAATGAGAGCTAGATAAATACAGTGAGACTCTCTCAGCATGACACCTATACAAAGCCAGAGCTGCGCTTTCCAATAAATCTAACATTTGCTAGGACACAGCGGTGGTTGTCTGGTCGACTTAGAAAGCAGGAACGAACACCTCCGAGCGAGCGTGACTCCAGCCCGAGTCTTCGCCGAGCCGTACGAGCATCACAATCTGATTTGAGTCATTCTCGGAGGTGAAGAGTTACCCAGCAATCTCGGTAAGGCCTCGGGCCTTCGTGGCCAGCCAACAAAGACCGCCCAGGATAAGAACAACAATGCATGCTTTCAAACTGATTTTCAAAAGGGACGTTTGAGAGCGGGAAAAAAAAAAACACACTCTTTGAGAAAATGGAGCATATTGTGTGCTTTCGCTACACCTACACCGGGTCAAATACTGACTCTTCCGTTCTAGCTTCGGTCTCCTTCCTCTTTTGAGAGGAATCCTGACACAAAACATTGCCAAATGTAATACTAAAAACACCTATCCATGTTCAAACTCCAAGCTACATACAAACTTTACAAATTTACATGTATAAGTAATAAAATGACACTGTTAAAGTTTAACTGAGAACTGATACCGTAAAAGTGCTAGTTACTTAACCATATACAGTTAAGGCTACGTCTACATTAACATACACTGCTCTCATGTATTGCAGCAAATGTGAGTAAATTCTGTCATCTCTGCAGGACTGTGATATGAAGAGTGAAGAGTGTGCAATGTAGAATATTTTTAGCAACAGTGTGAAAGTGAATAGCACATAACAGGCACAATACTGGTATAAACATGAATATCTATTGGTACAATATGCGTCACATGACTAAATGTACGTCATCGTTTTTAAATACCGCCGGTTTCACAGTCACACTACAACGAGAAGACGGCGTTTTCAAATGTATTCACTTCGGAGTGTGTTTTCAAAAAGCTTAGTTTTCATAAATAAAAACGCCGTCTCAGTGACGGAGAGAAAAATATAAGTTTTCAAACGAAAACATGCATCATTCTACATTACCGCATGGCACGAGCTGATTGGCTTCTGCTGATCCTCCAGCCAATGAGAGTGCTTGCTCAACATTTAAATGGTCTTGTTCATTGTTTGCTGTAATGCAGTCCAGAGTTCCTCTGAACCCCTCCACCTCCCCAGCTCCACCTGCCTTGATCTGCTACAGGATTAATGGATGTATGTAGCAGAATCATTCAGCAGCGTCTGTGTATCTGTTAGCAGTAGCAAGTGTTACGTCCCTTACGTCCTCCCTAGCAGCAATAATAATCAGCAGCAGAAGATCTAGCCCACCGAGACCAAATACATGTACACATTCAATAGCATGCTAAAACTATTCCAAGAGTTGTCATGATTGAAATAAATAAATAATCTGTAAAATTAAATGTAAATAATCACACAATAAAACATTTAATTAAACTTTTAAACTTTAGTTATTAGGTTTTCTTTATTAGGAAGCCTCGACTTCACCCTATAGCAAAGCGATATCAGTTTGTCTACACAAATTGACTTAGACCTGCAGTGAGTTATAAAAACTCACTGTCCGGGGGTAAAAACCAGAATCAAACAAACACTTTTTTTTTTTTTTTTAATCATTGAAATGTTGAACCTCTCAAATACCCTGCTCAGATTCATCCAAAAACTGCTGCTGTCATATGAAAGTCTAAGCACTGTTCGTTGTTTCGTCTGCCACACGTTCTGTTACTGGCATCTAATATAGAGAGTTATTTTAAGAACTGACAGGAAAAATCTGATAAAAGAGGCAGATAAAAGTCTTCCATTAAACATGACTACGGTGGCTCCTCCAGTGAGACGGTTTCATTCAATTCTCATATCAGCCATTAAAGAGCCGGCCAGCCCTCAGCGGACTCGGCGAACGACAGCAGACGTCACATCGAGCTGTGGGATAGCTGTGGGATAGCTGTGGGATAACTGTGGGAGGCGCTCGTATGGAAGCGTGTCTAATCTGAACTGACTCCGGACGTTTGACCTCTACGGAAACAATAAACTTCTGAAGAACCTCAGCTTGCCTACAGGCCTGAGCAGAGAAATGTCAGGGACTGACCACACCAAGTATTGCATCTTCAAGATGAAAAAAACTTCCTGGAAGAAGGATGACAAAGACACAAGGGGCCCTATCTTACACCCAGCGCAATTGACGCATGTATCATTCCTATTTTGCACCCGCGCACAGCAGACTTTTCCCTCCACAGACGCACGTCAGTAAATTAGGGAATGACCTTGCGCTCCCGGGGCGATTCAGCGAAAAGAAGAGGCGTGTTCCCGCGCAAACGTTCCCTGGTGCTATTTTGCAGTTTCAGAAAACAATTCCTCCACAGACCAGGAGAAACCTCGTCTAAAGTCAGTGGCGCGTTTCGCATGTTATTCATATGCTATTTTAAGGGTGCATGCTTGGCCATAATCAATGTAGCGTGTGCACAACGCTCATACACTTTGCTTCTCTCATCTACACACAGACGCAGCAGTTTTCATTTTTAGAAAACCATACATTATTACAAAGAAAAATATTCCACACGAGGGAAATCATTGTGGTGTCCATGAAGATGTGAAAAAATAGGCATAAATCTAGCTTACACATTTACCCAAATTATCATACGCCTGTTTAACCGAAGTTAATTTGGGTGTGTTTCTCCATCCCCAATGTCACTTCTCTGTGTTTTACGGCCCTGACGAGAACGTCGGTCTCCTCGGCTGTGAACCGCTCCTGGCAAATCCGCCGTTATAATAGCAATCCGCCATGGAACAAGCGCGCCTGCTCTTAAAGGGAATGTGAGATGTCGCTCTGATTGGTTTATTTCACGTTACGCCCAAACCACACCTATGAGTAATGAAGCTACTTCAGACCAACCCCTTTTAGATTTGAGATCCGCCCACAAAGTTACTTGCGTTTCACGTTTGATACTTGCGTTTCAGATCGTTAAAATAGGGCCCAAGGGCATTTACACAGCAATGTGCAAAAGAGACAGCAATGACGTTTTAATTGTTTTGCATCGGAGATGCTGTTTGTAAGTTGCATTGCATAAATCATATCAAATATTCCAAACTTTACATGACAGATCTTATTGTGCCGATTGATCTTCTCCAAATTATGGGGTTCAATGAAGCATGTCATTGTTGCTTAAAACTCTCAACCACAGCAAAATCCCATATGTTTGTTGACAAAATATTAAAATTTCATGCAAAGCAGAAAATAAAGTCTGATTTGATCTTATTTAGTTCAAAATAAGTACAGCTCAATCCGCAGCGTTTTTGGCATAATGTAAAAAAAACCTAAAAAAAAAATTAAAAAAAATAATAATATATATATTTTGACTCAATCCTATTGAAAAATAAATAAATAAATGACTTAACCACGTTAAAAAATATGTATGAGGATATGGTTCTTATAATATAAGTGAATGTGGCCAATTTTTTGTTGGATTTAAACGCATAATGTTCCAGATTTATATTAAAAAATAATAATAATAAAACACATATCAAGTGATTTGTTTGCATTATTTGAGCTGTAAAGCTGTTTAAATCATCATGCAGTTGATTTAGGGCTTTAGGCTTTATGTTGACTAATTTTATGTTAGTCTAACTAAGTTGTTGACTTCACAGAAAAAGTTTAATAAGAGATTTTTTCACACTTTAATCATGTTAACACAAATCATGTTTGATGTCTTGTGGTTGTACTTTTGAAACATTTTACATTTGTGGATTGGCTCCATTCACTTATATTTAAGATTTTTGCTTTGAAAAAATAAATAAAAATAGGGACAATCTGAAATAAATTTTTGTGGTAATCAACACTGTGAAATAAATGTTGTCAGCTGAACTTGTGCTAACCCCGCAATATTCCTTCATGAATAACGCTCAGCAACGCAAAAGCAGCGTTCCCGTAAAACTGATTCATTAAGTAATTAAACCGTGCAGTATCCAGAGTCATTAACTTATCAACAAGTAATCATTCTCAGTCTGAAAGGCCCTAAATATTGCACCCTTCACACACAGACATTAGGCAGGAGATTAATTACCAGCAAACAAACACCTGACCGGCTGAGCGTCTCTAGCGAAAGCATATCTCTGCCATCTCTTCCTGGATAATTATGCCCTCTGTCTTACAATTAGCCAAGCATTCGCAGGCTGTCACTCTTCATCAGTCTTACAGTCGCTGTTCCACGCCACGCTTATCTTTGACCCGGGAGATTCGTACTGCTCTTTCATATCTCAGGAGACCTAAAGGGCTTCTCAGCTATCTTTCATTTTAGTATCACATTTGTCACAGACGTTTCTGGTAAATTCACATAGGAATATAAAAACAGAAGCAAATATGATCATTGGTTCACCAAAAATACTTCAAAGGTATCCTGTTCTGCTTTTTTCCCCGTTGATCTGTGTTTAGTGTGTAATGTTGCTGTTTGAGCATGTAAAAGCTCTACAAAGCTCCAGTTCTTCTCTATATCAGTGTCAGTGTTTCTGAACTCCCTGAAACGCCTCCATTGTAGTCTTGAGTTTCTCCCGGGAACGAACACGTCACAATATTCCTCATTTAAATAATTAATATGCAGAATAAAGGGGCGGGGCCTGGTTGAGTTAGTCAGTAGTGTGTTAAACTGGCGGTTATGGTAAGAGGCGGGACATTTCCCCAAAACACTCGAAGCGCTCAAACCAATCACAACACACTGCTCCAGCCGACCAATCAGAGCACAGTGTGCTTTTCAGAAGGAGGGGCTTCATAGAGACAGGAAGTAAACAGAGCGTTACTGACAGACTGGGAAGAGAGGAGCCGCAACAATGGAGAATATGAGGAAAAATAATGTTTTTGTTCAACATTTAAACATAAAAATGTATTCTAGTAGAGCCCAAAAGACTAAAGGACATAATATGTGCCCTTTAAAAAATGCAATTTATACAGTCAATGACTTAAAAAAAAAAAAGGCCTCCACCATTACCTCTCTTACAGACGAACGTGTCCTGTCGCAGGGCACTGGCAGCCATCAAATGTGATTTCCCCGCGTAAATATTTGTCAAACAAGCGATGCATTGCCCTGTCCTGTCACCACTTAAGAAAAGCCGTGCCTTTCCCCGTTTGAATTATACCAATTTGTGGCTTCGTGTCTTTTCTTACTCCCCGCCACATCTGAGGCTTCCTCTAATGGTGCATAATTCCTCGCAAAGTGAGCCGGGCCGGTGAAGAGGGGATATTTGAGATGATGGGCACGGGCAATAACAGAGCCACTGGGCTGTGCCGGGCGAACGGAGCGGCCCGGGAGAAGAGGAGCGGATTGTCAGGCTTTATCAGACCCTCTATCAGCAACACGGCTGGAGAAATGGGCCCTCATAAATTATGAAGGATGTATTATCACACAAATGGAATAGGTGACAGTGATGGAAATTAGAAATGGGATTCAGCTCTTCGGTCGTGCCCGGTAATTATACGGCAACAATATATTACGGTTTCTCCAGAGCCCAATGTCAGACGCTTTACCTGGGCGCTGCACGCACTTAAATCTCTCATGTTCCTCCGTACTGGAATCCGACGGTGGTCGGTTTGAAATTTAATGACGCCACACACTCTTTCTGGACCAAAAAAAACAGGGTTTTGGTCCATGAATTATAAATGACAATTTTGTTTTTGGGAAGGGATCTACTTTGGGGGTATCGCCGAACTCAATTTCCAGACAGCATCAAGGTCATTTCTGTGCAGAGGAGTATGAATTGTAGTTATTAATTAGCGAGACGATAATCGCTGGTGTGCGTTTCACCTTTGAGACAAGAAGAGCGAGTGACTGATTGAGTTCTTCTCTCTGAGGTTTAACAGACGAAACATGCGCACTCAATCACAAGGTGCGGAGATCTCATTTCCAGAGTGATTTCTTTGTTTTCTCGCGGCCTCCCAGCACAGACTGACTGAAAACGAGGAGCAACACGTCGCTTTCTTCTGCTTCTCCTTGAGTTGGGAAGCTGAAGGTCAGTTGTAAAGCTTCATTACACTCTCAGCTAGACTGTATCTCTGTCTCGGCTTTTATGACTGTTTAGATGAGTGTGTTTGAAAGAGGCTATTTTTGGCCTCTGTTATTAATTGTGTGTATTTTCAGGTTCAGGACTTCCTCGCGGCTGAAGTGCTGTGAAAGAGACTTTCTGCCAGTTGTCTAAATAAATCAAATCTCGTCTGAGCTCTCCAGAAAGATGACAGGAACTGAAGAGCAAGCTAGACCATTTGCCGAGGCCCAGCTGGCTTTGGAAATGGATATGAAGGGTTGATTAACATGAAGAGAGACATGTTCGCTCTGTTTTAGCATATGAGTCCATTATAGGAAAGCTAACCCCTGAGGTGTGCTTAATTATACTGAATGTGCACTTTGTATTAATGAAAAATGCCACTTAAGTGCATTTAAAGAGTGCTTGACTGTTTCATAACACACCTAAGTAGACTTTTAAAGAGAACTTTAATTAGTTTTACTTTAAAGTATTTTAAATCATGTTGTTTTACATTACATTAAGTATGACAAACACTTATTTTGATGCGTTGACTAACATAAAGCACATGTAAAAATTATAATTTAAACTGTAGTGTGTTATTCAATATACATTTAAAGTTAATATTCATTACAAATGTGTCATTACAAATATATGAGCTACTAGTTTCAATATAAATGACATTAAAGTATAATTTTGTGTACCATAAATGCTTGCCAGTATTCAGCAGCACCTTTAATCATATTTCAAAGAAAATAGAAGTGTGATTAAATTACACAGAAAGATTTTTAACTGCTTTTAATCATTTAATTTGATTTTAAGTAAGATGCAATTAAGTGTCTGAAAACAATGCATTCAATTCACACTTAAGTATACTTTTAAAGTGTATTATTTCTGCAATAAGTGTTGTTTTTTATGCATAAAGTGTACTTTCACCACAAGGAAACCTCAGAATGCATTAATAAAAAACAAAAACAAATCTAAGATAGTGAAAGATCCAAATACCAAATGTATACTATTTAAAATAGTTTAATCAAATTAAAAGTGGGTTATTTGATGGATTAATGCCACTAATGCCAGTCCTAGTGCAACATGCTAATGCCAAACTCACAGCTATTGTGTTTTAAATGCAGATTCTCTTCAATGTCTGGTCTTGTAATTTTTCTTTTGTGTGCCAATGCTGCTATTATTGGTCTTGTTTTTTTTATGTGAATTTCAATTTAACATCTTCATCAAAACCTTGTCAAATTCTCTTTTATGACAGATGTGCAAATTTGACTGGCTAAGCATTAGACCAAAGATAATTTCTGCTCTTTCTTTCTCTTTTTTCTTTACCTCTCTTTTATCCCCATCCAGAAACGGAAAAAAAAGAAGCATGCATGTATTTAAAACCTTCTGATCTTCGGATTGTGTCGCTCCAGACTGGCAGTAGGGTCTGGAAATCATTCCTCTACACAGATACTGTTTTATTTCGATGCAGTTTTACTGATCTACAAGATTTAATACTATAAAGGCCCTCAGGAAAAGACAAACACTCAGATATTCATTGTTTCAGCTGGGATTTTATATCAAGCATACTTTGCTGAGGAAACTGAGCTATTTCACTGAAACCTAATGTCTGTCATGCTTTGTTTAAGCTGGATGTATCTCCAGCGCTTTAAGTGACAATGCTCAACAGAGAAAATGCAAGACAAAAAACGATTTCGCTCATCATTACTTTGGCTGCAAACCATTTAATCAGCATCCCTCAACCATCCTTTTACAATCATGCAGACCTGGTCCATCGAACTGAGTGGAAATGAAATGGATCACATGGTCTCTGTCACTTTGGTCTCGACAGTCGTCATTCTCAGGGCTAAGTCAACTTAAGTATAGAACTTATTTATAAATGGCTCATTGCCTCTAGACCAAGATAAAACAGATAAGAGCTTATGAAAACAAAGTGGAGTTGCTGTTACATTTACGTGTGGAGCATTCACGTTTGTATTGATCAAAGGTGAATTATTCAGATTATACCACTGTTATCAGTTAATGCATTCCCTGGACATCGAACCATTGATCTTGCTCTACTAGTTGAGCTATTGCATGTTGCTTTGCTGAGGAGGTACAGCTGGACGTACAGCTCTTTGAAGCTCTGCTCAAGTTCTGGCTGAGTGATTTTAAACTGTAATGCGGTAAAAACAATGCAGTTGTTGTAGAAATTGCTAGAATGAACTCTCAATATTCATAACAGCAGAAGAGACCATAGCAGGAGGGAAAGAGAATACACGGAATACACCCTTCAAAATAAAGGTTACAAAAGGGTTCTTTTGCAGTGAAGAACCATTTCTGATTCCCCAAAGAACCTTTCAGCGAATACAAAACTAAAGGTTATTTGATGGCATCTGGTTCCAAGAATCTGGAATGTTGGAAACATGGAATGTTTTCATTCCACAAAAGGTTCTTTAGATTATTACAATTCTTCACATTAAGAAAAAAAAATTGTAACCTATATTTTAAACTTTTTTTTTTTCGTTATTATTATGTAAAGAACATTTGAACAATATAAATAACTTTTTTGTTCCACTATAAAGTGCCTTCTGTGGAATGGAAAGGCTCCATGGATGTTTTCTTGGAACCATCGATGCCAACAGAATATTTAGTCAAACGTTAGGGTCCAATTCTTTCAACGAACTATTAACTACGACTTTTGCCTCAATAAACTCCTAATTACTGCTTATTAATATTTAGTAAGTAAGGATTAAGGGATGTAGAATATGGTCATGAATAATGCATTAATATGCATGCTAATAAGCAAGTTAATAATGAGAATTGGACCCTAAAGTGTTACCTTTATGTAATTATTTTTTCCGGTGTGCACACACGGATTATTCAGTGTCTACTGAAAGAGGACGGGATACTGACAGTAAGCCTCCAGTTGCCGGTCTCTTCTAGCAAGGGACAAAATCCCAAATCCCATTATTTATTTTTTTGTCACTGTTGATCAGCAGAGTGTTGTACTAAAGCTCAGCATGACAGTCAGCGCTCTTGAAACAAACGACTGTATAATATTAACTAAATGACGTAAAACAATGCATAAGTTGCTGGTGTTGTATTGTCTGGATCAACGCTCTCACTCTTGCTTTCATTCGTTCTCCCGTCCATCCAGTGCAGCGATGTTTGATGTTTCCATTCTCATTGATGTTCATATTCTCTCTCTCTCTTTTTTTTTTTTTTCAAAAGAGCCCTTATTTCCCACTCCGAAAGTTAAAGAAGCAACCTTTCTTTGAAAAGTTTTTGCTTGCTGTGCTGCTTTTGTCTCATATGCCTTGGGATCATAAGGTCTGCTGAATTTAAATGCAAATTGCCAAAATAAATTATTGATTGCTTCAAAGCTGCAGCAATAAGAAAACATGTGGGAACAACGCCGGCCCTCCATCCCTCCGGACCCGCAAACAATATATCAACTTCTGTAGACGTATGCAGATTGTTTAAGGGAAGAGAACAATAAACAAACAAACACACTGTAGAGTTTCAGGACAATGCTAATATATGCACAAGAACTCGGCCTGCGAGTCTACACAATTCATTATATAAGATAATAATACAAAGGCATGATCAAATATTCAACAATATAAAGTGGTAGCACCTCAGTTTGACATGCAAGAGGGAAATTGATCATTAAACAATGAAACTCCAGTGCTTTGGAAAATGAATGCAAATGTTAGTCCTCTGACGGGTCACAGGCCAGGGGTGTGTTTCCCGAAAGCATCGTTAGTCAACTATGGTCGCAAGTTCATAGTTCAACGAGTCGGTGTTTCCCGAAACCATCGTTCCAACGAACATTCGCAAACAGCATCGCAGAGTTGTGTGTTTGAGAGACAGATCTCGACCTGTGGTTAGAAGAAGAGTCTCTAGTTTGCATGACATGTGGACTCAATAAATCCTTATCTTGGGCAAAATAAGCAAGCTGACATTCAGTACAATCTATATCTTTTATTAAGAATGCATACAAATGTCATTTATGTCTTTTAGTTTGTCAAGAGATTTAAAGTGTCGTTTCTGAAGAGTGCGCATGTGTGAGCGTGATCTAGTGTAAGAACGAGTCTATGAGTGAATCTGGAGATAAAGCAAACTGAGAGAAATGAGAAATAGTCCTCAGATGACATGGCTGTAATTTATAGAAAAAAACATCTTGCGTTAATTCGATCTCAAACAGATTCATTAAAAGTAGTTATTACTCCAAGACCTGCGTGACATCATTAGCAACGTGGTTGAACGACGACTTTGCGACATTATGGTTTCGGGAAACAGTGGTGACTATAGTTGATTTCTTCAACGATGTATCGTACTATAGTAAAGCAGCGAGTAACAGCGGTGTACGGGAAACACACCCCAGGTCAGGTCTACTGTCCTCCTCATTACTATTTTCAACCATCATCTGGGGACGGCAGGAGTACAGTAGGTAGAGGGATGTCCTAGTTACATACCTTGAGAACAGACGAGGAGGACACATGAACACCATCTGACCACAGAAATTCTGTCTTCAATTAATATGGTTAATTGAGCTGTCAGAGGAAAATATTTGATGATAAAACGAAACCATGTACACATGGAGGCATTTGCACGCCGGCAACATTAAATGACATTCTTACCTTTGTGTCTGTGTGTTTTCTATAATGAAAGGTTAAATAGAGCTTTAATGAAATCATTGTGTGATGTCAATTACAGAAAGCCCAAAGCTGACTTCCAGTTGTCAAATAATAAAGGCCTGCAGGTGTAATTAGATAAGCAACAGTGAGATTATGAAAACAAAAGACATTTCAAATGAGATATTAGTACCACTAACCAACTAGTTAACTATTATTAATGTTGTTGTTGTTGTTGTTGTTACAAAGAGAAATGCAAAAAAAAAGATTATATATTTTAACTGGAATACTACTACTACTACTAATAATAATAATAATGAAATTACACAAGATATTTTATATATATATATATATATATATAATATCCCTAACCCTATGTATATATATATATACAGTATACAGTATATATACAGTATCCACCGGACCAGATGGGCGCATGCGCACGCGGCGACCAGCAGAAGGAAAAACTCGGCGTCCTATTTTGTTGTTTTGAAGAGTCTATGTGCATGTTTTATGTTAGTTTGTGTTTTTTTCTCATGACAAAGTGTGCTTAACACAAACTATCCGTTGGGTCAGATGGAGCTGATCATTTTAATCGTTTGTTGGATTTTGTTTGACCTGAATCTCGTTTGCTATGGAATTATGGTGCCGGCTCCGAGGATTCAGTACACCAGGGATCAACTACTGGCTTGGAACTCACCGAGTCTACTCAGCGGTCAGTACCCGCTTTCTAAACTTCCAGGCGGCATACTTCGGAGGGAGAATTGTAATTCTGCATCGGGAGATGATGCTGGGAAAGTTAAGAAAAGAAAGCGAGGGAAAAGGGGAGGTGTTCGTCAGCGACTACGGAGTAAACAGCTGACACGTATCGCTCTGCCGTCATTGATCGTGGGAAACGTACAGTCACTACGGAACAAACTCGATGAGTTGCAAGGAAATGTTCGTTTCCTGCAGGATTACAGAAACAGCTGTGCAATGGCATTCACAGAATCCTGGCTAACTGAGCAGGATTTGGACAACGGCTTGAGTGTTGATGGTTTTGGCATTCCATTTCGCACAGACAGGAACGCAGAAATTACAGGTAAATCCCGTGGTGGGGGTGTATGCCTTTATGTCAACAAACGCTATTGTACTTCTGTGACTGTTCGGGAGAACATTTGTACACCCGATATGGAGTTATTGTCGGTATCTCTTCGTCCATTTTATCTGCCACGAGAATTTCCACAAATTTTTATAACTGTTGTGTACATTCACCCCAAAGCAAACAACGTCATTGCATCGAACACTGTATCTGATGTTGTTCAAGGACTTCAAAACATTTCACCAGAGGCGCCGAATTTTATTTTGGGAGATTTTAATCATGTGTCACTTAAAAAGTCCTTGCCAAATTTTTACCAGTACATCACGTGCCCAACAAGACAATTGCTGAGTCCCAATTCGCATACTATCCGTCCTAAATAGTATGCGAAACTAGAATTAGTACGTCCCAAATCGTAGTATGTTGAAAAGAGTATTCCAAAGATACCCGGATGGTCTACTATTTCCGGTTAGAATTCGAAGTGCAGATCAATGCACACTCTAACGGCTAATATTGCCCACAACCCATTGCGTGCGGGAGGGAGGAGCTTTGTGGTGATGGTGGTATCTATGGTGATGTAAACATGGCAGCCGGATGCAGCCGCGGAGATTCGCCCTCAGTTTTTAAGTGTAAGAATTCAAATGTTTAGCAGCTAACCCTTATTAAAGTTATATTTTATTGTCTCGTAATATTAATGGGGTTATGTTGTGCCAAAAAGTACCGTGTTTATCTTGTAGGGTCCGATGAAATAAAAAGTACAGTGTCATGCAAGTGTCTTTTTTTAATGTATTTCTTCTGATGTTTCTGTCTTAGATTTATAAGTTACCTTACTATAAACCCTTATGAAAATAAACACCTTTTACTACACTAACCATAGTTTAACCACACTGACTTATTTGTAGTAATACTGTGGCTGTACAAATGTTAACTTTATCAATCCAACCAAAGAAACATGGTTACTACACTTTTACTATAGTAAAAGCATGGTTCATTTTCATCGGGGTATTTTTGAGTATTATACATAAGTATAAAATACGTTAAACAATAGTTATACTATAAACTTTAAATATTTTAGCTTTCGTTACACACATTGCACATGAACGTCAGAACCAGCCGCCTCACAAACGACCTGCGTTTGGTTGATCTACGACGACAGCCTGCTTCACTCCTCAATTTGGTAGGACACATTGTAAATGTATTTTGGAAAAAACTATGAGGAAAAAAATATGGGAATAGTAAATACAGTTATATTGGACATATAAGAATGAATGAAATGTAAAATGTTTTGTTAACAGTCATGGTGTGCGTAACTAAGCAACCACGTTCTCGTTCACGTTGCATGACGTCATCGAAGTATGTCCCAGAACGTGCATACTCTTTTGCTACACACTCAAAAGTATGTACTTTTTCCTCAAAAAAAAAGTACATACTTTTAGGTCGTAGTATAAGTAGGCGAATTGGGACTCAGCCAATATAAGACGCTGGATCTCTGTTATGGGAATATAAAGGGAGCTTATAAGTCTGTACCTTTGTCAGCACTGGGATCTGCTGATCATAATTGTGTACAGCTCCTTCCTATTTATAGACCATTATTCAAGAGAGAACAACCACATACAAGAGAAGTTAAAATGTGGTCAGATGACTCTACCGCCCGTTTACAAGGGTGCTTTGATTGTACAGATTGGGAGGTCTTCAAAGACTCTTGTGAACATATTGATGAACTGACTGATGTCGTTTGTTCATACATAACCTTTTGTGAGGATATGATTGTGCCTACACGTAAATTTAAGGTTTTCTCTAATACTAAACCATGGATGACAAAATCAGTCAAATCAAGTTTGCGGAACAAGCAATTAGCCTATAGGCAGGGGGATAGATTAGAGAGGGTAACAGCGAGGAAGGAGGTTAGAACAGAGATCTTTAAAGCTAAACAAGCATATAAAGTTAAGTTAGAAAAAAACTTGGCAGATAACAACTTAGGTTCAGCTTGGTCGGGTATGAAGACAATTGCGGGTATACAGCATAATGTAAATAAGAGTACTGTGTGTATTGACGGTTTTAGATCAAATGATTACTTTTCAAATGCTCTTAATATGTTTTATTCTAGGTTTGAGAGTTTTGATTTTAAAAATGAGGCAGAAGAACTAAGATGCCTGTGTAATGATGATTCCCATATGGTCTTAGAACAGGCAGCAGTGGAGAAAATTTTTCTCTCCACTAAGGAGAACAAGAGTCCGGGTCCAGACCATATAGGTGGGAGAATTTTAAAGCACTGTGCGAAGCAACTAACTTCAATATTTTCTGATATTTTTAATTGGTCACTACGGGTACAAAAAGTACCTAACCTGTGGAAAAAGTCTATTATTATTCCTGTTCCCAAATGTAACAAGCCTAAAGTGTTAAATGACCTGAGACCAGTTGCCCTCACCTCTTTAGTGATGAAATCATTCGAGAAATTTGTAAAATCTGAGCTTTTAAGTAAGACTGGACAAGTCCTCGATCCTTTGCAATTTGCATACAGAGCAAATAGAAGTGTTGAGGATGCTTCACTTATGTTATTAAATTTACTGACTAAGCATCTAGAGGGGAAAAATACTCACGCAAGATTGTTGTTCATTGACTTCGCGTCTGCTTTTAACACTATTCAACCCCACATATTAGCTAGGAGACTGTTGGAATATTTTAAGTTGAACCACAATTTAGTGGGATGGTTACTAGACTTTTTAACCAATAGAACGCAGAGGGTAAAAGTAAATGGTAGCTTTTCTGATGTACTAAGTTTATCCACAGGATCTCCACAAGGCTGTGTTCTTTCGCCCTTATTATACATTCTATACACCAACATGTGTCAAAGCTCACACGAAAATAGGATATTTATCAAGTTTGCTGACGATACAGTGATAGTGAGCCTGCTACAGGGGGATGAGTCTGGCCATGGTCCAGTTGTAGAGGATTTTGTAACCTGGTGCGATGATTCCTATCTAAAATTAAATATTACTAAAACGAAGGATATGATTATTGATTTTAGAACACGCCCTGTTAATCATGTCACTACGATTATTAAAGGGGAGGCTGTGGATCAGGTAGAGAATTTTAAATATCTTGGTATAGTTATAGATTCTAAATTGTCATTCGAGCTGAATAGCGAAATGGTATGTAAAAAGGGTCACCAACGTTTGAGTTGCCTTAGGAAACTTGCAAAATTTCACATTGATAGACGCATGTTGACATTATTTTATTCTGCTTTTATTGAATCAGTTCTGTCATTCTCCATTGGGGTGTGGTATGGAAGCCTGTCAGTAAAGAACAAAAACTCTTTAAACCAAATTGTAAGGTGGGCGAGTAGAATAATAGGTGTAAATCAAAGGAATTTAGGATGTATTTATAAAAAACAGCTGTATCGGAAAGCAAGTACTGTCTTGAGTGATCTGTCGCATCCCTTACGTATTGATTTTAAGTTACTTCCGTCTGGTCGCCGGTTTGCAGCCTCAAGATGGAAAACAAGACGGTATAGGAATACTTTTGTCCCAGCCGCAATTGAAGTTTTAAATAATATTAGTACGAGAGAAGTTTTAGGATTTGTAAATTAAAATGGATAGCAAAGATTTATGTGTTGCGGTGCAGTTTGTCATGATGCTTATTTATAAATTTGTATGTGTATTAGTTGTATGTTGTTATGTCTATTATGTGTGGACAACTGAATTCTTTTTTACTGCATAACAAATTTACCTACGGGTATGAAATAAAACTACCTAACCTAACCTAATATATATAATTTAACCTTAAATTAATTTTAGATTTCTTACCCCATTGGTGTATATATTATTCTTGGTATCTTATGCAATTTCAGTTTTCAATTTTTTTTTTTTTTTTTTAAGTTTACAGGCAGTTTGTATCATTTTTACTGGAAATTGAGACACAAAAAAATTGCATAGGCTTAATAATAATAATAAAAATTATAATAATAATAAAAAAAATTATAATTTGTTGCCAGAGAAAGAACAGGTAATTATGCAAAGAAGAAGAAGGGAATGGGAGCTAAGAATGTCGCGAGCTGGATCCAAACCCACATCGATCACATGAGCACCATCCGCTACGCCACATCTCCAACTATCATTGTATTCCAGCTGAAACAAACGGCCCTCGCGCTCTCCTTCTGAGCCAGGTGCTTTTTGTACTGAAAACATATCAAAGATCACAGTTGCAGGAAGTCTTCATGTCTATTTTTCACGGTCGATAGATAATACTCTGCAATGACCAGTCGAATGCCGGAAAGGTGATTTAGCCTGTTACCATGAGCATTGATCCATGAGCCACACGGGTTCCTCTCACTTCCAGTAAGTTCGAAGAGAGGAATCACAACACCCGAGTTTCCTCAACTCTGAGAAGAGTGTAATTGGGATTTTATTACATAGTTTATTTGACTACAAATACGAGAATGATGAGATTCAACATCCTGATTGAGCACATCTCAATCCCCCCGTTCTCTCATTAAAGTAAAACCGCTCAGAGGAGTGTGTTCGCCCAAGGCGTGTGTGTAAGGAAATGCACGCGAGCTCAGAATAACACATGTCCTTTTTCTCCATTCAATGCAATCTCTGCCTCTAACAGAGCAGAAGCGACACAGAAAATGCATTAATGGAGAATCGCACCCGAGGGTCCGCGATCGCCTCGCACCAACCCAGTTCAGTTCGACAGGGTCTTGCACTGGTGCACACTGGATCCTCTCCCGAAACCTGTCTGTCTCTCCGAGGATGGCTATAAGGTGGTACATGCCACATCGGTTCAGAAGGAATGGCCCTCCGTGTTATCTGTAGAGACACAGCTCTGTCTGATGGGTATAAAGGAGCAGGTTCGATTGGCTGAAGCTGAATGTCTAATGCGAGCGATTTAGTCAAAGCTGAGGCCCGGAGATCAGCGAGAGAAAAACGAGTGTGAGATATTTCTGAAGAGAAGATGAGAAAGTGTAACAAGATTATTTCACATTACCTCGGGCAACATCCAGCCAGAGCCGTTTGTCCAAATCTCTCCTCAATCCAGTCCAGCGCTTATTCTGAAATATTAATTCTAATCGCAATCAAGCACATAATTACCCAAACGTGATGGCTAAAAATATTCATCATGTGAAAACGTGATAAATTAGGCATGATGATATTTTGCATATTTCGAATGAGCGCTTTGACTGTTGTTTGCATTTTTCACTTCGGGAAGATATGCATGTGTGAATTTCAGCATGAACACGTTCTAACGGTGACAATTTCTTTATCCAGCCGTTCAAACGCGATAAGTGTGTGTGTGTGTGTTGCATACTGACACATCTGAGATGGTTCTGTGAAACAAACCAAGTAAAAAAAGAACTGTAACTGTCTATCAGGCTGCAATATCATGGAGTCACTCAATAATCACAGAGAATGGCTCATTTACGATCTGACAGAAACAAAACTCAAGCTCTCAGGCAGAGACATGAACCAGACGCGAGACGTCTACCGAAGACGGAGGATGCCTTTGTTATGTATTTTAGTTAACTGAAATTACATACATTATTATTAGTATTATTTTTAGAGACATAGCATTTAAAGAAAACACTTGACGCGCTCTAATATTTCTGTGTTGAGCACATATAATCTCACAGTGAAATTTCAACCCAGTGAAACTGAAAACTCAGTTTGAACTGCTGCCATTCATTTTTTAAGTAAAAGTGGAGCCAAAGATGCAATTTGCAATTCAATTTTTTAACCACTTTAAACCCAAACTACTTTCTTTCTTCTATAGAAGACCAAAGGCAAATCTCTGGAGGCTTTTCACTAGTTCTTTTCCATGCAATGAACGGATACTGAAGCTTTTAGACTCCAAAAAAAGATGAAAAACATCATAAAAGTATCATAAAAGCACTCCATTGAACGTGTGCTATATTCCTAGTCTTTGTGCAAGACACTGGATTTTAAGTCATTATTAATTAAAAACAAAAACTTGGCATCCACACTAGTTCTCTTTGAGACAAGCAGTCAGGGTTTGTGAACAAATTATTTGAGTCAGATCTTTTCAATAGCCGTGTTTCCACTGTCAAAAAGCTAGTGCAAAAAGCTAGTGCTTGCCAGGACCAGTCGCGTTTCCACTGTCAGTTCCAGGGCTTGATCAGGCCTCATCTGGGCCTCAACTGGGCCTCATCTGGGCCTCAACTGGACCTCATCTGGACCTCATCTAGGCCTCATCTGGGCCTCATCTAGGCCTCATCTGGGCCTCAACTGGGCCTCATCTAGGCCTCATCTGGGCCTCAACTGGGCCTCATCTGGGCCTCATCTAGGCCTCATCTGGGCCTCAACTGGGCCTCATCTAGGCCTCATATGGGCCTCATCTGGGCCTCATCTAGGCCTCATCTGGGCCTCAACTGGGCCTCATCTAGGCCTCATCTGGGCCTCAACTGGGCCTCATCTGGGCCTCATCTAGGCCTCATCTGGGCCTCAACTGGGCCTCAACTGGGCCTCATCTAGGCCTCATATGGGCCTCATATGGGCCTCATCTGGGCCAACGGCCAGGGGTTTGTGACCCGCAGAATACCTTGGTCCAAAGTGGGTACATTACCCATGATATTATATCAGGTTACCAGCTAACTTCAACTTTTAAAACATTTTCAACTATTTTCAGCTCAAAACTCACTTTTTAAACACCAGCGAGTGTTTGAAACAACTTCCTTGCAATCCGATGGGGATTCTGATCAATTTTCAAGCTAATTTAAGAATTGCAGGAATTATTCTGACAAGACTAATGCAACAAAGATGCAATAGTAACAATTTTCAAAAATATCTAAATTAAAAAAGAAGTATCTTCTGCTCATCAAGGCTGGATTACTTTGATCAAAAATACAGTAAAAACAGTAATATTTAAGATAGTTTAAAATAGCTGTTTTCTATGTGAATATATTGTAAAGTGTAATTTATTCCTGTGATCAAAGCTGAATTTTCAGCATCATTACTCAGTGTCTCAGTCTTCAGTGTCACATGATCCTTCAGAAATCATTCTAATGTTTAATAACAACTTTCGTTTAGAGAAAGCATAAAACAAGGCTGAAAAGAACAGAGATGTTACAATAACATAATGATTGAGTGATGCATTGTTACAGTGTTTCGTAAGGCCTAGTAAACATTGACCAGCTAAAGACATCACATGATTTCTCTCAGACTGCATTCAGATATCATCACCTTTATGAGTATCTGCCTTTCAAATGCTGCACATTCTCAGGGGAGTCTAAGCAAAACACAACTGTGGCAATGAAGCCTTGGATTGTTTTTCATTGCAGGCATGGTGAAATTGATTTTGAGGGTGTGAAAAGTGCTCAGCTGAGCCCTCGGCCGAAGGGACGTGTGATGGGGTTTAGGTGTCTGCGAAGGTGTAGATCGAACAGTGAATTGTCAAGGCGTTTGGAAATGGCCTCTTTCTGTAGGTGTGGATCGGATGGCAAGCTGTTGACTCTGTTGTTAATGGACTATTGTTTCCCTTGAAAGCCTCACATCGCCATAAAAACACAATAACCATAAAGTTGTATTTCTGTTTTTATTTATCCATGATGCCAGAATCAATTCTGAAACCATTATATAAAGAAGGAAGGAATTACATTAATTTACAATAAAAATAAAGTGGCTTTTAAAAAAAAGTAATTTGGCCTTGAAATCATATTTGCCAAACTCCAATGAATATTTCATCAGTGAATCCGTGCCAGCTGTGCCAGACACACACAGTACAGGATCTTCATGCATATCATTTTGAAAACAGAGCACTGGTGGCCTTAGGAAACACTAAATGCAGATAAACACTTAAAATGTTTCTCTTACCGTCCAGGAACAGCGGGCTCCCGTGAGAGCACGTTCAAGCTCACCCGACTTATTTCTTTATTTGGGTGGAACTGCAGCTGTGAGCGAAAGCATTTCAGAGAGCAAGGTAAAGAATTGGGCCACAAGTTGTTAAAAAAAGTTTGGAATAATCTAAAAAAAAAAAAATGAAAAAAAAAGGCTGCATTCATTTGATAAAAAAAAAAAAAAAAAAACTGTAATATTGTGAAATATTATTTCTATTCAAAACAGCCATTTTCTATGTGAATATATGAAGAGTTCAGATGCAAAAGCCTCTAAGTGCCAACTGAAATTTTCTTCTAGAATGATCATTTTTATAAAGCTCGTATATTAAAGTTAAGTAATTTCACTTAAATGACAATTAATAGGTAATTTGCATTGCCATTTAAGTGAAATTATTGACCTTAAATATACGAGCTTGATAAAAATGATCATTCTAGAAGAAAATTTCAGATGGCACAGAACTCTTCATATAGTAAAATGTAATGTATTCCTGCGTTTAAAGCTACATTTTCAGCATCATTACTGTCTTCAGTGTCACGTGATCGACATGATATACAATCACAATAGGGAAGAAAAGACACAATTTGAGTTTCATTCCAACATAAAACAAAAACAAATCTTTTGCCAACCTTTGACTGGATTTAGATTTCAAAAAGAAATGTCACATGATCTGTGCCTCCAAAGCTTTAAAGACCAAAGTGCACCGTGTTGCTGGAATGTGTTGTGTTTGTTGTCGTCACCCACATGTGTAGACCAGCGGGAGCGCATGTGACTTCTCTGAGTGCAGAACACGAGGGCGTCCGACAGAAATCTAATCACTGCAATCTCACTTCCACAGCGAGCGCCGACTGCGATACTCCTGATCGATTACCACTCGGTTTGCCTGTGTGTGAGGGAATGTGTGCGTCTCCTACAAAGAGTTGTGTGTGCAAATGAAACATTTCACAAGGCCGCCGAGTGTACTGATGGTTATTATATCTATTTTTGGATGAGCACAGGACCGTGCACGTGTGCGTGTCTCTGTGTCAAGCACCAATTAGATGTGATATGTATTGAGGGCCTAGCATGGGAGCTTGGTATGCTAATGTTCTGATCTGAAGAAGCTCTGGAGAAAGGGCACATTAAATTCCTTGAGCCGCAAAGACTCAGGAAATGTAAGCAATAACGGATCAATGCTTTGATCAATCGTAGCAATTACCGTTTAAAGCAGGTTTTGCTGTGCCATGCTAGCACTCTGCCTAGCATCATCACCCAGCATGCCACACTGCGTCCTAAATGAAAAATTCATGAGGATCCCTTTTATAGGGAATATATCAAGTGCCAAATTACAGAGGATGAAACACACACACACACACACACAAACAAACCCAGACGATCTTTCTCTTTCATAAGCAGGTCCAGACAGAATCCACACACTTTTTTAGGGGGATGTTCTGTGCTAATATATTTGGGCCAAAATATGCAGAACAGGCATAAACGATACTCATGCTGTGAGTAGTTTTATATTAAAGATATAGTATGTCTTCATACAGTTATTTTTGATGGACATTCAATCTCCAATGCTTTATATATCCCATAATCATGTACTAATGTGTAATAATCATTTTGCTACACCATCACTAGCTGTGCTTTCTCGCTCACTCTTCTCTACGACAGCAAGTTCATACACACCAAACTGTGCGTTATAATATATAAGTGTATAGAGCTGGTAAGTCCCACCCCCTTCGCTAACCCCGCTGGACCTCTAGGTTGAAAAATCGTCAATGCAAGTGAATGGGAGAAAATAATTATTTTCTGGTCCCGTTTGAATTGCGCCATGAATGTGAACATATGTTGTCTGTGAATTTTTCATATAATCTTTCGTGTAAAGAATGCTACAATTTAGCGGGTAGAAGTTTGATACGGTTAGACTTTGTGTGAGAGCACTTTGTGGACTACAACTCTTCGCTGCTTTCGACGCCTTTGAAACGCCACCACCACTAGCACACGGACACTAGCTCACGGATCCCGCTAAACATGACTGTGTCTTTGGTGCACTTCACCGCCTTCTTTCAGGGAGAGGACAAAATCGTTGAGGTTGGCGAAAACCACGGGTAAGTCAACTTTATGGGGTGACGTCACATAGGCGACATGTAGTCTTTCTCGTTACGTCTTTTCCACAACTGCTAGCCGAAGAATCATACCATATACTGTCAAACTCGTAACATGAAAGATTATATAAAACATTTACAGACAACATATGTTCACATTCATGGCGCATTTCAAACGGGACCAGAAAATAATTATTTTCTCCCATTGACTTGCATTGACGATTTTTCAACCTAGAGGTCCAGCGGGGTTTTACGGAAGGGGCGGGACTTACCAGCTCTATAGTTCACCGCTGCGTGTTTCAGAGTGAAGCGCGTCACTGTGTTGCAGCATGTAAAACGAGCACTTCACAGTCTGACTCAGGTTTAACATGCAATGTGTGCCAGATACGCTTTATTTTCACATATTTCGCATAATTTCAAACAGTTTTTTTTTTTTTTTTTTTTTTTGGGAATATTGCATTGTCGATTAAATATGATTTTTATGTGCACATCATTGTTGTTTTAAATGCATGTTCTTGGTAATCTTGAATCAGATAATAATTGACGAAGATGTGGTGACTATGACAACAGACATGGCCATTATGACAGCGATGTTTTGGATGATATTTAGATTAGCCTTTATGAATCAGAAAAGGTTTAGTTGGGGCGTTTTTGAAAAGGATTCTGAGACAAGACAAATACTTGATTTCAATCTTAAGTTTATACTTCTGTACTATTACAGAATACAACATTCATTAGATGTTACTAACGAGCCCAAAAGTCACAGTGAAATCAAAATGGACAGTTCTTATTCTCTATGGAATATTGCAGTGTTTATTCTAAATTATTTATCGGTGCACATCATAATTGTTTTAAATTCATGTTCCTGGTAATCTTGAATCAGAATAACAGTGACATCTCTTCTCTTCTCTGATGACGAGGGCGGGGCAACCTGTCACTCACATGAGATCAGCCAATAGCAAACCACAACCAGCCAATCAATTCCCCACAGACAAAATCAAGCCCCACCCACATTTGATCTTGTTCCAGAAGCTTTTCACTCGGATATACGGCATTATAGGGAAGAAAAGACTAGTGCAACTTCTGTTTCATGTTGACTAAAAAGGTCTTCTTGCAGTTTTCTGCCAAAATAAAAGCTAGACGGTTTATCTCTGTTTGCATTTATCAGAAAATACAATCGATAATTCTGGCATTAGTACATAAATGGCTTCACATTATGTAACATTTAGGTTATAAGACTCAAAACAGTATAAGCAGTGCCTAAAGCAGAATCGCCTCGTTCATTCCTCCTTCACTCTCTCGTTCTATTAATCCCGTCCTGATGTTATTAGCCTTGTGTGCTTATACACACAAATGAATCCATTCAGAGTCTTTGATCAGACTAAAGAGGCAATAAAAAGTCAGAGTTAATTACTTGAGAATATCACTCAGGACAGTCATTTTGAGGGGTATTAAAATTATTCACAGATATTAGCTGAATGCGCAAACTGATAAAGAAGATAATGAAAGCAGTAATAATTTACTACTGGGTGCATTCAAAGTTTAATAACTCTATAATGATTTGGCTAGATTAAAAGTGATTTTATGTGTTAAAGGATACTGAGCAAATGAACAGCATGTGGATGAAGACAAGACAAGTGAAGTTCAAAGAAGTGAAAGTTCCTGTTCTAATCGGCTCTTTCAGAAGTTCCAGACTTTTGCAAAGACAGTGAGATGTGGAGATCAGTGATCACTTCATGTGTCTGCACAGAGCAAAGTACAAATGTAAGATTAGAAGAACAGTTCTTCTCCAAAAAATTTAAATACCCTCATACCACTCCAAACCTGCAACACAAAAGGTCCATATGACTTTTGTACGATACCTTGTGTAAAAGAAGCACGCGTACATACTTTAAAAAACAGTACTTATTATGGAGATAATATACTTAAGTGTGAACTGATGTCATGTTTTCAGACACTTAACTGTGTGTTATTTACAATTAAATAAAAATATATCATAGTTTAAATGTACAATAAATGCAATTTTTAAACATGCTTTTTGACCCACGTGTTAAGTGTATTTTTATATAATTACTTGAAAATCTCTCCTCCCCCATCATTTGTGGACACTCCCCCTACTGCTGATTGGCTCACTCTCTCTCCTCCCCATCATAATTGGACACGCCCCCTACTGATGATTGGCTCACTCTCTCCTCTGTCTCCTCCCCCATCTTGAATGGAAATGCCCCCTACTGCATATTAGATCACTCTGTCTCCACCCTCATCATGAGTAGACACACCCCCTACTGCTAAATGGATCACTCTGTCTTCTTCCCCATCTGGAGTGGACACGCCCCCTACTGCTGATTGGCTCACTCTCTCTCCTCCCCCATCATGATTGGACATGCCCCCTACTGATGATTGGCTCACTCTCTCTCCTCCCCCATCTTGAGTGGACACGCCCCCTACTGATGATTGGCTCACTCTCTCTCCTCCCCCATCTTGAGTGGACACGCCCCCTACTGCTGATTGGCTCACTCTCTCTACTCCCCCATCATAATTGGACATGCCCCCTACTGCTGATTGGCTCACTCTCTCTCCTCCCCCATCATGAGTGGACACACCCCTACTGCTGATTGGCTCACTCTCTCTCCACCCTCATCATGAGTGGACACGCCCCCTACTGCTGATTGGCCAAAAAGTGTGTTTTGCTGCTCTGTCCGATCCACTTTCTACAGCGTTTCTCAGAAATCGCTAACTGCACCTTCAAGCATACTTATTTTTCACAAGGGTTATTCAAAGTCATATAACTTGCCCTCCACTGCTGCTGACAAAATGTATTGCTTCAGAAGACATGGACTACTTTTATGGTGTTTCAGTCCTTGAAGCAGTAAAGATGATTGTGTATGGGTTTGTAATGACGAGTCACTTGGGGGTGAGTGTTTTCTAGAAGTGATTATAAACACATTTCATTTATGGGTGAACTGTTCCTTTAAGAATTAAAGTATAATTCCCAGTGAGTCCACAGTAGTGGCCTGCAGTTCTCTGCCCAGAGTTAGTGTCATCGCAGAGGAGAGAAAAGAGAGGTCCATTAGTCTCTCCTGTCACAAGGCTAAATAGTATATGAGTGTCTTTTTCTAGATTTGAGGGAACCTTTAATGCTTTGAATTTTTTAAAAAGTGGTGTCTCAGAACAAGTATAGCAGTCCATGCCAGACCCAGAGCAGTAACCATTTGACAGAGCACTTTATAATATCATAGTCATCCATTTCAGTCTATTTTTAACTATCTGTCATAATAAAAAAGACTACACTGTCAATCGGTTTAGTCTATTTTACGGATATTTTTTACAAATAATTTAAGTCGATGAAATTGTGCAAAATACCAGAAACATGCCTGACCGAATTTTTCAAAAAATGTCTAAACATTTATACATTCACATATCTATAAAACATAAGAAGTATTTCACATAAATATTGTCCTTGTGAAAAACCTGACCTCATGAAAAAGTCTAAAAAACTAAAAAAGTTCATCAACGTTGTCCTAAGACAAGAACAGGTTTTGTTCAAAATATAACTTTGATGAAAGGTTTTGATCCACTTCAAATGTTGAATACTGTGTATAATTAAGTATTTTTTCATGCTTTAGCAACTGCATTATCACTGAAAAAATAACAAATAAAAAAATGGTCAACTAGTATTTTAATCTTATCTTCAAGATGAACAGGTAAAGTCGACAGGTGTGGAAGTTAGAAGTCCGTCTGTGTGCGGGTTGGTCAAAAATGTCTTCGTCGTTCCGTTGACCTTGATGTCAAAGTCTAAACAGAATAAGCTTTATTCCCTACAGCAGCGTCTGTCAGGATTTTTACTGATTTACTCTGTTGCCAGAGTTCATTAGGTCTGTAGCAGAGACGTCCATGGCAGACGCTAAACATTTGCCAAGACCAATCCGCTTACAAGAGATTTCACCACTTGCTGACTCACATGACTTATGAAATGTTGTGGAAAATCTTTCTTTTGTGAAGACTAAAGTCATGTCGGGACATTGTACTAGCGATAAAAGAGTTCCTGCTTCTCTGAATCTCAGTCTAATGTGAAAAGAAGAAATACAAAGTCTGCATCATAAATAATGACAATGAAAGCTTGAAAGTGAAGCACAATGTCCTGCCCAGCTGAATGCTGCTAATGCGACAGCTATTCACGACATGCTCAGAATACGAAGCCAGTCATGGATGAGCAGCATAGTAAGCAATTGCATTTACTCTCCTTTAATAACCAAGAGCTGATGCAATCTCTATAATGACTGTGTGAATATGTTATTCATTTGTAAACTAGACTTCATATTTCTTTCCGTGTAGTTCGTTCAAATAATGACAATATCAATCCGCTATAAGTGTGCGGAGTAAGCCTATAGCCTATTATTCACAACGCTGTGTCTGTTGCATTGATTTCAGCATGATCACAATGGGAGATGCTCAAAGAAAGCCAAGCCAGTAACTCTGTGTGAACGCCGTCCTCTTCCCCAACACGGCCGGGTTAAGTAGGTCCATTAACTCAACCCTGCAACCAAAAGACACTTTGACCTTGGCCAGAGAGTCGGAGAGCGATGAAGCCATGAGCAAAATGCTATTAGCTGCTTCTAATGAGCCGAAACAATCTGACAGTCTGTTAGGAGCACACAAACAATAAAGGGGGAAAAATCAGTAAATGAAAGCCCTTATCAATGCATTTTTAATTAGTCATAAAATATTAATGCTTAACAGCACATGTCCACATACAAATGATCTTCTCACCTAATAACCATCTGTGTCGCCTAATGGCTTTAATAATCAAATGGTTGTAAAGCAGCCAGACAAATCAACCCTGTCTCATTCTTATGTGCATCTATCAGATCTCTTTATTTCACAAACCAACTTCATGTTTGACACAAAAAGCCACTTGCACCTTTCCTCTTTCTGAAAGTCATCATGGAACGGTCTTTTCTTCCCAATTGTGACGTATATCCGAGTGAAAAGCTTCTGGAACAAGAACAAAGGTGGGCGGGGCTTGATTTTGTCTGTGAGGAATTGATTGGATGGTTGTGGTTTGCTATTGGCTGATCTCATGTGAGTGACAGGTTGCCCCGCCCTCGTCATCAGAGAAGAGAAGAGATGTCACTGTTATTCTGATTCAAGATTATTAAAACAATAATGATGTGCGCCGATAAATCATAAAAAATAAAAATCACACCTAATGAATGGTGGATTCTGTAATATATGGGAGTACAAACTTAAGATTGAAATCAAGTATTTGTCTTTTCTCAGAATCCTTTTCAAAAACGCCCCAACTAAACCTTTTCTGATTCATAAAGGCTAATCTAAATATCATCCAAAACATCGCTGTCATAACGATAATGGCCATGTCTGTTGTCATAGTCACCACATCTTCGTCAATTATCACCGCACGCTCCACTTCATTGTATCTGGCATCATAAACATGCGACGTGTGATTTGGAAAAAAGTATAATTCATGCTTTTATCTTTTCACGGTTAGATTACTGCAATTCCATTTACCTTGGGACTCGTCATCCGCATATCGCACGTCTCCAGTTACTTCAAAACGCTGCTGTAAGATTGCTTATGAATGCAAAGAAGACAGATCATATTAATCCGCATTGGGCTGGGTACCAGTACAATATAGGATTCATTACGAGATTTGACTATATGTTTTTAAAGCAGTTTATGGTGTGGCTCCAGAATACTTGGTGGAGCTCGTTAGGGTTAGGGTTAGGTGTTAACTATCCCACGAGTTCGTCTTAAATCCAAGGGTGATCTCGCTTTCGCTGTTCTGAGATTATGGAACGACTACCCTTATCTGTTAGATCTTCCCAACATTAAACAGTTTTAGGTTTCGTCTAAAATCTCACTTGTTCTCTCTTGCATTTTAAGTCACTCTTTTAATGCGTGTTGTGCTTTTTTATTGTTTATCTTGTTTTGTTCTCGATCATGTGTTATGTAGAGCTGTTTTGGTCATTTGTAATGTAGGAGCTACTGTATAGCCTGGAAGATGCTTTATAAATAAATACAAATACAAATACAAAATAAAACCCATGCTTCCCACTCCTTTCCCGACACCCTTCCTTGTCTAATGATTATGAATTTGTCTCATCTGTTAGACTAGATGAAATAAACCTCCTTCTGCTGTATAGAGGAGAGAGACGTTCTAAAGACACAGGAAGTGAGGTAATCAAATGCTGAGAAGAAGATCGATTGGCTATTTTTGGCAAGAGGCTTTTGCGGCACGTTGTGTGCGGTCGAAATCTCAGTCCCTCGCAAACATGAGCTGCAGATCTTTGACTTTGAAGACAAATGTTGCAAACACGATGAAGATTCAAAGCACTGTGCATTAATGCAGGACATAATTATAAGCCATTAAGCTTCTGTTACAGCTTATGTTTCTTGTAAAAGAGTCCTTATTCACAATAATATTGTTCAAAAATAGATTGGACAGTTACAATAAAGCTAATGAATGTAATTATTGTACTACTGTTAAGTCTTTGTTTTCAGGCTCTACTAGAACAGGTTTTCATGCTTGAATGTTCATTATTTCTCTTATACTTGACATTGTTGCAGCCCCTCCTTCTTAGAAGCACACTGTGCTCTGATTGGTCGGCTGGAGCAGTGTGTTGTGATTGGTCGAGCGCTTTGAGTGTGTTTGGGGAATGTCCCGCCCCTTACCATAACCACCAGTTTAACACACTACTAACTAACTCAACCAGGCCCCGCCCCTTTATTCTGCATATTAATTATTTAAATGAGGAATATTGTGACGTGTTCGTTCCCGGGAGAAACTCAAGACTACAATGGAGGCGTTTCAGAAACACTGACACTGATATAGAGAAGAACTCCCGCTGGAGGGAAACCTTTTTAATGCTCAAACAGCAACATTTACACACGCTAAAGAAAGATGAATGTGTAAAAAAGCATATCAAGACCTCTTTAAAGTAGGGTTTACTTTGTGTTCATTTTATGATTGTGAACTTAATGCATTCTTCATTGTAGCTGTAAGCATGTAACCTGATCCTTATTAATTGCCTTTAATCCAACACTATAAAGCTCAATTGACATTTTCCAAAGCAGCTTATAGCAAACGCTGTGTTGATCGACTATACATGAGAGGAAGGATTCACACACTCTCTGCAAAGAGACCTGTCTATCACAAACACACTTACTGTAGCACGATGCATTAATAAACATCTCTCTGTCACCAACAGTCAGTCCAAACACATCACCACTTCAACAGGAGGAGCAGAAATCATGTATATAAGCAGAGAATAACCAGACACAACCAACACGAGATGTTCGGGACCGAGAACAGATTTATTCCATTTGTCACTTTTGCTTTGCACTGCATGGAAAGTTTGACCCTTCATTTTCTTGTTTACTACTATCATCCCACAAATGTATTGCATTCTGTAATAACTCAATATGACGTATGAATAATACAGACATTATGAAAAATTCTCTGCATTATTGAATGCATTTCATATATGGAGCGAACTGTGATTGTGAGTAAATACTTCCGTGGAAGAACCAATCATGCCCGGTCATGCATTAAGATATTCTCTATATGAAGATTTCAGAACATTAACTTCAAACACGTCATTATGTTTTAATCAAAGAGCTAAATGTGGATATTTTGTTCGAGCGTGAGCAATTCTTGCATGCCTTCGCTTTATGTATTCAGATCACAGAGGCGGACAGAGAATGATAAAGTCATTGAAATCCAGGGAGAAGACACGTGCTGGAACCAAAGGCACGCAGAGATCGCTCTCTCAAACCTGCACTGTACATGTGTGTGTGTGTCATTTTAGCACTAAAAAAGTCAAGTAAAAAGGTTACCTTGCTGCCATATGGTGGTGAAAACTATGAAAAGCTTGTTTCCGCCACAGAATAAAATATTTTAAAAGATAATTGTGACTTTTTATCTCACAATTGCAAGTTTATATCGCGCAATTCTGACATCTTTTCTCACAATTACGTGTTATAAAGTCAAAATTGTGAAATATAAACTCGCATTTCTTGGTTATAAAGTCAGAATTGTGAGATATAAACCCCAAATTCTGAGAAAAAAAGTCAGAATTGTACTTTATAACTTGCAATTGCGAGTTTATATCTCACAATTCTGACTTTATAACACACAGTTGTGAGAAAAAAAGTCAGAATTGTGAGATAAAAGTCGCAATTACCTTTCTTTCTTTTTTTTTTCTTTTTTTTTTTTTTGTGGCGGAAACAAGCTTCCATAAAATAAATGTAACTTTATAGTAAAATAAGGTTAAAAAGTATATTTTTCATAAGAAAAAAACAAAACATCTTTACTACAGTAGACTTAACAGGAGTGTTTTCCCCCATTGCTCTTGTCAGAAGGAAGAGGTATCCAACATTAAACGTGTGCACATGCTTGACTGTTAAAGTTTGAGATGGTCTATTATTAACTCCTGTTCACACAACAGTGATTGAGATAATTGGTTGGTGTTTAGCTGAGTAGACATTCAAAGACAACCACCCTTCCCTCTGCCATGCACTGGCATTACACACAGTGTGTGTTCCTCCCACAGGCATTAGCTATTAGTGTTCACCATTGCAGACCCTTGTGCAGAGTGCGGAGTGAGAGAGCAGTGTTTACACTGCAGATGCATGAACAAATGATCAGCAGAAGAAAGAGAGAGAGCGAGTCCCCCAGGCAGAGGACTGCAAGAAGAGAGGAACACTGTGGAAGAAGAACAGGACATTAAAACAAGAGATGGGAGAATGAATGGATGGATGACGCATGCTTCACTATACGGCCGTAAACCTTGTATGTGATATCAGCGATGCCAAAAGTGCCATTTCTTTAGTGTTAAAATAGAAAATGCACCGTATCTTTCCTTCTGCAGCATCATGTCTGACACTGAACGCTCACATGCATATGTTCATGCATGCTCTGTGAAGTGTGCGCTCACTGCCTCGCGGTAACGGGGCTGAAAATGCACGTCTTGCTCAAAAAGACTGTCTTAAGTGCATGAAGAACATCTGATGTGTCCCAGGCCTATTAGTCCAGTCATTTTATGAAAAAAGCAAACTCAACTGATTTTGTATCCTCAATATGTCCTGAGTAAGAAAAAAAAAAAAAAGCCCAGAAGAATCCCATTAGGGGAAAGTTTAGAAAAAGACCCAAATATAGCCTATTCATTCTTCTTCTCACGTGAATAGAGTAAAAAAAATTACCTTTAGATATCACCATGAACATTACTGAGCTGATTACTTACATCAAGACAAACAAAAAATGCTTTTTTGAAATTGTTTGTTAACATGGACAAACTGTGCATAATCTAATTACGTATGCGCTAATTTGCATAAATACCACAACAGATCTAAACATTGGGTATAGCCGGGTGAAAATGTCTTGTTGAATCTTGTTGACATGTAACAGTAAAATACTTAATGTTAAGGTCTGAATGGAGGCCATTTAGGCTACCCATGAGCATTAATACACAGAGGCAGGACGAAGTACTTTAGAAACCAGCCTAATGGGATTCTTCAGGGCTTTGTTTTTCCTTACTCAGGACATATTGAGGATACAGAATCAGTTGAGTTTGCTTCTGTTGCAATTTGTTCAAGGTTGACCCCCATTTTGGCTTAAAATGACTGGACTATCTAGCAGTGTACATGCAAACATACAGATCTGCTGCATATTGTGCTGTTCACTTTATTCTTACTATATATACCAGCAGCATGCCATTATTTAAACGGCATTTGTTTGTATTATTAATATAACATATATTTTGTATTAAAGTAATTAAAAACAAAATTTTAAAAACGTATAATAATATTATAAAATAAAAAAATATTATATATATATATTTTTTTAAATAATTGCAATGCTAGCATTTTACATTAGTTAACGTTATTTAATTAAATTACCTAACATTAGCAATATGTTTGTAATATAATATAAACTAGATGCGAAAGTTCGTCGAGACAAACTTTAAGTTGGCTTGAGAAAGTTTGGGCCGCAAAGGTTGCTAGGGTGTTCTGGGTGGTTCCTAATGTATTTTTTAGGGTATTTTGGGCGGTTGCTAGGGTGTTCTGGGTGGTTGCTAGGTGGTTGCTAGGGTGTCCTGGGTGGTTGCTAAGGTCTTTTGGGTGGTTGCTAGGGTATTTTGGGCGGTTGCTAGGGTGTTCTAGGTGGTTGCTAGGGTATTCTGGGTGGTTGCTAGGCGGTTGCTAGGGTTTTCTGGGTGGTTGCTAGGGTCTTTTGGGTGGTTGCTAGGGTCTTTTGAGTGGTTGCTAGGCAGTTGCTAGGGTGTTTTGGGTGGTTGCTAGGATGTTTTGGGTGGTTGCTAGGGTCTTTTGGGTGGTTGCTAGGCAGTTGCTAGGGTGTTTTGGGTGGTTGCTAGGGTCTTTTGGGTGGTTGCTAGGGTCTTTTGGGTGGTTGCTAGGGTCTTTTGAGTGGTTGCTAGGCAGTTGCTAGGGTGTTTTGGGTGGTTGCTAGGGTCTTTTGGGTGGTTGCTAGGCGGTTGCTAGGGTGTTTTGGGTGGTTGCTAGGATATTTTGGGTGGTTGCTAGGGTCTTTTGGGTGGTTGCTAGGCGGTTGCTAGGGTGTTTTGGGTGGTTGCTAGGATATTTTGGGTGGTTGCTAGGGTCTTTTGGGTGGTTGCTAGGTGGTTGCTAGGGTGTTCTGGGTGGTTGCTAGGGTGTTTTGGGTGGTTGCTAGGGTATTTTGGGTGGTTGCTAGGGTCTTTTGGGTGGTTGCTAGGGTATTTTGGGTGGTTGCTAGGGTGTTCTGGGTGGTTGCTAAGCGGTTGCTAGGCTGTTCTGGGTGGTTGCTAGGGTCTTTTGGGTGGTTGCTAGGCGGTTGTTAGGGTCTTTTGGGTGGTTGCTAGGCGGTTGCTAGGGTATTTTGGGTGGTTGCTAGGGTGTTCTGGGTGGTTGCTAGGCGGTTGCTAGGGTGTTCTGGGGGGTTGCTATGGTATTGAGGGCGGTTGATATGGTGTTACTAGGTGGTTGGTAGTTGTCACAGATGGTTACTATGGAGTTTTTATAGAGTTCTTAGCATGATCTTGGCATGATTCAACACTTAACTAATTGCTATTAGCATGTAGCTATTCACTGCTAGCATGTGTAGCATGTTGGAAGTGCTGTTTGCTAGCATGAGTCAAAAGAGCCAAAACTCATCTCTATACGATGTTCTGATACAGAGATATAGGTCTTGCAAAACGGTTATTAAATAATTGCAATGCTAGCATTTTACATTAGTTAACGTTATTTAATTAAATTACCTAACATTAGCAATATGTTTGTAATATAATATAAATTATACTTTTTTAACAAAATAATACAAATAATATATTTAAAAAATATTTAAGTAAAACATTTTTTTATAATAATTAATACATTTAATAATAAATTTAACATTAGTCAATGCATTTATTGTAACTAACAATTAGTAATATATTTTTTAAAGTATATATTCATTTTTGTTCATGTGAGTTATTAAAAAAATACAGCTGTTCATTATTAGTTCAGGTCCATTAAATAATATTAAATAATGAAAATCAAGTTTTTAATGTTGTTTATATATCTATGTGGTGTTTTTAATATGCTTTATTTAATTAGAATTTAATACATTTTAATACATTTAGAATTTAATTAGAATACCTCTTCCTTCTGACAAGAGCAATGGGGGAAAACACTCCTGTTAAGTCTACTATAGTAAAGATGTTTGTTTATCTTATGAAAAATATGTATTCTATGGAAGCTTTTTCCACCACAGAATAAAGACTTTTTATCTCACAATTCTGACATCTTTACTCACAACTGTGTGTTATAAAGTCAGATTTGTGAGATATAAACTCCAAATTCTGAGGAAAAAAATCCGTCTTTTTTCCTTCAAAACTGGACTTTATAACTCGCAATTGTGAGTTTACATCTCGCAATTCTGACATATTTTCTCAGAATTGTGATTTAAACTCACATTTGCTAGTTATAAAGTCCAACTCTGACTTTTTTCCTTAGAATTTGGAGTTTTTATCTCACAATTCTGACTTTATAACACACAATTGTGAGAAAAGATGTCAGAATTGCGAGATATAAACTCGCAATTGTGAGATAAAAAGTCACTCTTATCTTTTAAAATATTTTATTCTGTGGCGGAAACGAGTTTTTCATAGTTTTCACCACCATATGGGAGCGAAATATATGTAAAAATCGAGTACATTTAGCAATGTAGTGGGTGAATTATGTATATTATGATGTTATGATGAACTATATGCCTTTCTCTACTGACGTTCTAAGTTGTTCAGTGTGTTTCTGAGGATACTGATGTTTAGAAGACAGCTCTGAGGCGGCCAACAATATGGTTTGTGTCACATTAGCAACTCATTATTAGCTGTTTGATAATCCAGTCAAGCCAGAGGCTAATCATATTAATTACCGTTATGTGGCGGACGTTAGAGAGCAATACATAAAGCGCATGATCATTCTGATTATATATTAACTTGTAGACGAGCTTGTATTATTCGCTCTTTCACTTCATCTGAATCAGTTTCTGGTTCAAACATATTAGTGTAAGTACCAGTATTTCCACTTGGCATTGTGCAGCGTTTACTACAGTAAAGTTGAGCGAGTGGATCAGGCATTCTGAGCTGAGTGAGTGAGTGGAGGCGGGGCTAATTTGCATATTCATGTCCTGCATATACTAAATGAAGCAAGGGTGTAGAGTTACATTCAAGCTATTCTAAGGCATTCATTTTTTTTCTTTCTTTTTTTACTGGAAAAACAACCTTTAAATATGTAATTTTTCCAGCTGACATACATCTGCTATTTAGTGGGAGGGGAGAGAAATAACGTCCACATGACGCAAGATTAGCAGAGAACTATGATCAAAGAATCCCGTATAATGGCGAGTGTGGTCTGACCATCACGATTAACATGCTTGCACTTCAGGAAAAGTTCGAGATGAAAGTGGAGAGAGATTGTTACTGACTCTGGGAGAGCTGAGAATGAACTGTGTCCAAACAGAGAGGAAAGCTGGAATGACAGGAGATCAGTGTTGTGTAGAATAAATAAGATAAACTACAGCTTAGTAAGGAAAGGGAAGCAATGAAGCTTGTTTCTGACAGAAAAAACATTATACAAGCCAATTGCAAAATTTTATCTCTCAATTCTAACTTTTTTCTCACAATTTCGAGTTTATATCTGACAATTTGGATTTTTTTTCCGACATAATTTTTAGTTTACATCTTGTAATTCTGTTTTTGTTTGTTTGTTTGTTTCCAACACAAAATAAAACATGTAAAAAGATAAATGTGACTTTTTAATAAATGTGTTTTTTCTCACAATAGTGACTTTTTACTCTGAATTCTGGGTTTACATCTTACAATTCAGGTTTTTTTTTTTTAAATAATAAAGTAATAATAAACTATAATAAATAGTCAAATAATAAAAAGGTAATTGATATGGTTATGATATTGGTAAACTTTTTATCTCAAAACTCTCACTTTTTTTCTCATCGTTGTGAGTATATCAACACTATCTCATGACCAATTCGTACGAATTCGTATGAGTGATTAAAAGATGGCTAATTGGCCTCACTTGTACATTTGTCTATACCCACGTGATGGGTAGGTTTAGGGGTGGGGTCAAGGGTAGGTTTAGGGGTGGGGTCAAGGGTAGGTTTAGGGGCGGGGTCAGGGGTAGGTTTAGGGGTGGGGTCAAGGGTAGGTTTAGGGGCGGGGTCAAGGGTAGGTTTAGGGGCGGGGTCAGGGGTAGGTTTAGGGGCGGGGTCAAGGGTAGGTTTAGGGTCGGGGTCAGGGGTAGGCTTAGGGGCGGGGTCAGGGGTAGGTTTAGGGGCGGGGTCAAGGGTAGGTTTAGGGTCGGGGTCAGGGGTAGGCTTAGGGGCGGGGTCAGGGGTAGGTTTAGGGGCGGGGTCAAGGGTAGGTCTAGGGGCGGGGTCAGTTTTTTTGTTTTTTTTTGCTTTTGCTACAGAAAAATAAAATAAAATGTAATTGTGACTTTATTTCTTGCAATTCTGAAATTTTCTTAAAAATTGCGAGATAGAAACAATTACACAATTGCCTTTTTTTCTTTTTATTGCATGGCAGAAATAAGCTTCCACACCATGGAGATTTGTTTTTACAGCAAAGTTTCATCATTGTGCATTATCAACACACTGTCATTGACCCACATCCAAAGAACAAACCCATATCCGCCTTGATCCTGTAGTTTCCCTGCAGCACACACACACACACACACACACACAAGCAGGCCAAGCGTGCGGGTGGCTGAGTAACGGCACCGGCAGAACACAGGCATGAGAGAGGCCTTGCTTTGCCTCAGGGTCGCCCCATCCAGAGTAACAGACTCCCATCCTCTTATTCCCAGAGAGCCGACAGAGCGGCCATGTCATACTGACTGGGAACTGACTGACTACAGACCGAGAGAGAGAGAGAGAGAGAGAGAGAGAGAGAGAGAGAGAGAGAGAGAGAGAGAGAGAAGCTAATGTTCTTGAAACATGCCAACAACAGCAATGAAAATGTGCAGAAAGCATGCATTCATTGATGACCTTTTTCCAAGCTCCAAATTTAACCAAGCTGCCAGAAGCAAGACCGTCAATCGTAATATGTGCAATGCGTGACTGAAATATGACAGACATGATATTGGTGAAAACTTACCATGATGAGAATAAAGCATAAGCCAATTCTCAGTCCTAATCAAGCTGAAGGAAGATGCCAGCAAAGTTTTCTCCAGCGAAGTATAAAGTGATTCGTGTCTGTCTAATGTAGTATGCATGTAGTACAGAGTGTATTTAAAATAATTAAATTGAATAATAATTTTGACTTGAATAAAGTATGGACATGTTTAGTTTTTTTTTTACAGAAAACATTTTTCTATGCATATTAGGGTAAAAAAAAAAAGTCTTTGAGCAAAAAAATAAAAATAAAATATTATTTTCCTTTACCCTAATATGGGTTAAAAATATTAAACTTGACAAAACCCTTTAATATTTGAATATTTGTAGAATGTTTGGATTTAGTCATTCTTGTTGTTTTGTTCTCTGACAGAGATTAAAGGAAAAGTCACAGTCTCTTTTCCACACACACACACACACACACACACACACAAAGGCCAGTAATTACGTTTCCACGTGATATAAGACATCTATTAGGTGTGACACAGCGATTATACTGGACACAGAGAGATGAGTCTGCCAATGAAGTCAAATCAGTTCATTTCGGGAAATCTGATTGTGATTCATATCTAATAACGGCAGTCTCCACTGGTGATTCTCCACTTGCCAGCCAATCTATTTTAGGCTGAGAGGAATAGCAGTATTGGGATGCACAGCAGCACTGCTGTCTGTCACATGGCAACAGAGCAAAGCAGTGCTAGTTCAGGGTCATAGTTCCTGAGAATGTTAGATTTCTGTCAAATATGACCTTCACAATCATTTCACCTGGCTTTCTCTCTTTGTCCTACTCGCTCGCTCGCTTTTTGTGTTGAGTGAGACGGAAAAAAGAAAAGTGCAGACCAATTATTTCAACATTTCAAAGCACCTCTTCGCACACAACACACTTTCAATCAGAGGCATTCACTTGACTTGAAACTGACACACACAATTGCACGCTCTTAAATCATCTCAATTAAACCAGAAGTGTGTGTTTGTTACGCATCCACAGGGAGAAGAAGACTTCCCCCTCGGCTCAAACAGGGAGCTGTCCGAGGTCCTGAATCAAGTATACAGACACTTGCATTGAACTAATCGTTCAAGCGAAATTTGCATTTTAAAATAAGCATAAAGAGTGTAGGCTAAAATAACAGCGCGAGCGTTTACACCGTCACATCATTTTTTTTCCCTTGCATGCACCGGATCAATCTAATTTTTCTCGCATCCTTCCACAAAAGAGAGATCAAGCTCGACTCTCATCCATTAGCCGCTGAAAAGGTCACAGATACAGTCTTTCGTGTATAACAATGCGCCATTTAGACCAAGTCTGGAAAAGCCTACCTTGTTTTGGGGTTGTTTTTTTTTTGATCCCGGAATCCAACCTAACTTTGCTCTCCAGATTTCGGGTCCGAAGGATCCTATAGCCGCCCGAGCGCGCGCACGAACTCTCCGACGAGTTGACAGCTGAAGATCATCGCTTTAGCACACGCGAATCCACCGGGCTCGATCACACACACACACGCGCGCGCGCAACGAGAGTGTTTTCTTGGGCTTCTGTCGAGCTCTGATGCATCGCCGTCTGATGCATGCATTTATTACGCACGATGTCCTTGACAAGTATCCACATCACATTAAACAGTGGAAACGGCGTTCAGTCCGCTGAAAACCCAGCCATATGCACGGAAACATACTTGTTCTGCACACATTTATCAAAGTGGTTCAGTATGCACATCATCTAATCCATGCAATCACTGGAAGTCCTCGCCTCGGCTCCAGTATATCCAAACATTATCCCAAGTCGCCTTCCGATGAATTATTCCTCTCCGGGACTCCGATGAGAGAAACGTGCTGCGCGTGTTATAAATGAAGCTCTGTGGAAGAGGACGTAGTGTTTCTGCAGTTCAGCAATGGGAGTGGTGTGTGTGAGAGTGAGGAGAAACGCGCTCCACGCGCCGCAGACACGCCTCGCGCTGCCCACCGACAGAGTCCGCGAGATCCTGCTATCTTGACATGTTGCAATAATTCAAATGTTCCTGAGATGCTTCTTTAGTTTTGTAGCAAGCATTAGATGAGTTTCAGATGAGACGTCAAATGTGCGCGTTTGCGTGTGTGTGTGTGAGAGAGTGAGAGAGAGAGAGAGAGAGAGAGAGAGAGAGAGAGAGAGGGGGGGGGGGGGGGATCTGTCCCCATGAGGATAGTAAAACCTGATATATTTGCAGTAGATGGTTTCTTTGCAGTGTTAAAACGGCTTAATACACATGCTAAATAATGTTGTAGCAAAAATGTATAGATGCAAAGCGGTTACTTTAGCAGTGGGTTATACAGACTATCATAAGATCTTTTAAAGCAACAGAAGTCAGTGTAAAGTGTGTGGGTGCGCGTGCGCGGGAGGGGTCGGGGGTCTGTGTGCTCTAGAGGCTGATCTTGCATTTAAATTACAGCAAATACAGCCCGTGAACGGAATGGATCTTTCATTTGGGAAACGTGCTGCGAATTCTCATTCCTATACAGACCTTATGCGCCAGAGAAACGAGGGCGCCGCCATCTTTAGATTATTGTCTTTGAACTTCCGTTTTTGCGGTCGCTCTGTATATTTCTATGACATTTCTGCAGTAATTAGCTTTTGAAGTGGATTTACTTAATGCAAAGTTCACGAAAGTTGTCATGAGGCTTGTAATGTTTAAAGCAGATGTCTTAACAAATGTCAGTAGAGCGGAAAGATTTTAAAACGAGCCGTTCATTCATATACGCAAGATCGTAGCGCAGCGATGAAAAGGGGCAGGGCTACATAAGGTTCATGAAGGAATGTTGAAAGTTTGGTGTTCAGGTATAAAAAAAAATATATATATAAAAAAAAGTTAATTCTCTGTAGGCTACACATTGCTTTTTTGCTAACGTTTTACTGGGATTTATTTCATTACAATTCTCTAAAATGTGTTTTAGCTGTGGTCAAATTGAGCTCAAATTAAATAAAAAAGTAATCCCACATTTGTTTAGTTTCAGGTAAAACACTCAGGCTAAATAAAAACAAACAAACAAACAAATAAATGTTAGTTTGAGGTAGGCTACAACATTCAGATGGAATATATGAAAAAATAAATAAACAAACAAACCAATAATACAAACAAACAAACAAACAAACAAACAAACAAACAAACAAACAATAAATAAATAAATAAATAAATAAATAAATAAATAAATAAATAAATAAGGTAGGCTACAACCTTCAGGTCAAAAATAAAATAATATATAATAAAATAAAATAATAAATTAAATTAAATTAAATTGAGGTACAACACTCAGATAAATACATTAATAAATGGGAAAATAAATCTGCCTGTTCTATTTAAGTAAGAACATATTACATTTAAAAATATGAATATGAAATGTTATAATAATTTCAAAATTATTTTCATTTGACTAATTCCTGTGTTAATGGACAGTGCACAGTGCACGATACAAAAAAACATGTAAAGATATAAAACTGGTTAGATGTCATTTATTTAATAATTCCTGAGTCACAATAATAATAAGTCACAATTTAGAAGAAGTAACTAGCAATTATCCATTGATGAAGTAATGGAGAAAAAAAATACAACAACAAGTAATTTAGTTATATATTTGTATTTGAATTTGGTTTGGAAACTGATTTGTCAGGTGTTAGACAGACCTAAAATGTCTGGAAAACAAAGCCTGTTGGTTATTTTAAGATCTTCTGTTTGCAGTCCCTGAACTGAAAGGCATCTGAACACAGTACAAACAAGCAAATAAAATAATAATGAAAACCTTGACGGATGCCCAAGAGGTGCAGATAGCGATCCTGACTGGGATATGAATATTACGCTCATGCCTCGATTTCCTCCGAAATGAAAGCTTGCGTCTCACCTAATGTTACATAAAATGGCATTTCAGAGTACAGCAGGTAAAGTGCAGAAGAGATGAAGAAAATATTACAGCGGAGGATGATGGTTAATTGCGCTGTCTATCAGGTAATCTGCTCATCTTTCCTGTTGCTGGCAGCATTATCAGAGATTAGAGAAGATCTGGTTATGGCATGCACATAGATAGCACAGGTTCCTGAAATCTAATACACCGACAGAGAGAGAGAGAGAGAGAATCCCAATCCCGAACTGCTGACACTGACTGAGATAGTCAACTCCACACAAACGGATGCATATCAGGTTTTCTGAAACCATCTGCTGACTTCCTGTGCTTTCCAATTTTGCTTTACGGCTTTTTCCTCCCCTTTAAACAAATGGTAATGGCAAAGCAATTCATCTCTGCATGAATCGGTTGAGAGGAATAAATCTCCATGAAAAACATCTTCCTAGTTTTAGAAGGTTACAG
>NC_140213.1:2598668-2638668 GCF_951802725.1 Rutilus rutilus | reverse complement strand
ATAAGTATTGCAGCATGACATCAAGTTTGTTGATGCATTATTTGAGAACGGTTTGGTCAATCAAAAAGCATTTAATAAATTGTTGCATGGTCTGAAGATGATCTGAGCCAATTGCTGCTCTCAGTTTGCACTGAATCATCATAGACCAGTTTTAGGATTTTTGGGCAAACCGTTCGGATGTTATAAGCAACAATAGTCATTTTGATTCATGATTCATGACCAGTAGGTGGCGCCATGCCGAAATGCAGCAAGTAGCCTCGGGTCATGCTTGTGATAACTTGTAAATGCGGTAAAGTGTTGATGAGATATAACCTCACATCTATTTTGACGTGATCTTTGTGGAATTCAAAAATGGTTTGGTTTCTCAAAAAGATTTTAATATCTTTTTGCCATAATTTTCTGAAGATGATGTGAGCCAATTTTGGTGAAAATCAGATGAACCGTCTAGGATGGAAAATTCAAAATGGCGGAAAAATGTCATATGGTGCCAAGGAATCAGAGGATTTTTTTATTTATTTTCTAGCAGTTACAGTTCAAAGTTATTGCAAATTCAGTGTAAATTCAGACAGTTGGTGGCGCTAGAGTGACTGAGTTAGAGACTTTAAATATGCTGTGGTTAATCTTCAGACTGTCCTTAATTTGTTTGCCAAATTTCATAATTTGAGTGGTTCTATGGGCTTCCATAGATTCAAGTACAGAAGAAGAAGAAGAAGAAGTTAAAGGGTAATTTAAAAGTTTTGCCACATTGTCGTGGCAATGCAGTTTTTTTTTTCTTTTTTATAAAACACATTTTCAATACAACCAAGGTTGCCCAAAGTGCAGTACATCAATACTACTAATAATATAACAAATTAAAAAACAAACAAACCTACAACAAGAAAACAACATAAAACAACCACACACCTAAGAATGAATAACTCGGGTAATTGAAAGCCGTCGATAATAAATTAGCTTTTAGCAGTAAAACTGGAAATGGTCTGAGCAGATCTAATACAAAAAGGCAAAGAATTCCAAAGTTTGGGGGTGGCAACTAAAAAAGCACGATCGCCTTAGAGTTTTAATCTGGATCTGGGAACCACTGAGAGAAACTGATCAGAGCCCACCCTACCCTTAACTGTCTCATCAGCTTACACAAAGCACTGAGGAGGATTAACCCACGCAAGGCAGCAGCGCCAGACAACATCTCTGGGTGGGCCCTCAGAGCTTGTGCTACTGAGCTGACTGATGTAGCCTATTCACATCTATCTTCAACCTTTCCCTCAGTCAGAGCACCGTTCCCACTTGCTTCAAAAGAGCCCGCCGACCTGCCTGAATGACTACTCACTTCAATCATCATGAAGTGCTTTGAGAGAGTGGTGCTGGCCCACATTTAGAGCAGTGTGCTGGACATATTGGACCCCCTGCAGTATGCACACCGTTCCAACAGGTCCACCTCGGATGCCATTGCTGATGCCCTCCATATTTCCCTCTCTCATCTGGAAGATAAGGACACATATATTAAGATGCTATTTATCGATAACAGCTCCGCTTTCAATACAGTCATCCCTCATAAACTCACTCATAAACTGTTTGTACTTGGACTACATCCCACACTTTGTGACTGCCTCCTAGACTTCCTGTCTGTCCGGATTGGAAATAGGACCTAAGCCACTATCACAGCAAACCTTGGCACCCCACAGGGGTGTGTTCTCAGTCCCATCCTCTACACACTGTTCACACAAGGACAACGTCCTCTTGAAGTTCGCTGACGACACCGTAGCGATAGGACGCATCACTGGCGGGGATGAAGCAGCCTACAGGAGGGAGGTGGCCAGTCTTGTAACATGGTGTGAGGACAACAACTTTACCCTCAACACGGACAAGATGATAGTGGATGTGAGGAAAAAGAGGAGAACTCATCAGCCACTGTTTATCCGAGAGCTTGAAGTAGAGAGGGTGAGTAGTTTTAAACATCTGGGGGTCCGCATCAGTAAGCACCTCACCTGGACACTCAACACCACCCAGCTGGTTAAGAAAGGACAACAGAGACTGTCCTTCCTGAGGATACTGGGGAAGTTTGGCATGCCGACTAAGATCCTCAACAACTTCTACAGCTGTGTTGTGGAGAGTGTCTTGACCAGCTGCATCACGGTGAGGTATAGAAACACTACTGTGAGGGACCACACACGTCTGCAGAGAACTGTGAAGATCATCAGGACTCCATTGCTTTATCTGCAGGCCACCACCCTACCCATCTCCTATCCTCCATCATTGAAGACCCTACCCACCCCCAGCATGGACTGTTCACACTCCTACCCTCGGGAATATCTCAGAGAATAGTTGGACTAATTGTTGCATCAATTGCACATCTGTTAATGTGATTGCTGCTGTTATCATGGAGCTGCACTCAAATGGCACTTTAATGTATTATTGTTTTGCACATTGACAATATTGCTCATTTGCATACATAGATGTACTATAGTTTAATATTTTATACAGTCTAATTCTTATTTCTACAGCATTTTTATTTTGTGTGTGTTTGTGTGTGTGTGTGTGTTTTACATACTTTGCACTTGTCTTGGCATTCACTGTGGACAGCAAAGAAATAATTTCATTGTACAGGGAAACTTGTTTTCCTCACTGTGCATTTGACAATAAACGCTTTGACCTTGACCTTAACACACATTGTTTATTTCGTGTGTCTATACTAGTAAAAAGGTGAGCATTTTAACATTCACTTCCACTGTAACTGCACCACTGTTACCCATATTTTTGCTTTAAAGAAAAGGAAAGAGAAGTAGAAATGATATGGTAATCAACAAGTGTTGTCGTTTGAGCTTAACTTGTAACAAGCCTGGAAAATGGCTTTAATGCATCATACGAATGAAACGATTGCTCTCAGAATACAGTGTTCTTGCAATGATGCAGAAGTAGTAAACGTTGGGTGATTAGGTAAGAAAGCAAATCAATGACACAGCAGAATCTGTCCTGTTCTAATATTTATCAGAAGGCTGTTATAGGTAAGGAAAAACAACTCATAGAAATCCATTTCCTGCAAAGCAGCTTTGAAAACAGGGCCTTCAAAGCTTCAAAAGGCCTTGTCTGTGGGAAAGCATAACCATTTCACCAATAATAAAATTAGAACCCCCTATTTTTCTGTTTGGAAAGTGCTCTAATATCTCTGCATGTGAGTTAATGGAAATGTTTTCTAAATCCATGTTTTCCAGGCTCATACACCAAAATCAATTTCTCTGATTGATCAACATGACTTCACCCAGACGGTTTAATTACACTCTTTTCCGCTGACCAGAAAACAAGTGAATAAAAATGGCCACTCAACAAAACTGCAACACCTAAACAAATAAATCCCCCTGTATGAGCCCCAGTTCCCAATGCAGCTGTCCTGCGAGTTTGCTCTGCGCCCTCGACGGTGTGTTTTGCTTACGATAAGGCCTCCCTAGACGCTCCTCACAAGCCTTCAGACCTCTATTCTGTGATATCTTCTACTGAATGTGTTGGGATGTGCTGCATAAGCTCACCTCAGGCACTGTGGAAAAACTAAGTTTGTGGGGAAATCCCAAGACATTTAACTTCCCCATTGGACTGTATCTCAAGTCTTTATTTGAACCAATTTGTAATTTATCAGAGATCAATTATTCAAAAGGTGCACACCAACCTGAATATTTCAGAAAAAAATAAACAGTGATTCAATGCGGAGTGAAATCAGCAGCTTGGCCTGGATTATACAAGGTGCAGAAGAAAGTGTTCAGATCAAAAAAAGTTCATGTTTTCTGTCATTTTATTTGGCATGTAAAAGATAGTCGGTGTGGAGTTTCCCTTAATGCTACAGTACAGCGCATATGCAGCTATAACATGGACCTACACTTGCACAAAGTGACACAAACAAACAGAGGAAATGTCAGTCAGAGTTCGCCTGCTCATCTCGCTTCATGAATATAGCCTTCAAACACTCACAAATAGCAGGGAATGCTGAGTAGACAGCAGATATTCTGCACTGGGTAGCAGATTCATTCAGTTTCAGCATTTCTCCTCAGTTTAAAACACTTTCACTTATCACGCAATTTTTCAACATGTTACCTTCCAAGAGTTTTTTGAGACCGAACCAAAAATTTTTTTTTAAATCACCTGAGAACTCGTGAAGAGTTTATAAAATGTGTAAAGGAGTCAAACAGCGGGAGGAATCCCTCTGTCGCACGCAACTGAAAAACGGCTGCTTTTTCACGCTACACTGAAACCAACTGAACTACTGTCACACTACACTGAGTTAACAAAGCAGCATCACTATACTTAGTTAGTTACTCACCAACACTATTAAACAGCATCACACAAATAACATCTAATCAAATGCTGGGTAAGAGTCAACACTGGGAAATGGAAATGAGGTTTGTGTTGAACAGTAATCAAAACTGTCATGATTTCCCTTCTCGTTAATTTGCTTTTGAATTTAGATGCTGTTTTGTTTGCTTGTTTGTTTTGTTTGCTTGTTTGTTCAGTTGCATTTCATTCTGATGCGATCTTCGTTGATTAAAACACTTTCTAGCAGAACAAAGGGCCTTTGAATGAATCTGAAAAGCGGCTCATATGTGTATTTCCTTGAAAACGTGGGCATCGAAATCATTATGTATACAGTATTTTCCAGCAGTGGTAGCTCCTTCTTTACATAAACCTCCAGAACATTTCATTTTGAATGATTGTAGGTCTTTAAATGTCTTTTTTAAGATGGGTAAACACTGCAATATTTGAAATGGATGGCTGTTTTCACAATTCTGCGCCCTATGTAATACGAACCGGGTTTAAAAACGAAAGGAAAGTTTATGTTAGATTTATTCCAACACTCTACACTAAGAGGAGAACGCTGGGGGAAACGTCTACATTTTGAATGAGTGTCATACTGAATGACCATTCAAGCCTTCACACTGATTCTTCCCATATTTCATGCTCTCATAAATAGTTGGTTTGCACAAAAACTATTGTTTATACACTGAAGGATTTCTGTCATGGTTGGTGTGGGTTGAAAACATCCTTAAAGTTACTACTTCAACCTCAAACATGTATGGTGAAGCATTACTGAAAGCAAGCCTTGCCTTTCTCTATGAGATGTGTGGCATGTGCTGAGGCTCTGGAGCCACCAGACATCAAGATTAATAATACATTTGAAAAGAAGACATCAAGTGGCTTTCTGTAAGGAACATTACCTGCCACAACCTTTGAACAACTATACTAATGAACAGTACTGAGTCCTGCACATACCAGCTTTGAAACCATACACAAAATTTGTAAAGTTAAAATTACACAAGTTACAGTTCAAATTAAAGCAGAAACTGTTAAATATTATTAGTAATAATGGGATTAAAATTAGTTCTGTCATCACTCAACCCATTAGTTATTGTGGAAGCTCAAATGTGCTGCGTAACATGATATTGAACCTCATTGGCTCTTGCAGAACATGAAGATGAGTAAATGATGACAGCAGTGAACTAACCCTTTAAGGTTTCATACTGTAAGTTAACGTTAAAGTTAATGCATCACGCGTACACTCCACATGCGCATGCGTCACGACTAAGCGTTTGCCTATCGATCGTCTTATTTACACCCGTATCACTGAAAGCTATAATTCGCCATTATAGCACATCTGCTATAATGGCGAATATATCGGATGTGTGTCTAACGTTACCTTTGAGTGCAGGTGAGGACACGTTCGAGCTGCATTCGGTGCAGTTAGAGCTAGAGTCCGTGGAGAAGCAGATCCGCGACCTACTAGAGAGGCAAGCCGAGCTGCGAGATCGAAATGAAACATCACGCGCCGATGCTCACAAGTCAGTAGTTAGTAATTTTTTTGACTCCGACCTCGTCTACTCCGTGTGTTTCTCTGCATAGGAGCCGAGCACCCAGGACGCGATCATCCTTGGTTTCATTCACTCCGGACCGACACAACACCACGGACCCTGGGTGATTCCACGGCAGAAGACGCGAGCCAGGACCAGAGCAAGGACCTCTCCGCCCCTCCCGGTCTTCGAGATCTCCACCCGGAACCGCTTCTCCCCTCTACGCGAGACGGAACTATTAAATCTACTGTAGGATCTAGGAAAAATCTAATTGTGATTAAACCAGAAAATCTCAATATTAGTGAACAAAAACAATTTCTAAAGCTAGGTCTTCTAAACATTAGATCGCTCACACCTAAGGCGGTTATTGTAAATGAAATGGTCACAGATAATAGTTTCGATGTACTTTGCCTTACTGAAACCTGGCTTAAACCAAATGATTATTTCGGTCTTAATGAGTCTACTCCATCTGGATACTGTTATAAGCATGAGCCCCGTCTGATTGGTCGTGGCGGCGGTGTTGCAACAATCTATAGAGATATTCTTAATGTTACTCAGAAAACAGGTCACAGGTTTAATTCATTTGAAGTACTTGTGCTAAATATTACTCTCTTAGATGTAAGAAAGAAATCCCTATTATCTCTAGCCTTGGCTACTGTATATAGACCTCCAGGGCCCTATGCTGATTTCCTAAAAGAGTTTGCAGACTTTCTCTCAGATCTATTGGTCAATGTCAATAAAGCATTAATTGTTGGAGATTTTAACATACACGTAGATAACACAAATGATGCATTAGGGGCTGCGTTTACAGATTTATTAAACTCCTTTGGGGTCAAGCAAAACGTCACTGGTCCCTCTCATCGTCTTAATCATACGCTAGATTTAATTATATCACATGGAACCAATCCAACCGATATAGATATTATACTGCAAAGTGATGATGTCACTGATCATTACATGGTAACTTGCATACTACGTACTGCTGAAATTTGTCATGTTGCACCACGTTATCGACCAGGCAGAACAATCCTTCCAACCACTATAGATAGATTCTCAAATAGCTTACCTGATCTATCTCAGCTGCTCAGTGAACCCAAACAAACACATGAACTAGAGGAAATGACTAGCACTATGAGCACCATTTTCTCTAGTACATTAGACATCGTTGCACCAATTAGATTAAAAAAGGTCAGAGAGAAAATTAAAGCACCATGGTATAACAGTACTACGCATGTTATCAAGAGAGAAACTCGTAATTTAGAGCGTAAATGGAAACAAACTAATTTAGAGGTCTTTAGAATCGCGTGGAAAGACAGTATGTCACATTATAAAAAGGCCCTAAAAGCAGCCAGGGCTGAGCATCTCCGCAAACTAATAGAAAATAACCAAAATAATCCAAGGTTTTTATTTAACAGCGTGGCTAGACTAACAAATAAACAGACATCACCTGAGCAAAATATTCCGTTACAGTGTAGTTGTTCTTCACTGAGAAAATAGAAAGCATCAGAAACACAATTGTAAATGTACAATCTTTAATGGTGTCTTATGATTCAGCCTCAATTATCGCCCCTCAAGAACAACTACACCGCTTTACAACTATAGGACAGGAAGAGCTAAATAAACTTATCATTGCATCTAAACCAACAACATGTTTATTAGATCCAATACCCTCTAAACTACTGAAAGAAGTGTTATGGAAGAGCCTCTTCTCAATATTATTAACTCGTCTTTATCTTTAGGTCATGTTCCAAGAATATTCAAGTTGGCAGTTATAAAACCTCTCATTAAGAAACCGCAATTAGATCATAATAACCTAGCAAATTACAGACCCATTTAAAATCTTCCATTTATGTCTAAAATACTACAAAAAGTGGTGTCCGCTCAATTGTGCTCTTTCTTGCAAGAAAATGATATCTATGAAAAATTTCAGTGAGGATTCAGGCCGCACCATAGCACTGAAACTGCGCTCGTTAAAATTACAAATGATTTACTTCTAGCTTCTGACCAAGGCTGTATCTCAATACTAGTTTTACTCGATCTTAGTGCTGCGTTCGACACTATAGAACACAAAATACTCTTAGATCGACTACAAAACTACACTGGTGTTCATGGACAGGCATTAAGCTGGTTTAGATCGTACTTATCAGACCGCTACCATTTTGTCTGTTTAAATGGGGAAAAATCGATCATAACTCCAGTAAACTATGGAGTGCCGCAAGGATCTGTGTTAGGCCCTCTGCTATTCTCAATATATATGCTGCCACTTGGTAATATTATAAGAAAACTTGGAATTAATTTCCACTGTTATGCTGATGACACTCAATTATATATTTCATCACGACCAGATGAAAACACTAAATTATCTAAATTGACAGAGTGTGTTAAAGATATAAAATACTGGATGACGTGTAATTTTCTACTATTAAATTCAGATAAAACGGAGGTAATACTTATTGGCCCAAAAAACCGCCCACAAAACCTCTTACAATACAACTTTAATTTAGAAGGATGTCCTGTTACTTTATCCACCACAGTAAAAGACCTGGGTGTTATATTAGACCGCAACTTGTCTTTTGAAAATCATATTTCATATGTTACAAGAACAGCCTTTTTCCACCTTAGAAACATTGCTAAGCTACGTAATATGCTATCTGTTTCTGATGCAGAAAAGTTAGTTCATGCATTCATGACCTCGAGACTAGATTACTGTAATGCTTTATTAGCTGGTTGTCCTTCATCCTCAATAAACAAGCTACAGTTAGTCCAAAATGCAGCTGCTAGAGTTCTTACTAGGTCAAGAAAAATGATCATATAACACCGATTCTATCATCTCTACACTGGTTACCTATTAAGTTCCGTATCAATTATCAAGTATTACTACTGACCTATTAAGCCCTAAATGGTTTAGCTCCTGGGTATTTAACGGAACTTCTATCGCCATACAATCCATCGCGCTCTTTAAGATCACTAAATTCAAGGCTTCTGGTCATTCCTAGGATATCTAAGTCCACTAAAGGAGGGAGGGTGTTTTCACATTTAGCTCCTAAACTCTGGAATGGCCTTCCTGATATTGTTTGAGGCTCAGACTCGCTGTCCCAGTTTAAAACTAGATTAAAGACGCATCTCTTTAGCCAAGCATTCACATAATACTTACCTTTTTATACTACAGTTGAATCAGATCGAATGCATTAACATTATGAACAGCAGCTATGCTAATTATTTCCCATCTGCTTTTCTGTTGTTATCTCGGGACGCTAGAATTAAATAGAGTTCATCAGCTCCAGTTTGTATCCAGCCTCTCATGGAAACTTCAGATGCCCCAACACCCGTGAAGAGACGACTCGCCGCCCGTGAAGAGACGACTCGACGCTGGCGATATGTTTATGCCCTAAATCAATACATGATTAACTAACTGTATTTTTCTATGTACATTTCTGAAATGCACTTTATGTAAAGCTGCTTTGAAACAATATGTATTGTGAAAAGCGCTATACAAATAAATTTGAATTGAATTGAATTGAATGCATTAACTAACATGAACAATGAGCTATGCATACATTTGTAAAAATAAATAAAATAATGCATTGTTAGTTTATGTTTGCTCAGAACCATTAAATAATATAAAATGATATTTACTAATAGATTATTAAAACTAAAATTATGAAATTAACATTAACTAAGATTAGTAAATGCTTCAGAATGTTTTCTTTTTAGATTATGTAACAATTAAAAAATGTGAACAAATGGAACCTTGTTTGCCAATAGATATGTCCAATTTATGAACAAATCATCCTTTCTGGTTTATTCCATTCTCAAATCTGACCGATTCAATGCTTCGTTCACATATTGCTAAACAATGACATAAATAACAGCCTGTTCGGAAATGTCCAGAAGTCACATGGAACACTTTAATGGTAGGCTATAAACTTTTGTTCTACTGAATAAGGTTGTTAAAAAAAAAAAAAAAAAAAAAAAAATCCATGATCATTGCCTAGATTTACTTCTAAAATATCCAACTGTCCTGCAAGTCACACAACTGCTGAGCACAGCTGAGGTGTTTCGCATGACTTCAGAAGATGTGTCTAGACAGAACCCTAATTGAATTTCCAAGGAACCAATATTCTGTGACGATCAAAGAGCGCTGTAAACAGATTTGAGATAAGGTTCTTAAAACAATAGCCAACAGGGAATGGTTAAAGGGGGGAAATCAAGATTTAAATTTAATAAAACCAGCAATATAAGTCCATCATGAAAAAGATGAGAAATATTACCGTAAAAAACTGATACAATAAAGCAGGCTTTTCTCGATCCATAATCCATTCCTCTGTCAGATTAGCAGGTGTGTCAGATTACTGAGATATCTATAGGGATCTGATTGAGAAACCCCTGCGATAAAGCACATATTGTGTGTGCACGTGAAATAATACAGTAGCCTGAACCAGAAACACATATTAATAAACAAATATATCATGTTGTATACGATCACACACATACTTAACAAACATGCAACATATGATCCAAAGACCAGTTTATGTGAGGAACTACTTTCTTTAACCCATATTCAGGATCTGCCAATCGATAGTTCAAAAGATGTTTTTAAATAGTCCTATAGCATAATGATTCAGTGACCATTCTTGAATAATTCAGCGTTTTGAACGAACTGGCTGAGTGAACGATTCAGTGACTAATAAAGGTAAGGCAGCGGCTATTTACACTGTGAAAATACAACATTTTCTTAGAGATAGCTTTTTACACTAAGTTTAAACAGCAATAGATTCTATTTACACTATGTGAAAATAGCGATAGATTCTTTGTGATAAGTGTAAATAGTTGTTATGCTATTTATACTTATAAATAGTGGCAGATATTATTTGCACCTCAGTGTTGTTGTAGATTAAACTGTATGCAATAATAACATAGAGAGTGTTAATTATTATATTTATTAAAATTATTATTATTAGAAGAAGTGCCTTTCCGTAGCTCGAGGATGCTTTACATTGTACATTTACACTTTTTTGGATGGATGCCGCCTTATTGGGACAATAAAGCCCTACACCTAACTCTAACCGATAAACACTTTATTATTAAACACACAATAGACACTTTTTTCCACTTTTCAAATATTTTCTTCATTTTTATTGAAAATAAATGCCTTTTCGATCTGACATGTGAAGGCAAAAGGCAGATTCGAACTTGAGTCGATTTGCATCCAACCTTTCACGCATCTTACCCCTACACTATTGCTACTGTTGACAAGTTTACGTCTTCCGTAATGTTGTCTGGTCCAACCAGACGTCAGTGGGCGGAGTCAGTGGAAATAGCCTCTGCCAACTAGGCGGGATATTTGAACTTTAAAGAATATTAAAGAATATTAAAGAAGCGCGGGCATCAGCCGCCGCCACCTACTGGTGTAAATATGTAATCTGCAGAAAGCTTCACTAAAAATTAAATCAAGTTTTGGTAACACTTTATTTTAGGCTCCAATTCTCACTATTAAAGGGTTAGTTCACCCAAAAATGAAAATTCTGTCAGTAATTACTCACCCTCATGTTGTTCCAACCCCGTAAGACCTTCGGTCATCTTCGGAACACAAATTAAGATATTTTTGATTAAATCTTAGAGTTGTCTAACTCCTCCATAGGCTTCTAAGGAACCGAAACTTGCTGGCCCAGAAAATGTATTAAAGAGATCGTTAATATAGTCCAAGTGACTCCAGTGGCTCAATCTTAAGTTTATAAAGCGACGAGAATACTTTCTGTGCGCAAAAACAAACAAAAATAACGACTTTATTCCACTATTCATTTCCTTCTCTCTGGACCTCTAGTTGGTTCGCGTAGTGTTTTTGCGCAGCGCGTCTGTGTTACACGTCACCACGTAGGCTCACTATTGGCCGACGCTTGTCATGTGTGATACGTGGTGACGTGCAACACAGACGCGCTGCGCTTAAACACTACGCAAAAAGACCCGAGGCCCAGAGAGAAGGAAATGAAAAGTGGAATAAAGTCGTTATTTTTGTTTGTTTTTGCGCACAAAAAGTATTCTCGTCGCTTTATAAACTTAAGATTGAGCCACTGGAGTCACTTGGACTATTTTAACGATCTCTTTAATACATTTTTTGGGCCAGCAAGTTTTGGTTCCTTAGAAACCTATGGAGGAGTTAGACAACTTTAAGATTTAATCAAAAATATCTTAATTTGTGTTCCGAAGATGAACGAAGGTCTTACGGGGTTGGAACAACATGAGGGTGAGTAATTACTGACAGAATTTTCATTTTTGGGTGAACTAACCCTTTAACTAGTTGCTTATTAGCTTGCATTTCACTAGTATATTGGCTGTTCTTTAGTACTTATACTATAAAGCACATATTAATGGCTTATTCTGCATGACCATATTCTGCATCCCTTAACTTAAACGCTACAAAAACGAACTTACTAACTATTAATATTAATAATAAATTAGAAGTTTATTGAGGACAAAGTCAGGGTTAATAGTGAATAGGTGTTCCCCATACTAAAGTGTTACCAAAGTTTTTGCTCAAAAGCATGTGAACGATTCATGGATTAAATGTCCTAAGGGATGCAATTGTAAAGTTTATTAAGACCAATTTCTAACATTTGTGACTCAGGGCTGGCTACTTATAACACTGTATTTAGTTCTCAACTGCATTGAGATCTCATCACTGAAGTGAAGTACCGAGCTGCAGGGTCATGCTGTGTCGAAACGATTTGCTGACAAACAAGACTGAGTACAAATGGATGGAGCTGGAGATGGGATAAAATGCAGAAACTTAGTGGAGGAAAACACATTGAAACCAAAGAGGAAAATGTCCTGGAGTGTCTTGTTCCCAATTTGATGGAGCTTGGACTATTTTTATGAAAAAGAATGGGCAAAAAGTCCAGCGTGAACATGTATAATATGGATAGACACTTACTCAGAGTGTATCCAAAGGCGCTTCAACGCAATATTAACTCTGAGAGGACTTATGCAGTCAATTATTTTCCGTCATCTATAATGTATGATAAAATGTGACAAAGTCCAAAGAAAATTAATACTTTTTATAGGCATATTCACATTTATTGTAATAACTCACATTGTGTTACAGCATTGAGGCCATTATGTGCTTTAACTGGGAGTTAAAGGTATTAACTCCCATTGGACTTTATCACATATCGTGTTACACATTACATTGTTAATGTAAATATAATCTGCATTGTGCATTGACTTCAAGTACAGCGGATTGATCCAATTATGGCACCTGTGAGGAGAAACACTCAGAAACAGTGAACGAGTGATGAGTCATCGTCCTTCATCTGCATACACAAGAACAACTCACTGTAATTTGAGGATTACACTGACAATCTGTCATTCAGGCAGCAGCCAGAAACACATACGTCTCCCACCTTGACTGTCAGTGTAAGGATGGTGTGCGGCTTCATGGTTTAGATCATGATTCCTTATGTCCTCTTCACCTCATTAACAATGCTGTGATGCAGTGCCAATTATTATATTTCATTAGCAGGTTAGGATATCAGCTGTTGCCGACATACTGTTGAGCCGGGTGTAATTTCACACAGGGGTTAAATCGGGATTTTGGAAATGGGGGAACTGTAAAATTTGATGGTCATTCAGGTGCCATTGGTGAGATATGACATGCTCCATCCCCCCAAAAAAGTAATTTTATATACATATAGTTGATAGATAGATCAACAAAGATACTTTGTTAAAATCATTAACACAATGAATGAGTTAAAATGAACACAAAAAACGTTGTCCCTAAACTCACCCATTTCCAGCATTGGCAGACTGCTTATTTTGTGATATATATGAAATGTTTAAATAAAAAAAATTAAAAGTATTTTGTAATAATTTTGTCTAATTGATTTGTATGTCAGTAGTACCTATGTAGGATGAAAAATAAATAAATTCTATATCAAAATTATGAAATCTAATTTATATTTAGTACAAATAAAAATAATTACAGTAGTGTACTGATTAGCTTGGTTTTTACAGTAATGCACTGTATTACACAATTACAGTACCATGTAGTTACTGTAAAACTGAAATACGGTAATGGTACTGCAAATCTTAATTACAGTAACTTACTGGCAACAGTGTTGTTACTGTAAAAAAAAAAAACTTGAAAAGTCTAACAGTGCACTTATATATATATATATTAGAAAAATCATGTTCAAATGTGAGTGTCAAATATGATCATCAGGCTTTTGAGGAAGGTATATTTGTTCATCTCTCAATCATCATTGTATTGCATTATTAAAACTGCAGAGCTTTGATCATAAAACTAAGCTTTTAAATATCATCTGGCAGATATAGAGTGACGACTTATATTCATATGCATTTTATGTAAGTGTTTGCAATAATGTTATAATAAAGACTATTATTTCATATGCCAGGCTTTATAGCGTTAAAGGTTTTTAGCAAGTACATTTACTAAATGGAGACTGAATGTACAGGTTTTAAAAAAGACCTGGAGCAAACAGGAAGTGCAATGGATTGATAAACTGAATAATTGATCAATGATTATATAATTTTTCTTAGTGAAGTTGCCAGCACACCATTCTGGACTGTTCTGGCCCAATTTAACCCCTGATTAGATACATTAACAAGGAAGAAAAAGTCCATCTCAAATATATACGATGACCTTTAAACGCACCAGAGCTGACGCTGCGGATGATGGATTCACAGTATTGTTACTGCACAGCTGCATTAGCTTTTGCAAACAATTGTGTTCCCATACAGACATTAGTCACTCCATTAGTCAGTTGTGTTCAGGGGGGATTTACCCGTTTACACAACCGTTAGTTGCAGTGCTCTGATCTGATTGGTTAAGCAGCATTTCCAAGAGAACAACAGCACTGGGACGTTTCATTAGCAGCATCCCACATCGCAAACTATCATAGCAGGTACGACTTTAATACTAAGTGCATTCTATAGTGTATGCATGCTGTATATATGCCGACATACAACTGCACTCTTACTGGTGGGATATTGCTAAATTATGAATTTGGCAAGGAAATCTGAATACAAAAGAACTATTGATGAAACTGTCATTTTGGATATCTGTTATTGTAGATATGGGTAACATATCATGGTTTTTTAATGAAACAGACTGTTTAATTACTTTTGCGAGAACACAGACCTGATTAAAAATGACTCTGTATGCCATACTGGGACCAAGAAAGTGGTGCACGTTATATTAATATATCCATCTTAGAACAGAAATTTAATTATGCACATGTAAACTAATTCTCCCTCCCCCAACATCTCTCTCTCTCTCTCTCTCTCTCTCTCTCTCTCTCTCTCTCTCTCTCTCTCTGAATGTCATCATTGAAAGTAATGTCTATTGTCTCTAATGCCTCTGCTTGTGCTCGATTTGTCGTTTCTGTGCATGATAAGAGTGTTGTGCTCGGCTCTTGTGTTTTAAGTGCCTTCATTGTGTGACTCAGCAAATGACCGCTGGTTGGTCTGTCCAGGGCTGATAGTGGTTGTCCTAAATTTTCCTCTTCTTTGCAGCCGTCAAGCCAGCAACACATCACAACATGTGCAGGCCATCTGAGAGAATCCTGCTGCTGCAAAACAAAGACGTCATGCCCTCCATGCAAAGACTGCTAAAGTCACCATGAAACCAACATTGATAATATTGGAGTGTTTATTCTAAATGATTTATCCATGCACATCTTTTAAAAAAAAAAAAAATATTGACGTTTCTCGTAATCTTGAATCAGAATAATTGTGCAGCATATCTTCTCTTCTCTGATGACGAGGGTGGGGCAACCTGTCACTCACATGAGATCCACCAATAGCAAATCACAATCATCCAATCAACCCCTCATGGTCAAAATCAAGCCCCGTCTTACATTTGTTCTTGTTCCAGAAGCGTTTCACTCAGACATACGGCACAATAGGGAAGAAAAGACGAGCACAACTTACATTTAAGGTCGATTTTAAGACACACAAAAGAATGAATGGAGTGTTTTATAAGGAGATACGATGACACTTGGATACACGACACAATGGCATTATCAAAGCAAACAACATTTGGCCACTAGGAGTGTAATGCAAAGATACCTGGATAAAAACACTACTTGTCAATGAAGAATGATGTTTTTTTTTTACCTGGCAGTCTAGCAATGTTTATATACAATGGCATTGGTTACATATGGCTGCCACACAAAATAAAATGTATTGAAACTAATATAGACCTTTCATGTAAAGAATCTACTGTCATCTACATTTGAGCACAAGCATCATGTTAGACCTGAAAGACAACCGCACTACTTGTTACTTCTACCTATCATTGATTTATTAAATCAGTCTGTTCCTTCCTTCCCTTCTCGGTTGATGATGTGTTTTCTGATTGCTTGTTCTATTCTCAGCGTTCAACTCAATATGAGAAAGAATTGATTGGCACTATGTACACAGCCAAACTGGAGAGAGAATCAAATTAGTTTACTTTGTCTCCTGATTTGCATGAGAGCGTTTCCATTCATTTTCCACCTGTGAAAAAAAAAAAAAAAAAAATCTCTGAATAAACTTTCACACATTAAACAAGAAAGCTTCCTGAGACTGAAGCGCTGGACTTAACCGAGCGATTAAACCATAAAATCTGCCAATTGCAGATGTAATGGCATCTAAAGGGATATAAAGTATCTCATATGTGTCCTTTTTTTCTCCAGATCGTCTCCTAATCGCTGACGCGGGTGCCTGAAGGCTGCCTCTTGGAGTCTTGCATCATCACTGTTGATTCAGCTCTTGTTCCAGGTTTTGTATTTCTTGGTATTGCTGTGTTATAAATAATTAAGTTTCTTTTTCATTCTGAAGTTGAGTCAGTACGCATTTCCCCCAATCGCTCTGCTCCCAGGAGTTCTGGAGAGGGTTCGCCGGGACGGGGTCAGTCTACTGTTGGTAGCCCCGTTCTGGCCGGCCCGAGTATGGTTTGCGGACCTAGTGTCTCTCCTCGACGGCTCTCCTGGAGGGACCTACTCTCTCAGGCGAGTGGGATGATCCTTCACCCCCGCCCAGAGCTGTGGAAACTGTGGGCTTGGCCTCTGAGGTGGCCCAGCTCATAAGTTCAGGTCTCTCAACCGAGGTTGTGGAGACCATCGTCCACTCCAGAGCTCCGTCCACGAGGAAGCACCTGTTGGACCCGGTTAACTGCCCGGTGGGTGCAGTGCTGCAGTTCCTGCAGGAGTGCTTCTCCACAGGGTTATCCCCCTCCACACTGAAGGTGTACGTGGCGGCACAAGCTGCTTACCACGTCCCTTTGAGTGGAGTTTCTCTGGGGAGACACCCATTAATAACACGTTTCCTTCGTGGCACTTTGAGGCTGAGGCCAACGTCTCGGTTACGTAGGTAACCCTAGTTCCCTGAAGAGGGAACGAGACGCTGCGTCGCCCTGCCATACTCCCGGCATGCCCGTGATCGACTTGCTTCAGCCTATCAGAAGCTAGCGCTGTTGTGATTCAGGGGTGCTTTATAGTTTGCTGGTCGATGACGTCACCAGCCTCGTTCCGTCTCGCCATTGGACTGATTCCATACGTGCTTCATGACGCAATCCCTCTTCAGGGAACTAGGGTTACATACATAACCAAGACGTTTTCCACCATAGCATTTTAACAGTCTTTTACCGATAAAATCACAATAATTTTTTCAAAGATGTCTTCTTATCGTAAGAAACAGAAAGCAAAAGGTGACGGAGAGAAAGAGGATTGTGAGAGACCAGATGAAAGCAGAGAGGAAGATGTGACCTCTGTGATTTGGGGTCACTGCACAGCGGTAAATGTCAGAAATACCAGGAAAAGCATGATAGCTGTACAACTCTTGCTTTGCTTCTCAGTGTCAGTCATTCCAGGCCTCTATAAATATCATGGCTTTTTGCACTCCGTTGATGACCAGGATCTCAGATAATAAGAAACGAAGCACCAGGTCCATGAGACACAGCACAGATTTGAGAAGCAATGCAAGTAAAATTAAAAGCTACACGTTTATTCAAATGGAATCACTCACATGTTTGCGTTATTCAGCTGTATGGTTGACCTGACCACTCACAAGCTGTCAGTTATGATGTCTTCTCGGGTATTTTTTTGGGACATTGACTATGACAATGAAAATCAGCAATTCTTCTCCCTTCCCAATGTTCGCAATCTTTCCATTCCTGTGTGACGTAGCCTATACTAAACACGGGGAGCTGGATTTACCTTGTACTGATAAAATCTAATCTCATAATCTAATTGCAGGTCTCATAAGAATGTGTATGTAATGTTTGCACATACAGTACATGTTTGTAGTGTATGTTTTAGTTTAAGACATACAATAAAGACATATTCACAATAACTTTAGAAATTTAAAATAGGCCTCTAATGAGCCTCTAACCTAACTAGCTTTCCCAACCGCAATATAATGTGCAATTCAATGTACAATGCAATACTTTTAATCGAAATAGATCTATATTTATTTAATTAAACATGATGACAACATTTTAATTCATTTTTTATTGTTTCAGGCTTAAGGAAAAATAATATTCCTAAATAAATAAATACTGCACTGGAAATCACAACGATGTCAAATTAGGTAAATGCATTCAATATTTGTTGTTCTATTTAATTCTATTGATTAAACGTACAGTATGTAATTTTTTTCGCCGCTAGGGGTCGCTAACCTCTTACAATAACAAAGGCGTAGTTTGATGACGCAACATTTGCTAAGAATTATGGATCTTGTCGTCAACGTCAAGCTGACCGATCTAATAATGTTTATGGATGAGTAAATACATCGATGTTTTTATCATGACTGTGATATGAAGCAGGTCGGGATTGCTAAGAGACAGCTATCAGCTCCACACACGACGCGAGTCCCGCGGATATAAAAGGAATATGGACATTTCATTCTACCGAACTACACGCAAGTGCAGAATTACTACTCACAGGTCAGTCTATTAGACAAATTAAACTTGTGAGGTAACACAGCGCTGTTTCACTCTGCCTAACATTACACTATCACACTAAACTGCATTTGAATGTGTTGAAATGTGTGTTAGTTTGTCTGTATGAAACTAGCAGTGAGCTAGATCAACATTAGAATAACATACAGATCATATTCTAACATTTTATCATTGTTGAACTATATAACATTGATTAGTTTTATGTAAATGTGCTCACCTGTTTAATAAAGTACATGTAGGAGCGGTTGAAGTCTCGGACGTGGAGCTCTCGGCATCTGGAAAACACCGCGCTGATATTGATTCTCGTTTTAGTTCTCCTTTTTTATCCAAAGTCTGCTTGCCATGGTCCATAATGTTTGAACGAAACAACAACAGCGTGCAGATAGACATTGCGAACTACACAGTTGTCCACGTCTGTCGCTTTGGTTACTATCAGAGGGCTCTGGTTACTATGGCAGTACGAGCGGAAACCAGGGACAACGCGGATATGACGACATTGACGGCGACAAAACGGAAATAAAGAAACGGTCCGTGTCTTCGAATTAAATTACAAATTTCTCCTGGTTTGAAAGTTGTTGGAAACAGTACACAACTAAAAAAAATATATAACATAGATATAGTGATTTTTGCTATTTTTAAAGCAAAAAAGTTACATATTGTGCCTTTAAATACAATAAAATCAACTTATGAATTAAATTAATTCACTGTTATATGAACCTTAAAGTATTCATACACATTTGTTATATGTAAAGAGCTGCATTTTAGAAGCTGTCAGTACATTTCAGTTTCTATGGAGAAGTACCTAAATGTATGTGTGCAAGACCCACACTTTATGAATACCTGTGATTACTAATGACTACCTATGATTCACCTTACATTTTAAAATTCACAATTCATACACATTTGATATTTACATAAAAAAAAATGCACCAGTAGATTAACCAGTAGAAACCCTATCCCTAACCTAACCTAACCTAACCTAACCCTATTATTGAAAACAAATTAATTTCTAATTAGTTCCAAATGCTGGCTAATAATATCTACTTTTCAATGAATTTTTGACATACAAAAAAATTCAGTGTTCTCAGATCTCAGCTCTGGGATTGCCTGCTTGGCAGGATCAACATCATGTCCAAAGCACAAAGCAAAAGAAACTCTGCTCTGCTGATTTTTAATCAGAAATGACCTCTCCTGTGCATTCAAATTGGAGTGCTGTTGAAAAACTGAACCAACTTCTGCAGCCTGCTTGACTTTTCCCTTAGTTCAAGGATACACTTGAGGACATGATTTAATCATTCAAAGGCGAGGAAAGGTGGAGAGGAAGTAACAGACAGAGAATGCATGTTTACTACAGTGTGTGTGTGTGTGTGTGTGCTTGTGCGACCGAGGGAACGTGTGGCCAAGTGAGAGAGACGCTCCTGTCAGTTTGGGCTTCTTCACACAATCAACTGGAAGCGAAAGAGAGGCTCTCATGTGGAGCGGAGCCACACAGGTATTGCACTCGGCATGTGAATGCAGTCATTAGCATATACATGGAGGAGCGCGTCACGAATTACTGATGTTCTGCTCAGTGAAGGCGATGAGGTGAAGCGGAAGGCCTACAAAAACAACACCGCTTGTTAGAAGGGTAGAATTCAATTGTAACTTAAACAACCAGACATCTGGGGAACCTGAGGATGGACAAGGCGAACGCCTGAACATCTGTTTCAGTGCATGAAAGTACAAGTGCATTAATTAGTTACTGTGCAGTAATTAATGAAATGCAGTGCTAATTCTACGTCCACAGACAAGAAAGGGGTCAGCGATTTGAAGTGACGTGTTTTGCAACGATGAAGCTTTTATGTTCAACAGATAGCCTCATAACCAATTCGTACGAGTGAGTAAAAGGTGGCTAATTCGTACATATTCGTATGACCTCACTCGTACAAATTTGTATATTTGTCTAAACCCACGTGATTGGTTGGTTTAGGGGCGGGGTCAGGTGTAGGTCATTCGTACGAATTCATACGATTTGACCAACTCATAAAATATGTACGATTTAGCAAAAATTGCACAAATTGGGACGAGTGAGTAAAAGGTGGCTAATTCGTACAGATTCGTATGACCTCACTCGTACGAATTTGTATATTTGTCTAAACCCACGTGATTGGTTGGTTTAGGGGAAGGGTCAGGTGTAGGTCATTCGTACGAATTCATACGATTTGAGCAACTCGTAAAATATGTACAATTTAGCAAAAATTCCACAAATTCGTACGAGTGAGGTTGTATTAATTTGTACGAATTAGCCACCTCATAAAATTCGTACGAATTGCCATGAGATCAGGTTGTCATGTTTGTTGCTGTATAATTAATAAGCATCTCAGCTTTGAAACCTGACCTGATGAAAGACACAACACTTCCGTGTTCAAAAAGAAGACATTTCACATAGTAGCGTAAAATAAATTCCGCTGAAGCCAGTATCAATGTCTGTGCCTATTGCACAGGATTGTTGTGATTTATTGATGTACAAGTTATCACAGATACTTCATCTAAACACACCAATCTCAGTTTACAATCATTAATCGGGTACGATGAAGCGAAGAAATATGGTGCCATGTAATTCCGACGTATCATTACAATGTAATGATATTGCCATTGTGTGGAACTATACATTCCACAACTGAATGAAGTTCATCTAAAGATTTAGTTTTTTCATTTTTCAACCCAGTCATTGGAAAAATCAGCTTGTTGCGAAATTCCTGCAAAATAAGTTTAGGAACACTTTCAAAGTGAAATGCCCAGGTGAACTTCTGAGCAAATTTACGGGTTATGCAGGTTATGTAATGAAAACATCAAAATGTATTAGTTTACAAATCATACATTATGGTAAAAGTGTTTTGATGCCATTGAGTAAGGAACCACGAGGAAAGTCATTATTTGCCATCGTAATCATAATCATAATTTGTGTGAAAAGGAATCAAATTAGTTGGCATTTTTCAGCCACTAGTCTTCATTTCAGCTGGTAACTGCAGTGAATCGTTAGCCTGACATCGTCATATTCAGATTCTAGTCAGAATGTGAGTCTGATCTGCTCCATTGGGCTGTGATTATGGGGCGTGTTTCAACCGAATCAGGAAAGAAAATGCCTCTGCACTCAATTGGATAGACCTACAACCAATCAGAGCAAGTGACGTATGTTCTTCGCTCATCTTTCCGATCGACAAATGCCTTGATCGTGGTTCTCTGTTCCTCTTTTAAAATGAATGCGCTGTCGATATCTTCTATAACAGACGCGATGGCGGAATCTACACATCTCAATTCTCCAGCGGCAGCCATCTTTATTGTAAACGAATTCAACCCAAGCGCTCTTTGGTGACGTGGATGATTACGTTACTGTTGATCATCTGTCCATCATCGTATAAAGCCCGCCCTGACCATTTGATTGGTCCGAACAGCTCTGGTTCGAGCATAGTTGCTCCACAACGGATCAAGTCCAGACCGAACTTCCCGACCTCAAATGTTGTGGGCGGGGCTAAGTTCGGCTGGCATCCAGGCTAGTGAATTGTATGTTTTCACAAAGATCCCAGGTTGTCTTTTTTTTTTGTGTAAAATCTCACTGGTGCATTCAATCTGCAGTGCCATATCTCAGCAAAATATCTGACAATCACCCAGTATTAAGTTGTCCAAATGAGCTCTGATCATATTTTAAACCTGCTTAATATCAATCAGATTTCGTTAGAATTTATGTCGAAATGACATGTTCAATTGAGCTTTTCAAACTTTCCCAATATGCTTTCCAGGTGGTTGATTTTTTGAGCTATCGGGTGCCGTCCACATCATCAAGGACTGTCTATTGACTCAACACTCCAGCGTTCTGACAGGCATGAAGGCCGCGGCTAAGTGATAGATGACGCTAACAGATTACCAGAGCTCCCAAAACAAGCTATCAGAGACAGCCAGGAGGACGTGCACCCAAATCTATCCCGCGCTTTTGATCCAAAATTTCAGTCCAGCTTAAAATCCCATCAATGTCTGTGACTACAGAGGTTGCAGAAGTTAAATGGATTTGTTAAAGGGCAAGAACGAGAGAAACACATAAGAGAGGCAATTCCGAAAGATGTTTCCAGATATAGATCCTTTCTCAACTCGCGAGGAGCAATCAATTAAGTTAACGGAAAAGCCTGAGATGGTACAGTATGTGTGTTGTTTGGAGTCCGAGTTTCACCGGATATACGCCTGCATGGCTCTTAAGATATGCCGTCCTTGATCAGAGGGTAAAGCAGTGATGTGAGACAGATTCATTTATTAAGACGAAAAGATTGCAGTTGAATTTTAGTGCCTTAGCCTTCAGCTGAAGAATGTAATTTGTTTTGTAAGCCATTACTTATTAGGTTTCAGAAGTATTTTGACCAGCTGATGGATTTAAACCTGTCAGCATGTTATTTGTACGCATTTAAAACAGTCACCTCATTAAATTATAGCCATCAATATCTGACGAATTGACATATTGCATCTATTTTACACCCTTTGATTGTGATTAACCTGTGATTAAGTTAATCTCTTCAATAATGGATATAGTAATTTTGACTTTAGCCAAGCAGCTAAGCCATTTCATAAAAGATGAAAAAGAAAGCCAAAAGGGCTTTTCATACTACACTTAACCCTGGGTTAAAGACCTTTTGAACACCTGTGTTATGAAACTGCAGAGGTTCATTTGCATTGGTAGAACTGAATTGCAAATTCAAAGAATATACTACAATAAACAATGTGGTGCTAGAATGCTACAGCAAGGTGTTTAGCAACAGACAACCAATCAAAAATAGCCCCAGCTTTTACCTCATTACATATTCATAAGCTTCATATTTTTGCAATGTTCAATGTCCACCCTATTTTTACCGTAAGAGTGGGCGTGTCCTGCTTCAGGTGTCATCCGCTTCCAGTTATTTTAGCTGTATAAAACAGCTCGTTATTGATAGTTCATGACATTGCAAACTGGTATTTCTCACCATATTATTGTAATGTATTGTCGTAATTCTAAACACATGTGCTGCGTCCAAAATCGAATACTTCCCTACTGTATAGTATGCGAAAAACAGTAAGCGAAAAGTGCCTGGATGACCTACTACTTTCGGTGAGATTATGAAGCACACATTCGATTGACACTTTACTATCCCATGAGGCCATGAAGAGAATTCCACGAAGCAACTGAAGCTGGTAGGTCACATGACAATAACAACATGGCGGATGTAGAACGTCTGAATTTCATTCATACTACCCATATTCATGTTATGTAAAACATACTATTTTAAAGCCGCAAAGTTCGTTCAAATTCAAATGTAGTACCTACTCAGAAAGTATGCGCTTTCGGACACACCGATGGTTTGTAGCACAAATAGTTTAACCGTTTACTGCACATCGTTATCCTTCTAGTTGATAGCGCTGATGAATCTGAAGTATTGCACTGTGGCGAGCAGGCCGGTGGCGTGATTACTGAAGAGCGACACCTGCACAACGCACCGGTCTCGTATCTCTCATCGAGGAGCGGAAGCATAAAGGAGGAGCGACAACAGTGAAGAGCGAGAGAGGACAGGCCTGAACTGAGTTTTATGTTATGTTTTGTTCCTGTTTTGTGTGGCCAGCAGTCGTCCGCGAGGGGCTGCTGGCTTATACTTTCATTTTTGTATTGGTTTCTCTCCTCCTTCGTCCCGTAACATCTGAACTGCGTTACATGCACAATCCCAGAAAATACACAGAACAAAATTATAAATGCAACACTTTTGGTTTTGCCCCAATTTTTTATGAGCTGAACTAAAAAATCTAAGACTTTTTCTATGTACACAAAAGGCCTATTTCTTTCAAATATTGTTCACAAATCTGTCTAAATCTGTGTTAGTGAGCACTTCTCCTTTGCCGAGATAATCCATCCACCTCACAGGTGTGGCATATCAAGATGCTGATTAGACAGCATGATTATTGCACAGGTGTGCCTTAGGCTGGCCACAATAAAAGGCCAGTCTAAAATGTGCAGTTTTGTCACACAGCACAATGCCACAGATGTCACAAGTTTTGAGGGAGTGTGCAATTGGCATGCTGACTGCAGGAATGTCCACCAGAGCTGTTGCCCGTGAATTGAATGTTCATTTCTCTAGCATAAGCCGTCTTCAAAGGCGTATCACAGAATTTGGCAGTACATCCAACCGGTTGTCTAATCATGCTGTCTAATCAGCATCTTGATATGCCACACCTGTGAGGTGGATGGATTATCTCAGCAAAGGAGAAGTGCTCACTAACACAGATTAAGACAGATTTGTGAACAATATTTGAGAGAAATAGGCCTTTTGTGTACATAGAAAAAGTCTTAGATATTTGAGTTCAGCTCGTGAAAAATGGGGGCAAAGTGTTGCGTTTATAATTGTGTTCAGTGTAGATAACTTCCGCATTATAAAATAAGGTGGATAGTTTCAGCATCTGTGGAAAACGAGGAGGATGAGACGACCGTTTTAATATTTCAGCACTTTAAGACCACCAGAGCGGATCTACATGTCGACAGATGGACAAACACTCCAACAGGCTGCATGCTTGTTGCATGTTCATGAATATGCAAATAAAAGTGCTTACAGGGTCTACAATGAGAAAGTGTGAAACTAAAGTATGAAACGTTAAACAAGGTAACCCGGGGTTATGCTCAACCAGGGCTAAGCATGACTGGGTTAACAATTACTAAGCTAAACGGCCTTTGTGACCTGGTTTGAGAACGCCACTACAGTGCTTGTGATCATGCAGTCAGAGGACAAAGCATTGAATTCAAGGGAAAAATATTCCCCTCTCCTAAAATTAGCATCCCTCTGTTCCTGCCCGCCTCTCTTTTCCAACTGTTCTGCAGTGGTGTATGAGTCTCTCTGAAATCTGCTGCAATCAAATGAATTTTCCCATTAATCCATCTCCTGACGGCCCTAAGTCGTCGAATTCCCCACTTTCAAAAGGCTTTTTTTATTTATTTTTTACACAGTTCAGAAGCTATTGTTGCATGGCAAGCGCACAGAAAGTAGGGCAGCGCTCACAAACCTGAAGATCCCATGGGGAGAATGAAACTTTGTAGAACTAAAAGACAGACATTTTCCAACCAAACAATCTCAATAATGCAAATGAAATACATCCACATGCACGCCGAACTGTGGGAACGGCATCTGTCACGTCCACACACCAGACGCTGGCCCCTGCGCACCTTCCATAAGCCTTAAAGTAAATGGGAGATTAATTTTAAATGATAGCTATGAATAAAAATAGTACGAGAGGCTTAAGCGTGTTCCTGATATGCCCAGTGGAAACGGTTTGATGTGCCTATCGACTGCTGCAGTGTCTGGTTATTCAGCTTTAGTTCTACAAAGCTTCACTAAGTGCCCCTTTCAGTCTGAAAAATCAGGTCACATTTACATAGAGCACAGTGTGAATGGCAAAGCAGAAAACAGTAACAGCAGACACAGCGCACACCATGGGAAGACATTGCTTATTCGTAGGTATATGCATTAAAGTGTAGAGGCTTGCTGTGACACAGAAGAAATCGGGCGGGGGGGTCTCCATTCATTTATAATATTCCCAAGGCAACTAATTCAATAAAACAACATTATACCATCTCATACCCAATAAATGGCAAGCATTCATATGCGTAAATACCACAGACTGTGGAAAAAATATGGATGTAGTGTTCGTGATTCACCCGTAGGTTTCTGAAGAGCATTTTTGAAGCCCAAAGTCGGCATCTTTGCCGCGCGTCACTCCCGGATAAACAAATATAAGCAAAGAGGCGGCTTAGCTGAGGTGACGTGACGCTAACAGACAGCAGACAAACGGCTAGTAGAGACATCAGCGGCAATCCACCTGTCACTCAAGTGGCCACACCCTTAATTATGCAGAACTTTAAGGCTTAATATAATTTAAACAAATGAGTTATAAAAATATCCCCCCCCCCCACAGTTGTCATGAAGGGCAAAATTAGCTATATAGACCAACACCACTTTTTGCACCAGGCTGTAAACATGTTTTTTCTGCTGTAAAGTTGGGCATTTTAACATGCGGGTCTATGGGATTGACTCTCTTTTCGAGCCGGTCTCTAGTGGCCAGTCGATGAACTGCAGTTTAATCACTTCAGTGTTGGATTCAAGAGAGACACTGGAAGGTTGATGCTTGGTAAATACTGAGTTTGGATTTATGCTACTTGAGTCTGTTAAGATTTGGTAAATAGGGACATATATATGTGTCTGAAACTGATTGTGGCTGCATGCAATTTAATAACCAAATTTAGAGGGCTCTTTTTTGAATAGATCACTTATTTTTAATGGATTTTCCATCCTGCCCATTTAAACTCTAATTTTAAAATATATATAATTTGCACTCCAAAGTGCCTTTGCAAGTCACTTATGGGGACTAAATGACAATGTGACATTTTGTACATCTCACTTCAACGGCTGCAATTATGAGTGGCAGTCTAATGGGTTTTAGCTGGATCCAGAACTGTGTATCCTGGGATATTGAAATTCTCTCTAAGACAGGGGATTGAAAGAGACAAAGACAATGTGTAGGAGTTATGAATTAGATTAAAATGTATCTTTGGGGGAAAGGTAAAGAGAGAGGTTCTAATTTTACTTTTTCATGTGGTTATATAAAATCTGCGGAGTTGGTGAAGAATGTGCTCTGCTGCATATACTCGACGCCTTTATTTGTTTTTGGAGGTGAAAGTGCTTGTATAAAGCAAGTCTGTAATCGCTGGAGAATGCTATATGTTAGCATTACCATTCATCTCAATAAACATGACATCATTATGATGCTGATTTGCTGACGGCAACATGTACAGTCAAAAACTGAAGAACGTTTCACACTTAGTGTTTAAAAATCACGGGAAGAACATCTGCTATAATATGAAATAGTTGTCATTTGTATTTTGAATAAATAAATGTATTAATAAATAAATAAATAAATAAATACTTTTATATTGAATTGTATTTATTATTATTATTATAATAATCATTTCATTTATCAATAAAAAATAAATAAAAAGTCTCAAATATTGTGTTATATCCTAGTACATACAGTGGTATTTTAGTATCATTGCTGTACTATTATAGCTTTTGTTAAAATTTTGAAATATTTCATTTTTATCTTTATATTTTGAAAATGTTATAAATATATTAAAAAAATCTTCAAGTTAAAGTTGTAGTAATTTTGTTGTGTTTTGTCCTTTTTAATTGTTTTTTTTAATACCTTTTTATTAAGTTTTCAGTTTTAGTGTATTTAGCTTTAGTTATTTTAGTACTTCAAATTAAAATAAACAAAAATGAAAAATGTTGCTGAAATAAAAAAAGTTAGTTTATTTTATTTCAATTCACATTTTTCTAAATTTAGATGGAATTTTTAGATGAAGACATTTTTCCCAGTCTTCATTCCCAGATTGTATTTAAAATGTGTTATCTTTTACTGATTTTCGAATGGTTTTAGGTAACGATAATACTCCTGAGTAGATGCTATCATATCGATTCATATTACAAATATTATTCATTAATACAATCAGATAATATTACAACCCTGTAATGTTTGCTACCATGTTCGCTACAATGCTACCATGTTTTCGGCTTTGTTTAGTCTTAGGCCCCGTCCACACTACACTGTAAAAAATTTCTAACCCTCTCAAATAAAAAATTTCAAGTGACCGATAACATCTAAGTTTTTCAATTGGCCCAAGTGAAATTCTGTAAATTATAAAATTAAATGTACAGATTTTCACTTGGGCCAATTGAAATTTACAGAATTTCACCTGGGCCAATTGAAAAATTTAGATGTTATCGGTCACTTGAAATTTTTGATTTGGGAGGGTTAGAAATTTTTTACAGTGTACTGCGTTTTCTTTTAGAAACGGAGAATTAAAACGAATACGATCTCCGTCCACACCAGCGTTTTAGCTGCGTATTAGAATTGATCTCCGTCCACATTAAAACGACTGAAAACGTGGATCACGTGACCATTCACCAACACTGGGCATGCGCGAGCCGGTGTAAACACAACTTCATTGATAAAATTATCCCACCATGCGCTGGTTCTTCCCGGGTTAACCCAAAACCGACGCTCCATGTACACGGTCGATACCGGGAATTGTCAAACGTAAACTATTTTATAGGGAATTGTCAGTTGCACACGGGAATTGTCACATTGTCACTATTTTACCGGGAATTGTCACAGATCGCTCGAATAATAGCTTGCCTCCGGCGCATGTAGGCAGTTAGCATTGTAAAATGCAGAATTTACTTAAGATATAGCCTACGCCATGACTGATGACACTCAATCATAGATCCGAGCGTGAGCCTCTACTACGTCATCGTTTCTAAAGTCCTCCGTTTTGACCCGTCTTCACTAAAACGCCCTCCGGAGATTCAAAATGAAAAACGGGTCGGCAGCGTTTCTAAACTTCTCCGTTTTGGGTCTCCGTTTTTGCCGTTTTAGTGTGGACGGGAGGTGCAAACGTAGCAAAAGGTCTCCGTTTCTAAACGAAAACGCAGTAGTGTGGACGGGGCCTTAGTATTACGTATTAGTATTAACTTGAAGTTTACGGAGATGAGAACGTTTTCTAAACTTGCACCTTTGAGTTTTCGTGCAAATGAACGGCCAGAACATGTTTAAAGTTTTCAGTTTTCAGTTAAAACGGTGTCGTGTTAGCGGCCCCTACGTTAATAACTAATGATTTTTACAATGAAAGTGAATCAATCAAAAAGCTGATTCTAGATCTGCTGTAAAGCCAAAACAATCTCTCTCCCATTCATTTCCTATTATCTCTCTAAAGCTGCTCTGAAACAATCTGTATTGTTAAAAGCGCTGTATAAATGAAGGTGACTTTTTTCACTCCCTCTCTGTTTTTGTTCTAGAAGAGCAGATCTGAGCTCACGCTAGTGATCCGCCGCTCTGGACATGCAGGAGCTGAAGCTGAGAGTCCCTCAAGGGATTATGGAGATGAATGCAGGAACTGAAAGTAAAGCTGGTCTCAGATCAGAGGCCGAAGCCAGAATACGGACACGTTGTTCAGGTCTTCGTATCTTTCTATGTCTCAGTCCACGGCTCGAGAAAGTGAAGTCAGATGTCGCTCGTGTTGCTCTCCTCCAGTTAGTTGCTCAGGCTCAGAAGTGTCATTGAGTTGTTCCCATGGTGAGGCAGTCGTGTGTGTGTCTGCTTCTGTCTGCACGAAGAAAACAACAGCATGAATAAGTGACATTTATTTGCCTTGATTGGAACAGAGTATTATTATTGCACGGATTTTTTTTTCAGCAGCTGGAAGAGAAATCGCACGTCTGCACATAGCATGACCCGACTTCTTTATTCATAGCATTACCTATATTTATACATCAGTTGTTGCATCAGCAAGTCAATATTACACCAGTGTTCATTTTTCCTGCGGGTTCCTCGTGCCACGGGCGACTCTTTGTTGGAGAGAGCCTGGTTGCACAGGGGATGGATGTTTGTGACGAAACGAGGAATGGTGGAGTGAAACTGAAACTACGGGAGGCACACTCCATCATGGAGCGCCGAGGGCATTCACCGACCTGTCAGAATATGTCATGATTTGTGGAAAGTCTGTGAATTCGGATGGATGGATGTGTTCGACTTTATGAGTTGAATGATGTTTCTGTGGAAACTGACTGTACTGTTAGTGGGAATAAAACAAGGTCAGTGACAGCATTCTTATATTTACAGTAAAAACTATACATTACATTATACAATAGAATTGTGGAGTCATTGGCCCTCATTTATCATTCTTGCGTAGAAACGGGCGTATATGTTGGCGTAAGATTATGCTTACACTCCTCTCACCGCCTGATTTATGAAGCTGTGCGTACCTTTGAAATCCAGGTGTACGCAATACCTGCGCTTGATAAATGCCGCGGTGGAAAACGATCGTCATTAGAATAACACGCCCCTATTCAAGTCTCCGCTCCCCCCACGCCCTCATTTTACGCCATGGACACACGGAAGACGGCAAAGAAGAGAAACTTCTTTGAGAAAGAGAAACCAGGGAATTTTTATTAATGACGCTTATTGTTATTTAGAAGAAGAATGTCGTTATTATTATTATTTGTATTATTATTATTATTATTATTTAAAAGAAGAAGAATGTCATTTTTATTATTTTGTCAGTCTGAAATATATTATTTTTTTGGTCATTGAAAGCCTTTCATTACTAAACCTAGTCCGTGCACACCTGCCGGGCCTAACCCTGGCCTAACCATCGTTTCAAAGAATAGTACAACGGCGAGCGCGTCGAGTATAAACGCCTCGTCCGTTTGGGGAGGTGCGCGCGCAGTCTGCGGAGACTCGTGCTGCGGAGCCAGGCGAAAGTATAAACCAGGCTTGAAACGTCAGGTAAAGCGCACAGGCTCGCAACTTAAGGAATACATATGCCTACAATTCAAATGCTTTGGTAAAGTCACACAAATTAAACATTGAAGTCCATGTAAACACTGAAGTTTATAATTACTATGTTTTTTTTTTTTTTTATATATAGTGGGTCATAATATATCATATCTTTTAGTTTGTCAGTGCATTTTGTGGTGTTAGGAATTGTTTTTCTGCGCATTCCCGCACTCAAAACGTGCGTACACCACCTCCTGAGCTGGCGTAGGATTTGAGCGTGCCGTACGCCAACGTCCATATTGATAAATGTCAAAGTCACCGTGGTTTTGGGTGTACGCCAGGTGTACGCTGGAAATTTGGTGTACGCACTTTTGATAAATGAGGGCCATTGTGAGGCTTTATTCACAAAGTCTGGAGTCAGTATAGGAAATTATACTTATGAGATTTCCACAAAACCTGAAGCAGCAGCACAACTGTTTTCAACACTGATAATAATCATAAATGTTTACTGAGCATCAAATCATCATATTATACTGATTTCTGAAGGATCATGTGACACTGAAGACTGGAGTAATGATGCTGAAAATTCAGCTTTGATCACAGGAATAAATTATAGTTTACTATATATTCACATAGAAAACAGATCATTTAAATTGTAATAATATTGCATCATTTTTACAAATTTTTGTTTTATATGTGCTAAGGTACAGTTAGAGAATTAAGTAAGGGATAATCCACGGCTAGCCATGCATTAAAGGATTTTAATGCACGACGTAGAGGCGTTCGCGGAATTGCCTCTACGAAGTGCATTAAAATTCTTTAATGTGGATTATCCCGCTTATAGCTTGGTTATTTGCCAAGTTAAAAATAAGTTAAAGCTGTAACTGATGTTTACAGTGTAATTTTTTAACAGACGTGTAAAAATGACGGTTATTTCTTAGGTTAAGGCTCGTCAGTTCTTGCACTCCGTCCGCTTTAAATAAAGTAGAGCCATCGGATTGCTTTTATTTGAATGAATTCACATTTATTTAAATTCATTATTAAAAGAGAGAGACAGAGAACTGAAGGAGATCGAAGGAACAGAGAGAGAGAGAGAGATGCGTGCGCGAGTTAGCTGTGTGCGTCGATCTCTTCTTTAAAGTCTAGCAGCTACAGTCCCCTCATTGCTTAAGCATATAGTTAACTTAATGATTCTTTACAATTATTTATGAATGACAGGCAACACTGATACAAATTAAACGATATTCAAAAATCATCCATTTATAGCCTACATAAACGTTTTCATAAACTCTCACTCTGCTTGCAAGTGTATCTGTGTTACTATGGTTACCAATGTAGCGGATTAATTTCGAACTGTAATCAAACTGACTGGAACTACCTGTGCATTAAACGGTTTTACTGCACACCTTCCAGCCAATCAGAATCGAGTATTTAAACAGCCCATGGTATAATATGATTTACTACTAGTGCTGGGCAACCATTAATCGCGATTAATCGCATCTAAAATAAAAGTTTGTGTTTACATAATATATGTGTGTTTACTATGTATAATTATTTAGTATATATAAATACACACATTTGCATGTATATATTTAAGAAATATTTGCATGTATATATTGTATTTACATTTATACATAATTTATATTATATTTAAATAAAAATATTTTATATATAAATAACACATTTTTCTTATATATATATATATATATACATTGATGTGTGTGTATTTATATATACAAAATAATTATACACAATAAACACACATATATTATGTAAACAAACTTTTATTTTAGATGCGATTAATCGCGATTAATCGTTGCTCAGCACTATTTACTACACATTTTTTTTTCAGTGTCCAATCTCTTATTTGCTGTGTATTCATTCTGCTGCTTAGACTCATTGTGTACAAACCTTGTATTCATAAATCGTGATAATGATACATTAGACATGTTTGTGTGATATTGATTGGGAGAGCTAAAGAGACAGAAAGAGAGAAAGCAAGAGATGGAGAGCTGTTCTGGAAAACAAAGTCAAAGAGGATGTGTGTGTGTGTGTGTGTGTGTGTAGCATAAGCTGACACGTATTCATGTGCTAATGCACTGAGTCTTTCAAACCCTGTTCATTTAGCCAATTCCCTCATTTATTTGATGTGCACAAAAAGTGCCGTCACTGCTTAACGTTAAATTTAACAAATTCAAATTAGTTCTGCTTCGATCAGTCCCTGACGGTGATGCTAATTTCATCATCTGTTGCTCCCAACGGGTCTCTGACCTCTCCAGCGATCTAAGGAACAAAAAAAAAAAAATGAAGATCAGCAAAACCAAAAAGTAATATTAATCTCACCTCTATAAAGGCTTGGCAGACCTGCACTTTCCCAACACTCACCTGAGAGCTACAGTCAAACCAGAGTTTAATCAGACGCCTTCAACATTACTCACATTAGCACAGTTTATTCGCTATAGTTTAGAAAACGGAGTCAAATCAGTTGATATTTCACTGGTTTTGTCCATCCTTCTGTTAGACTGTCTCACAAATGAATTATGTTGAATATCTGTCAGCTGTTAAAGGATTAGTTCATCTCAAAATGAAAATTTCCTGATAATTTACTCACCCCAATGCCATCCAAGATGTCCATGTCTTTCTTTCTTCAGTGGAAAAGAAAATTAAGTTTTTTGAGGAAAACATTTCAGGATTTTTCTCCACACAATGGACTTCGATGGCAACCAGAATGTTGAAGTCCAAATCAATGCCGTTTCAAAGTCTCTGCACGATCCCAGCTGAGGAATATGGTCTTATCTAGTGAAACAATCTGTCATTTTCAACAAAAAAAAGAAAAATTCATATACTTTTTAACCACAATTGTTGTGTCTGCGACACGCCGCGTATTACGTCATCATGTTGGAAAGGTCACATCATCTTTCTAAGTTATTTGTCTGTGCACTCCGGTCCAAAAAGGTAAGGAAGAGCGAAAAATTCCATCTCATTTTCTCTTCCAACTTCAAAATCGTCCGACATCTTTGATTTAATTCATTATTATTATTTTCTTCTTTTTTTTCCGTGACCTTTCCAACGTGATGACGTAATACGTGGCGTGTCGCAGACCAGCACAAGACGAACAATTGTGGTTAAAAAGTATATGAATTTTTCATTTTTGGGGGGAAAATGACAGATTGTTTCACTAGATAAGACCATATTCCTCAGCTGGGATCGTGCAGAGACTTTGAAACGGCATTGATTATAACTTCAACATTCTGGATGCCATCGAAGTCCATTGTGTGGAGAAAAATCCTGAAATGTTTTCCTCAAAATACTTAATTCATTTTCCACTGAAGAAAGAAAGACATGAGCATCTTGGATGGCATTGGGGTGAGTAAATTATCAGGAAATTTTCATTTTGAGGTGAACTAATCCTTTACATTTAACTACACAATTAGATACAGTGCTATGCATAAGTTTAGACACCCATACTAAAGTTGACTAAAAAGAGGAATAAAAAATCATCTTTTGGAAATTGAACTTAATGCCTTAATTTAAAAAATTAGGAAAAATCCAACCTTTAAGGACACCAATTTTCTTTGTGAATGAATAATGTATCGTAAATAAATAAATGTTCTTCATTAAAATACAGGGTGCATAAGTCTGGACACCCCTATGTTAAATTCCCATAGAGGCAGGCAGATTTTTATTTTTAAAGGCCAGTTACTTCATGGATCCAGGATACTATGCATCCTGATAAAGTTCCCTTGGCCTTTGGAATTAAAATAGGCCCACATCATCACATAGCCTTCACCATACCTAGAGACTGGCATGGTTTTATTTCAGTTAGCCTAATAGCTAGTTTGATTTGCATTGAGAGATGATCTTATGGAAAGTACCCCATGCCAATCTCTAGGTATGGTGAAGGCTATGTGATGATGTGGGGCTATTTTAATTCCAAAGGCCAAGGGAACTTTCCTCTTTCTAGTCAACTTTAGCATGGGTGTCTAAACTTATGCATAGCACTGTAATACCAGTTTAGCTCAACCAATTGCCAAGCAATGCTTCATTTTGTTCAGTCTGTGGTGTAAAAAGGTCGCATTAGCAATTACAGAAAAAACACTTAAGAGTGTCGGAATCATTTTTGGTCCCAAATTGTTATAAATGTTACTGGTAGTCACTGTATGAAGAGTTTTTGGGTGTCCTGCACACACTAGTAAAAAAATATAAATGTATATCTGAAATGTATGTATGTATAGTTCTGAATAATTTTTGGTTTGATACATTGTTGCGAAATCAAACAGATTATTTCCATGCATTCTGAGCGTTTACCTACAATCAGGCGTGATGAGTGTCATGCTCACTCGTAAACACCACAGATATGCTGTTCCTGCTGAGAAATGACACAAAAATGCCCGGAGGATGCCGGCGCTGCGAGGCATGATGGAATTAAACACAGCGATTAGCATTGTGGACAATCAGGAGAGCGAAAATGCCATATGCATATACAGTATGACATTCTCCCACACACGACACTTCACCGCAGGAATGTCCAAATGTCCTTTTCTTTAGCTGTCATTTCTGGGTTTTGTATCCATGGGAACAAAATGTGATTAAATGTTAATGTGCTCTTTTTTCCCATCAGTTATAAATGATTCACCGAAGCCCACCGATACAGTTTAAATGTGGCTATTTATTTATAGGATATAATATTCATGCATAAATTAACACTTGGGATTTGTGGTTTGCGGTTTATATGTCTAAGTTTATATAAATAAAATGCATGAGTATATTACAGGGACAAAGTGCTATGTGAATGTCATGCCATTTATTTCTATAGCACTTTATGCAAAACAGATTGTTTCAAAGCAGCTTCGCATTTGTACACAAGAAAAATAACAGTGTTAATGTTGTACAGATATTCAATTATAAAACTAATTTCATCTGTAAAGCATCTCTACAGAAGATTATAGTTTTATTATTCAGCACAATTCAGTTCAATGTTGATTCAGTTCAGTTCAATAACAGTCAATGTTGCAAAGTTAGTGTCGTTATTTAGCTCAATGTTGCTCTCATCTGAGAGTGCCAGTGCATTAAATCAATACTATGACTGAATATGAATGGTCTTTTATACCCCAGAGTGTTAAAGGGGTGGTTGATTATGATTTCACTTTTCTAACTTTAGTTAGTGTGTAATGTTGCTGTTTGAGCATAAACAACATCTGCAAAGTTACGACGCTCAAAGTTCAAAGCAAAGGGAGATATTTGCTTTTAAAGAAATCTCTTTTTAAGGACTACAACAAACGGCTGGTAGAGACTACACCACATTCCTCCCGGGTTAGTGACATCACAAACCCTAAAATTTACATAAACCCCGCCCCCTGAACATGATTTATAGATTATCAAGATAGAATATGCTAATCAATGACTAGAAGATAACTACACATAAGCTACATAACTTCATCAACTAATCATTCAGAAATGTCCTGTTGTTTCTACGTTGTCACTTCTTCTCGAGTCTCTCCATCATTGTCTGACTCCGGTTTGAACATAAAAGGCTAAAAGTTTTTGAAATTTTCAGTGCATTTGTGTGTGAGTGCAAACTCTTGAAGCTCCGCCCCCTGTGCCGGGAGCAGCAGCTCATTTGCATTTAAAGGAACAGACACAAAACGGTGCGTTTTTGCTCACCCTCAAAAAGTGACAACTTTAACATGCTATATAAAAATATCTGTGGGGTATTTTGAGCTAAAACTTCACACACACACTCTGGGGACATCAGAGACTTATTTTACATATTGTGAAAAGGGCATTTACTACCCCTTTAAATTAGGGTGAGTGGTTACTCATAATCATGCAATAACAAATTATACAATACCTTTAGACGACTGAAGGATGAAGTTTTGAATTAGTAATCAAAAGATGCAACGGTACGAGTCAGTATATCTAAGATTGATTTAAACAGCTAACTAGGCATCTACAGGGTGCACGACGACCATCTCAAAGGTGGTTTCAGATGGCTATTTTGCTTCCATATAATGTCTTCTGTGTAAAATAAGCATTCAAAATGCACATATAAGTGTTTATTTTATTACACTCTTACAACTCATACATTAAAAGGCCATTTTGTCAAAATTACTTTTAATTTCTCCTGCACTGAGTCAGAAATCTCCACTTCAGTGGCTTTACACACATCAAATTTGACAGTTTTATTCCTGTCTTTATTCTGAAGGCTTTTACACTGGGGTTTGTTCATACTATATCATTCGCATGGTTTATATATCATACATAACTCTAGTATGTCAACAAAGTGAAACAATAATTTTGAACCTGCCTTTATCTAATGTTCAGATTTCTTTTTTGGAAACATGCAAATTAGAGCATATTTATTTAGATAATTCCATTTGCATATTTAAACAACATTTCATAACACTTGCAATACAAAACAATTGTCTTATATGTAGAGTGAAAAACTGGTAAAGTGGATATCTGTTAATTAAAATGTTCAGCCTGTTGAGCTGTGGTGTCTTGCCTTAAAACAATACAAAAACTTTTTCTTTTTTAGGGGCCGTTTACACGACACCATTTAAAACTAAAAACAGGAAACTTTATATGTGTTTTGGCCATTCATTTACATGACAATGGTGTTTTGGGAGCCTGAAAACACAAACCTTTGAAAACGGGTTTCAAAGTGCAAGTTTTTGAAAATGATACGGTTATCATTGTAGAATTGAACATAATCTTGACTGTTTTTCTACCCCCTCTTCCTACCACAATGACCATCTGGAGTTCCTAAGGCACAGAGGGGCTGATAGTGATCTAGGCCTGTAGGCCAAAATGTTTGTACTTTGGGGGTCGATGAATTGTCACACCTATAGTACGGTGGGGGAAGTGTAATTATCTGATTGGTCAGTTTGAATGTCTCACATCTGGGTTTTAGTCACATGGTCAAGGAAAGGATAAAAGAAGATTGAAACTGTTGCCCTGTCTCTTTGATGCTCTGGCTCTCTTCTTCTCTGGGTCCCTTTCTTGGGGCTCTCTCCTTTTGCCTCCTCTTTTCTTTGTCTCTCTCTCTCTCTCTCTCTCTCTCTCTCTCTCTCTCTGGTAACATTTTTACATGCTGGGTAAGATTAATGGTATAAGTTATCATCATCTCATACATCTATTTTGTAACTATTTGAAGTGTAACCATAACCACATTTTGTCATTAAACCTTTTCAATTACAACTAATGTGCTAACTAGTTTTGATTTGGTATTGACTTTGAAGTGCTACCTATTGCAATACAATATCATCACTCTCTATAGCAACGCTCTCCCACAAATATTAAGCTATTGTAACTGCGCTTATTTCCGTCGTTGGTATAAGTGGCAGTGGGTGGAATAGACAAGAAATGTGCAGTTTTCTACCATCTTGCTAATAACGTTTCTTTAGGGAAACGGGAATCCACCCTTACAGCATCTCTGCGTAAACTACAAAACCGTGAATTTGTGAAACCGGTGATGTCATGCACATGACCTCGGGATGTCTTTCTTTACAGTGAAATCGCCATTTACTGGCCTGGCATGAATAATGCAATGTTCTTTTTGGAGATCTGTGTAAACGGGGACCGTTTTGAGAGCGTTTTCGTCTGTATGCGAAAAATGTAGTGAAAAACTTCAGATTTAGTACATTGGTCTTGTGTAAGCGTAACCCAAGAGAGTAAAAATTCGGTATATTGTGATGCAATGTTGAGACCGGATGAGGGAAGATGAAACGCTAATTTACAGTTAAGTGATATTTAATGTATTAAATGATTAGTGAACGAGGAGGGATTCTGCTATGAAGGGTTGTGGTTTTTAAAAGGGTTTGAGCTTATTTGTGAAAACAGCTGCAGAATGGATGAGAAATATGCTAGCGTATGTTTCTGATTGTGCAGATTATATTCTCATTGATTTGGGTTGTTAGAACCATCCAGTGATGCATGAATATCATTCATTCTGACCACTATCTTCCTAAAACACCAAATGTCTTTCCTTAAAATAAAAGTTAAGTCCCCTTTATTTATATAGCGCTTTTAACAATACAGATTGTTTCAAAGCAGCTTTACAGTGATTAATAATGTAATAATTACAGGAAAATAATAATTTCGGCTGTACAGCAGATCTAGAAGAAAATAGTGTCGTAGTCCAGCTTAAGTAAGATCAGTGATGGTTCATTTTTGTTTTAAAAATGTTATTAATTTAATTAATGCATCTATGGAGAAAACAGTGATCTCATCGTCCAGCTCAGTTCAGTTCTCGTATAATAGTGTCAATGCAGGAAGATCAGTAATATAAAAATCCCACATAGTGGATGGTAAACAGAGGAAGGTGATTCGCACAGCATGTTTCCTAACCGAGAGGAGCTGCTTGTTTTTGAGTCTCCTCAGTCGTGACGGCTGTGAGTAATTACTGCCATATTGTTGCTAATGCTGTGGCGTCAGTGATAAGGCCGTGATGGATGTGATTGTCTCAGATGTACATGCTTTAGAGGACAGTGACAGCAGAGAGATGAGATGAGATGAGATCAGGAGCCCTCGTTTGCTGTATCTCTCATCTTACGGTCTCAATACAGTCAGGAAACTCTCTCTGTACATGCAGTCGTATCTGTAATGTTGATGTTGTCTGCAAATTTCAATCTATGTTAAAATTGTATGTGTTTTTGTATGTTTCTGTCAGTTAACCAATGCTGGTTCACTTTACTTGAGAGAGGACACACTTGAAAGTGTGCTTTCAGAGAGGCAATTCCATTAGACCTTAAATGTTGTGTACTGTATACATAAATTACAAAGTGCGCTGTTTAAAAGTTTACTTAAGCGTGTTATGCAACATAGTCATGAAAGTGTACTCCCTTTA
>NC_140213.1:2428289-2593468 GCF_951802725.1 Rutilus rutilus | reverse complement strand
TTTTCTCAGAACAAATTACTGAGACTGTCTCATCTAGATCCACTGAGATTAAAATTCACAAAATTGAATGGAATTAATGATGTTTTCCATGTACATCATGCAGAGATTAGACGTGTGTTTCTGTCAGGCGAAGCTGCAGCCAGACAGAAGTTGTGTTAGGATTATCTAAACACCCCGGATACATAATAACAGTAGATTATAATCCAGAGGGGGAAATGAACACGACATAGGATTTTGCATTGTCTCTTATTTATAGGTTTGCCAGGATTTTGCATAGTCTCTTATTTATAGGTTTGCCAGTTTTAGACATGTCAAGTGATTCATCAAGCACTGGTGTTGTACAGTAGTTGTTCACTCTTAGAAAAGCAGCTTCAGTGGGGATCTATAGCAGACCTTAGGGTTCTTGACTTCATTTTAAAAGGTTAGTTCACCCTGAAATGAAAATTAAGTCATAATTTAATCACCCTGGTGTTGTTTTAATGCCGTATGCCCTTCTTTCTTTTTCGGCCCGCAAAAGAAAAAAAAAAAGAAAAAAAAAAACATTCCCTTTGGTGCTCGTCCATATAATGGCATTGAATAGCGACAGAAAATAAGTCAAAGTATCACAGAATGTGACACATGCCGTATATCCCGTGTGTTCTGGGGTTTACGGTAGGGTCTGGTGAAAAACAAACCAATATTTTATGTATTATTTAATGAAGATCCTGACTTTGACAGCTGGTCTTTTCGACACGGCTGTGTGTTCATGAGATTCACTTTGGCTGCCCAGAAAAGCACAATCTGTTGTGTTCGTCGCAACAAGAAGTTATCGCGTTCACTTCTGTCAACTGTCATCAGTCCGGTCCGAGATGTTCAGTCCGGTCCGAGATGTTCAGTCCGGTCCGAGATGTTTAGTCCGGTCTGAGATGCCCAGTCCGGTCCAAGATGTTCAGATCAGATGTTCAGACCGGTCCGAGATGTTCAGACCAGATGTTCAGACCGGTCCGAGATGTCCAGTCCGGTCCGAGATGCTGAGTCCGGTCCGAGATGCTCAGTCCGGTCCGAGATGTTCAGTCCGGTCCGAGATGTCCAGTCCGGTCCGAGATGCTCAGTCCGGTCCGAGATACTCAGTCCGAGATGCTCAGTCCGGTCCGAGATGCCCAGTCCGGTCCGAGATACTCAGTCCGAGATGCTCAGTCCGGTCCGAGATGCCCAGTCCGGTCCGAGATACTTAGTCCGAGATGCTCAGTCCGGTCTGAGATGCTCAGTCCGGTCCGAGATGTTCAGTCCGGTCCGAGATGCTTAGTCCGGTCCGAGATGTCCAGTCTGGTCCAAGATGTTTAGTCCGGTTCAAGATGTTTAGTCCGGTCCAAGATGTTTAGTCCGGTTCAAGATGTTTAGTCCGGTCCGAGATGCTTAGTCCGGTCCGAGATGTCCAGTCTGGTCCAAGATGTTTAGTCCGATTCAAGATGTTTAGTCCGGTCCAAGACGTTTAGTTCGGTCTGTGATGTTCAACCCAGTGAAGGAAGTGCACATACTTTTTTAGGATTTCTAGGCGTAGTATTTCATCTTGATTTCTCACGACGATGTTTTTTCGCAGGGAACTGTGGCGCTAATAGAGTGCTGCAGGGATGACGTATCTTTGTAGGCCAAAACCCAGAAACGAGTTGCATTTCAGCTGGGTTTTTGGTTAAATGCCTGAAATAAGGTCTGTAGTTAACGCAAGCTCAAGATATTTTCAAGTTTTATTCTACGATATCAAATACGTCTGTAAACCTCTTTTGTGATTTGACTTGTCTTCAAAACAGCAGTCGCTAACAAGTGTCTAAATGGGACTACAGAGGTCATCGGGGACATTAAACGTCATCAGACGAACAGATTAACTCTATTCACTAGTTGCTTCACAGCCTTCTTGTGTTTATAATCAAGGCATGGGATCGTTCTATACGAGCACGAGTGAATGCATTAGAACAACACCAGGGTGAGTAAATTATGACTTCATTTTCATTTTATAGTCATCAATGTAACTTGTTCACAATTTACAGTTTGCTAATAGATAATCAGACAATATTATATCTATAAACGGTCGTCTAGACTGTCAGTTGTCTAGAGAGAATGTTTTCTTGTGCGCTGATTGTATGTGATGAGTGCCTACTATTGAAGCTTTTATTGTGTTATATGTGTATAGTTAATTTTTCATGCATTAGTGTATTTTTAATGTGTCGTGGTAAAGTAAAAGAAAGGATGAGTCTCATTAAACAGGACATCCAAGGACGCATATGCTTGTGCAGATGTGCAGGTGGGACGTTAAATGTCAAGTGTGTTTTGGGAATAGCACTTAAACTGATGCTAAAGATTGGGAAGTCTAGTTAACAACGGGAGACCGACACAGACGTCATTGAGGAGACGACGGGAACATCATCACGACCTCGTCACTTTTATGTAACTCTTAGTTTTAATCTTCCCTGCCTGTGTTATAATGAGAATAACCTAATTAATATTCATGAGACAATGCATTTTGTGATGTCAAAACTAGCGTGTTGGTGCAAGTTATAAATAGTTGGGGGGGGGGGGGGGGGGGGATTCAATTCAATTGCCAAATCATGACAATTTCAATAGTAAATATGTTCTTAATTCTTGCAAAAGGTGTATTTACATGTTGCACATACTTTTAGAGTGATTTAGAGGTGGCATATAATCTAACAACTGATATTGACTATTAAGAAACTATTAACTGAACTGAACTGAATTCAGCTCTGGTATTTTCCCAAAAAACTGAATCATTTCTGATTCTGTTTCCAACTCTAGTATTCTTGCTAATTTTTGTGCACTATTACATAAATATACAAATATACCTTCACTGCACCTTCCAGGTCCTTTACTTTCACACATCTGTACTGGTGCTGTTTAAGTGTACACCTATTTTTATGTCATATGGTAAAAGGTTGTGCATGTTATCTTTTTTTTTTTTTTTTTTGAATGCTTGAAATATTCTTTCAAAAAATATTCGTTTGATGCCTTTTATAAAATGCACTCATTATCCTGTCATCTTTGAATGCAACATAACTACCAAGCTAGCAATAAAAAAGGGAAAAAAAGGGGGTTTTACTCAAGTATCTTTTCTACTTGGAAAAATATATATGCTACTTTTTAACACACAAATAGAGAGATACTCATGGACCCATATGCGATCTATGATTCATATCCCAGAATGCTCTAGTGCTATAAATACTACAGAAGTGGTGCTGTCTGCAGGCAAAGAAGAAGCTCTGTACTGACCCGTATCAAACAATAGAGCCGAGGAGACACAAACACACTGACACACACACATATGCTCACAGAGAGAACGAGAGAACTGTAAGCGGGTTTATTCCACAGTTTAGAGCCAGAACGCTACAAATGCTAAGCTCACAGAGTTCTTATGGACAGAGACAAAGGCTCTTCCTACAATAGCCAATAAATCCACAAACTCAACAATAGCTGGTGTGTGTGGGCAGTAATTCTCTCCGAGTGCTCTGCTGTCAAAATATGAGCTTTTGAGAGGATTGAAATGGAATAGCAATTGATTTTATTTTTTATTTTTTTTACCTATGTTTGAAAACAGAGAGACAATACTTTCATCATGTTGAGATTTGCTCTTTTTTTTAACCTTATGATTGGGGTTCCAGTGGCACACACACACACACACACACATATATACACATACACTCACCTAAAGGATTATTAGGAACACCATACTAATATTGTGTTTGACCCCCTTTCGCCTTCAGAACTGCCTTTATTCTACGTGGCATTAATTCAACAAGGTGCTGAAAGCGTTCTTTAGAAATGTTGGCCCATATTGATAGGATAGCATCTTGCAGTTGATGGAGATTTGTGGGATGCACATCCAGGGCACGAAGCTCCCGTTCCACCACATCCCAAAGATCCTCTATTGGGTTGAGATCTGGTGACTGTGGGGGCCATTTTAGTACAGTGAACTCATTGTCATGTTCAAGAAACCAATTTGAAATGATTTGAGCTTTGTGACATGGTGCATTATCCTGCTGGAAGTAGCCATCAGAGGATGGGTACATGGTGGTCATAAAGGGATGGACATGGTCAGAAACAATGCTCAGGTAGGCCGTGGCATTTAAATGATGCCCAATTGGCACTAAGGGGCCTAAAGTGTGCCAAGAAAACATCCCCCACACCATTACACCACCACCACCACCAGCCTGCACAGTGGTAACAAGGCATGATGGATCCATGTTCTCATTCTGTTTACGCCAAATTCTGACTCTACCATCTGAATGTCTCAACAGAAATCGAGACTCATCAGACCAGGCAACATTTTTCCAGTCTTCAACTGTCCAATTTTGGTGAGCTCGTGCAAATTGTAGCCTCTTTTTCCTATTTGTAGTGGAGATGAGTGGTAACCGGTGGGGTCTTCTGCTGTTGTAGCCCATCCGCCTCAAGGTTGTGCGTGTTGTGGTTTCACAAATGCTTTGCTGCATACCTCGGTTATTTCAGTCAAAGTTGCTCTTCTATCAGCTTGAATCAGTCGGCCCATTCTCCTCTGACCTCTCGCATCAACAAGGCATTTTCGCCCACAGGACTGCCGCATACTGGATGTTTTTCCCTTTTCACACCATTCTTTGTAAACCCTAGAAATGGTTGTGCGTGAAAATCCCAGTAACTGAGCAGATTGTGAAATACTCAGACCGGCCCGTCTGGCACCAACAACCATGCCACGCTCAAAATTGCTTAAATCACCTTTCTTTCCCATTCTGACATTCAGTTTGGAGTTCAGGAAATTGTCTTGACCAGGACCACACCCCTAAATGCATTGAAGCAACTGCCATGTGATTGGTTGATTAGATAATTGCATTAATGAGAAATTGAACAGGTGTTCCTAATAATCCTTTAGGTGAGTGTATATACACACATGTACATTATATATATATATATATATATATATATATATATATATATATATATATATACACACACAAGAACAAGTATTACAATAATTAAGGGTGAAAAGCTGTTCACTTTAACATTTCTAAAATTTCAAAACAAATCTAATAAATTGATATTAATATTTAAATATTTAAAAGTGAACATATTTTCCCCCTTAATTCTCGTAATACTTTTTTCTCTGACCTACGTTTAGTAGGCTAAAAGTATTGAGGCTTTAAAAAAACACACAAAAAAAAAACACAGTGCACATGCTTTTTACCAGAAAGGTGACTCTTATCAAATATAATCATGCTTATTCTGTTTGAGGTCAATCTGACACCAGAATGAAATGGCACTGCAGGAAAATACAATTAAGCAACCCAAAATAAACAAGCGTCAGAGAGTATCTCTACAGCGCTCGTCAAAATCAAAATCAAAACACAGGGTGAAAAGTCCTTGCACTTGTTTTCATATTTGAGACCCCAAACAGAAGCAATGTATATATTTATTTACTCTTTTAAGGGAAGACATAATGGAAGCATGTTATCAAGTTGAAACGTGTTCATTATAAGATCGGAAAGGTGAATAACCTGATACTTCAAGTGTTTTAAGATATTATAAAGTCCTTGGGTTTCTGAAATATCCAAAACTATGAGGGTTAAAAATAGATTGGTATGCATGTGCGAATGTGCGTAGATAAACAGACTTTGCGATAACACCTTTATTTTGATGGTTTTCTTTAGACATTCTGTTGACTGTAAGTAACGTTTTACATGTCAACTAGAGTAGACTGATGATTAATATCTGCTAACACTTTATTCTGGTGCTCCTCAACAGACAATCTACAGACTGACGACAAAGAACTTTGCATCTACAACCTCAATTCCAGAAAAGTTGGGACATTTAGTAAAATGCAATCAAATCAAGAATCTGTGAGTTCATTCTCTTTAACTATTAGCCTATTTAACTGGCAAAAGTACAAAGAAAATGTTTTCAGTGTTGACCAACTTAATTGTATTTTGTAAATATAAACAAGTGATGGCTGAAACACGCTCCAAAAAAGTTGGGATAGAGGCAAACAAAAGTGAAAAGATGATTGAATATCCAGTTTTACTTTATTTTGCAAGTCCCTTTTGAACATTCTGTTGACTATAAGTAACATTTGCACCTACATGTCTACTAACTCTCACTAGAGTGTAAGTAGAGTATTAGTAGACTTTTAGGGTTCAGGTTAGAAGAATAAGTTGACTTGTAGTTGTAAAGTTACTTATAGTCAAGTCAGTAGAATGTCTGTTGAGGAGCATCAGAATAAAGAGTTAGCAGATATTAATCAGACAGTCTACTAATACTCTAATGACTGCTAGTTGACATGTAGTAGCAAAGTTACTTATAATCATCAGAATGTTCGAAAGGGACCATCAAAATAAAGTATAACTCTTTACAGGCATGTTTACCACTGTGTCACATCACCTTTCCTCATCATTACACTATTTAATTGTTTGGGAATTGAGGATACTAATTAATGCTTCTACATCTGCTCGACAGTCCGTGGTCGTCGTGTTCTGATTCTCCTTTTCATGATGGGTCATACATTCTCAATAAGAGACGGATCTGGACTGCAGTCAGGCACATCCCTTATATGTGTAGGAGAGCGTCTAGAAACCTTTTGTTATCGCGTGTGCAGAATGAGGCCTTGCATTGTCGTGCTTCCCTGGATAGATGTCATCTTGATGGCAGTTTATGTCTCTGTACAATCCCAGTGTACGCCTCCATGTCAGTGGGACGTGCACAAATGCAGTTCACCCATGCCGTTTGCGCTGATGCTCCTCATTCCATGACAGACGTTTGCTTTTGCAGAACATCATGAGATCTCAATGCCCGTTTTTCCCAAAAACAAGCTGAAACATGGAGCCATCAGACCACACATTTCCACTGTGTTTTAGACCATCTGAGATGAGCTCGGGCCCAGAATCTCTGCATTGAACAGATGTATGGTTTTCTTGATGCAGCATCAGACTGTTACGTGACAACAGTTTTCCAAAGTATTCCTGAGCACATGTGGATGTGTTTAACAGAGTAGCATGACTGTTTCTCATGCAATGCCGTCTGAAGGCAACAACGGTCACGCACATGGAGGTCTCCTGCCTTGCCCTACACAGACACAGAGATTTATCTGGAATCTTTTCACAATGTATCATCAACCCGATCGCATGAAATGCATTGTATTTATCATGCAATTTATACGCGAAAATGAGTTTTTACGTGCATATGATACGCACTGTGAACCCCTTGGGTAGGATTAGTGGTGGGGGTACGTGCGTATTACACGGCATGAAGTGCGTATCATATGCACGTAACAACTCATTTTCACGTATGAATTGCACGATAAATACAATGCATGCTGTAGACATGCATTTCATGAGATCAGGCTGGTAGGCTAGATGATAAAGACCTAAATACTTAGAAATGTTTGACAGTTCTCTCAAGATATTTGGCACAAAGTGGTGAGCCATGACCCAGCTTTGTCTTTGGTGGACGCTCTTCTATACCGAAACTCGATTACCAGTTCATCTACTTACTGCATCGTGGACGATTTCATAAGAGTTTAACTTGGGTATTCTATAATCTTTTCAACTTTTTTGGAGCGTGTTGCAGCCATCAAAATCAAAAGGTGTTTATATTTACAAAATACACTTCAGTTGGTCAATGACAACATTTTCGTCAGTTAAAAAAAAAGGTTAAACAGAATAAAAAAAAAAGACATATTCTTGATTTTATTGCATTTTGACAAAATGTACTAACTTTTCTGGAATTGGGGTTGTACATGTCAATTTATTCTACGCCTTGTTTTACTAACCCTAACCGTCTACTGATGCTCAATTAATCCTCCACTGAGAGTTAGTTGACATGTAGATGCAACATGACTTATATTCAACAGAATGTCTAAAGGGGACCATTGAAATATTGTGCAACTGACGTTCCCAGTCACTTAAAACAGGTGTTTTCTGCGGATGTTCCCGGCAGACTACAGATCTGCGTTTCCCTCAGGACTGTGAGTCTGAGGACTGAGTCATGAGTCCCCAAAGAGATCAAACTCGTATGTTTTGAAGTGTAAAGTTCTATGAGTGAGATTTCTCGGATGTCGATCAGTGGGTATCGCGTGTGTGATTTGAATGACACAACCCTTAAACATCCATATTGCAATGGAAAGCGTCAATAGACTATTTCATTCCTTTCACTTTTTTTTTTTTTTCTTGAAATATCAAGTGTGTTTCTTACTATGCGACACAGCTGTTGCTCAATATGATTACATACCGTGATGTCTGGAGCAAACTCTTAAAAGCGCCCAATAGTATTCATATCACATATGAGCCGCCACTCTTTTCATCCCAACTCAGCATTCATTTGTCTCTGTTTAATCAATAATCTTTTTTAAAGATGTGTTGAGTAGGGTTACAGCCTCTCCGCCGCTCTCCAATTCAATGTAATGAAGCACAATCACTTTGGACACATCCGCAACGGTGCTTGATTTACAATTAAAATCGATTTAGCATATTCGGAGCTCCAGTAGGTGTTCTGAACGAGGCCTGTCTTGGTAGGATTCACGACTGAGGTTACACATGAAACATGAAAGCATGCGTGGGCTGTCTACTCTCTGGTCACCGCCAGCAAGTTGCTATGGTTTTAACAAATGTAGTCAAAGGCAGGGTCTTTCTTTTCTTTCTCCGCACATAAAAGCTTCATTCCACACACAGGGCTGCAAAGATGCAATATCCTTTAAAGAGATAGTCCATCATAAAATGATGAGTCGGTTTACTAATATCATTTGTATATACAAAATTAACTACTTTAAAAGAATGTACTTGAGTGTGAATTGAATGCAATATTTTCAGGGAATTAATTGCATTTTATTTGCAATTAAATCTAAATGTATTTAGTTGAAATGTATATTAAATGCAGTTAATAGTGTTTTTTGACCAACTTAAGTATGTCTAATTTCACAATTACTTTGATTGTCTTGAAAATAATGGTTAAAGTGTACTGCTGAATATTTATGACAATATATTTGTCATTGCATTTTACGTGTGCTTTTGTCAGCGCATTAAAATAAGTGAAAATGTACGTGTAATAACATTTAATTTTACATTATTACAAAGTGCACTTTTTAAGCATGTACTTAAGTAACAGTGCATTTTCATGTTTCATGTTTCATGTACAGTTTCATGAAATGTACTCATCTAGCTCAAGTTCATCTTCACAACATATTGCAGGTGTGCAGTGTGTTGTCAAACTGCAAAGATGCATCCATCATTTCCATGCTGGGACGTTAGGCATTCTGCAGATGTTAAACTGAGAGGAGGAATAAGAGGATGGGAAAACCGATCCATGCAGGAACATCACTCATACGCGATCATCATCTACAACCCATATGCAATATTTAGAAGCCACCCTCTGTTTCTGACGGGTTTCTGACAAATCAAATGTGTTTACTTATTTCTCCATAGTGTATTGCGCCAGATCCATGTAATATCTGATGAAAACCTCTCATCCTGTTTTATCCAGAAGACCAAAACCAGACGTATTCTCCACAGATGCACTGCAACAGGTTGTGCAAGAAAGATCATGTGGTCTAAATGAGGCACATGTGCTGTCTTCTCCCAGCAGAGAGCATCTGTGGCCCTGTCAACACACACTGGCATCCATGATGAATTATACCAACCCGACGAAGCCCTCAGTGACATTCTCACCCATGACTCACATGTCTTGCCTGAATTCTGATGCTGATAGCTTGGGATTCAAGGGAATCTCGCTCGCTCGCTCTCCCTCTCGCTCGGCCCTTCTTCTTCTTCTTCCTCCTCGAGTGCAGATTAAGCAGAAAGTGAAGTGGACGACAGCAGGGATGAGAGGCTGCTCAAACAGAAACTGAACAGCTTTACATGAATGTGGTCCAAAGAAAACTGTTCTTGATTCTACACTGCTAAAAATGAGTTTGCTACTAAACACAATCAAATCAAGAAACAATTACATGAGAGGCGAAGGGACTTTAGATATAGGGCCAGATTTGCTAACAACGTGCACCAGCGCAAACCCTCTTTCGCCGTTAAAAAACTATTGTCAGGATTTACAGGATTTTGGGCTGACCTTATTGCATAGGCCTATGCATGTGTAGGAGTTTCTCTTTCAGACGCACAATTTATTGGAGGAGAGTATTTCAATCAATCATGCATGGTGATTTACTAAGGTTTGCGCTTGTGAATTTACTGATATTTGCACCATTATTTACCACCCCAAAAAAAGCATGTCTTAAATGGGTCCTATAATGCTTTTCCACTTTTTTTCCACTTTAGTTAGTGTGTAATGTTGCTGTTTGAGCTTTGTAACCTTGCAGATCTTTGTTTTAATGCTCAAAGTCCACTCCAACGGGAGATATTTTATTTAACAGAATCCCCTTTTCAAGAACTACAACGAACGACTCGTTTGGACTACAACCCGATTTTTCCGGATCTTATGAATTCAGAATGTTACTCGCTTAAATAATCCCATGGAATACGCAGAAAGGGGACGAGTCCTGTTTGATCTGCATAAGAAAAGACAGTGTTGTCGCCGTTTTTTTCCACAACATTTCCAAAACTAATTTGTTTGACCTTCCTAAGGCTGACGAACTTTGAAACTTTAAGACGAACTTTAAAACACTGTTGGAATTGGTTGGACATTGACGTCATCCAGCTAACCAATCACAGCACATTTTGTATTTCAGAAGGAGGGGCTTCATCGAAACAGGAACTGTTCTGCGCGTTCAAGCCAGACTGGGGAGAGAGGTGCTGTAATAATGTCAAATATGTGAAAAATAATGCGTTTTTTGAACAATCAAGCATACCCAACTAGGTAACCCTTTATTTTACAGTCCCCTAATTACTAGGTATTTAGCTAGTAAATACATGGTAAGTTATAGTTGGTTATTGGTAATTACCACAGGTAACAAGTATGTAAATGCAGAGAAACTACAAACTAATTACTAGGTATTTACCTGGTAAATACATGGTAAGTTATAGTTGGTTATTGGTAATTACCACAGGTAACAAGTATGTAAATGCAGAGAAACTACAAGCTAACTACTAAGTATTTACCTGGTAAGCATATGGTAAATTATAGTATTTTAGTGTGTAATTACTTAAGGTGATTAGTATGCAATTACAGAGAAACTACCAGGGAAAAAAAACACCACTGTTAAATATCAACTCAACAAAGTACTGTGTACTTGTTACCTGTTTAGGTTGGTAATAACTCCGATTTAATTGTGTACTTCCTCAGAATGTAGGCAGACTATTTTTAGAAACACCTCCAGTATTACTCATCAATTCAAGTTAGGATTGTAGTTATCCTAGGGTTATGTTGGTAACAGTCCATGTTTATTTATTACTATCTTGAAATTAAGACGGTAGTTTCCAATAAATTACCTTGTCTTACATAGTTGTTGTTCATTGCTACACCCATTTATAGAGGGTTTATCAAATAATTTACCTTACATTTACCTGGTAACTACCTCGCAGGAACAGTTTTCCCTAATGTCATGGCACATCTTAAATACTGGGTATGTTCTTGCAGATGTTTTTACAATTTACTCAGTAAGTAAAGTGCAACTGTACTGTAAAATGAAGCCTTGTTTATTTCCATGGTATTACCGGAATTGTACCATATCATTCCCTTTTCCATAGTCACATTTTTATTTATTTGTTTTCCTAGTATATCCTGCAACGTTACCAAGGAAAACATGACAATTTACTTAGTAAGTAAAGTGCAGCTGTACTGTAAAATGAAGCCTTGTTTGGTTCCATGGTATTACCGGAATTGTACCATATCATTCCCTTTTCCATAGTCACATTTTTATTTATTTGTTTTCCTAGTATGTCTTGCAACGTTACCAAGGAAAACATGACAATTTACTCAGTAAGTAAAGTGAAACTGTACTGTAAAATGAAGCCTTGTTTGGTTCCATGGTATTACCGGAATTGTACCATATCATTCCCTTTTCCATAGTCACATTTTTATTTATTTGTTTTCCTAGTATGTCTTGCAACGTTACCAAGGAAAACATGACAATTTACTCAGTAAGTAAAGTGAAACTGTACTGTAAAATGAAGCCTTGTTTATTTCCATGGTATTACCGGAATTGTACCATATCATTCCCTTTTCCATAGTCACATTTTTATTTATTTGTTTTCCTAGTATGTCTTGCAACGTTACCAAGGAAAACATGACAATTTTCTTGGTAAGTAAAGTGTAACTGTACTGTAAAATGAAGCCTTGTTTATTTCCATGGTATTACCAGAATTGTACCATATAACCTGATCATTCCCCTTTTCCATATAGTCAAAATTTTTTACCTCGTATGTCCTGCAACGTTACCAAGAAAAACATGACAATTTACTCAGTAAGTAGAGTGAAACTGTACTGTAAAAGGAAGCCTTTTTATTTCCATGGAATTACTGGGATCTTACCCTATAATCTGTTATAGCTACGTAACTGTACCTATTACAGATTATAGGGTAAGATCCCAGTAATTCCATGGAAATAAAAAGGCTTCCTTTTACAGTAACGTTCCAGTTTCACTTTACTTACTGAGAATGTTCAACGTGATCTCATGAGAATACGTGTGTATTTTTACGTAAAGTGTAATTCTACCATAAGTACATTTACTTACGTTTTATACACACAGAAACGTATAGTATTTACAGCACTAAAACGTAAAATGTTTGCATTAACAGCACAATTTATTTACGTATGAACAACTCTATACCGACGTATTTGTACGCATTCTTATTTATGCATATTAAAATCGTGGCATTAATGTTTTGACTCTATTGCATTCAAATGTCTTATCAATTACGTTTTCAGTCGCATTTATGCAGTTTACTCAAGAAATAGACTAATAACATTTCGCTCTGTTCGTGCCTTCTGCTGCAAACTCGTTTCGGAGGATTAGCATGCAGTTAAACAAGAATACACTTTAAAACCTTAAAAGTACCTTATTTAATCGTTTAACCATTTTAATATTTAGTTTATTTACAGTGAGACACAAAATGCGTTTTTTCCAATAGAACAATAATACACCAAAACCCAACATAAATTCACAAAAGACATCAATTTTATTATAGCCTACTTGATATAATCCAAATCTTTAGAATCCATACGTTTGCAAGAAAGAGATCCAAATTCAGCCCTTTATCCAGTGAGTGATCTTCATCTCCATTTCACAGGCTATCACAGCAGCGCAGTCTGTAACTGTCAAATTCCGCGCTCGTTGATGAATTCAAATTCAAAAATTGCGCCCTCAAGAAGCGTTACGACATGTTTTACGGCAGTGATATCAAACGCTCATTGGCTCTCGCCTGTTCGTCTATGTTCATCACAGATTGCGACATGTCGTATTTCAGTCTGTAAACTATATTTGAAACAGGGGGGAAGGAAGTCGACCGGAAGTTGAAGTCGGCCGCGTTCCACCATCTTGTAGCAGAACTTCACCTGCAGTTAGCATCCCATTGACTCCCATTCATTTTGGCGTCACTTTGACAGCGAATAACTTTACATCTGAGGCGTTTAAAGACTCCATTTGTCCATTATTTATTTCTAAAGAAACACGACAATGTATAAAATGCTCCATTACCTTGTAGCTTATGTTAAGGCCCCGTAGAAGCAGTTTTTGTAAAAGTAGGCTAACGATTGCGTCATAACCACGCGACTCTCTGTCGCACAGTAGAGAGATTACCGTATGGACAAGAGGAGAAGCTCTGTGCAATCGGGGGGACGTGGAGGCAAAATGACAATATAATTAATCAGAATACCTAGAAAAAGTTGCTCCTGCTCCAAGCTTATGGACAGCTCCTACTCACACTCTCCGTCTCTGCAAGATTCGGAAGGGAATGATTCAGATTTCTCTTGGCACAGCTACTAGAAGACAGACGGGTTGCTCACGTGGTCCGTGTAACGCTTTGCTCGGTTTGAGTCTGCGCGTCAGGAAAGGAAGTGCTAAGAAATCGCTAAAAATGGGCTTCACTTGTCTCAATTGAGTTCCAATGGGGTCGCTGTGTCCATTTCTTTTACTGTCTATGATTTGAAATGGAGAAGCGCGCGCGCCTTCACACAGAGCGAAGCCGGATTAACATTTTCATGGATTAATCATTTAAATTCTGCTCTGTAAATTACCTCATTCAAAATTATTATATACTGAAAGAGAGGACTGTGACTGCAACACCTCGTCATGTGAACGACTTTTGGTACCGGTTTTGACATTTTCGCAATAAATAAATTATTGTGATTACACGTATGTTGTTTTTCTTCATAACTGTAGCCTATGTAGTTTTCTATCTTTGAAAATTACGTGTTAATACTACGTATTAACAATGAGACCAGGCTGGAATGTTTTAGTTAAGTTGCAGAACACACGGTAAAAGTTTGTGATTTCAAAAATGTTTAAGCAGTAGCAAAGGATGTGGTAAGAGTCTGGTAATACCATGGAAATAAACAAGGATTCCTTTTACAGTACAGTTTCACTTTACTTACTGAGTAAATTGTCATGGTTTCCTTGGTAACGTTGCAGGACATATGAGGTAAAATAAAAATAAAAATGTGACTATGGAAAAGGGAATGATATGGTACAATTCCGGTAATACCATGGAAATAAACAAGGCTTCATTTTACAGTACAGTTGCACTTTACTTACTGAGTAAATTGTAAAAACATCTGCAAGAACATACCCAGTATTTAAGATGTGCCATGACATTAGGGAAAACTGTTCCTGCGAGGTAGTTACCAGGTAAGTGTAAGATAAATTATTTGATAAACCCTCTATAAATGGGTGTAGCAATGAACAACAACTATGTAAGACAAGTAATTTATTGGAAACTACGTCTTAATTTCAAGATAGTAATAAATAAACATGGACTGTTACCAACATAACCCTAGGATAACTACAAACCTAACTTGAATTGATGAGTAATACTGGAGGTGTTTCTAAAAATAGTCTGCCTACATTCTGAGGAAGTACACAATTAAATCGGAGTTATTACCAACCTAAACAGGTAACAAGTACTCAGTACTTTGTTGAGTTGATATTAAACAGTGGTGTTTTTTTTCCCTGGTAGTTTCTCTGTAATTGCATACTAATCACCTTAAGTAATTACACACTAAAATACTATAATTTACCATATGCTTACCAGGTAAATACCTAGTAATTAGTTTGTAGTTTCTCTGCATTTACATACTTGTTACCTGTGGTAATTACCAATAAACAACTATAACTTACCATGTATTTACTAGGTAAATACCTAGTAATTAGGGGACTGTAAAACCCCAAATACAAAATCAAGACTTCATAAAAAAGGGCATAATAGGACCCCTTTAAACAAGACGTTAATTTGCGTTGCTCTTGATAGATTCTGTTGGTCATTATGTAAATGATTGTCTGTCAGTCGATCACAAGCTGAACTTTCCACTGCCATCGGCGCTTTTATGGGATCGCACTTTCACACTAATTTGCTTTGTTTAGTAAATCTGTTTTCTGAAAAATTTATCAAAATAAAGTGAGTTCATGCATGAAACACAACACAAATACACTCACATACACACACCCACACACACACACACACACTCATAATCTGTCAGTGGGGTAAGATTCCCCTTAATTAAAAGGGAAAATAATATTATTTCCCCACTGACAGATGTTATAAGCATCATCTCACTTCACTTTGATACTTTAAAAAAAAAAGAAATCAAGACATAATTATCTTATTTATAATATTATGAGATTTTTTTTTTTATATTTTTTTAATATTTTAGACAAAATAATTTTAAGCTAAAAAGTATTTTTAAGAAATAATTTTTTTAGCAGTGTAACATTTAACAGGATGAATTGAAACCCTGCGGATGGGGGCTTGGTTTAATGGTGCTAGATTGTTGATTTCTATTTAGCAGAATAAGTGTTCGCCTGAATATGAAGTAGCTATAAAAACTAATAGGTTTAATAATGTAGAGAATTTAAAAATCAGACATGGGGAACGGCTCAGACCTAGCTAGATTTAATAAGCAGCCTGCAGCCCAGACTCCACAAAGAAAGTCATTTTTTATTCATTTCCTTACATGTCTCCGTAAGAACATTCCATTACTTTTAATCTCAACAGAAACAATAATGGACTGAAAAATGGATTTAAATAAACTGTCAACTATTAACTAAATGTTTTTATTTATTTCATTATTATAAGTCTTCTTAAGCTCTGTCTGCTTATAAATATAATGTGATGTATCTAATTTCCTAATTTCCCTCTGCAATGTGAAAATCCACATCACCAACTCTGGAAAAAATCCAGAGTTTCCCACTGGTAGCCACAGCATTATAGTGTTCTCATGTTGTAAATGCGATCATTTCGACATGACCTGAAGGCAGCACAGCGCTCTTCTTTTAGCGTCACAGTAAGCGGACTAGCAGATATAATCCCTGAACAACAGGAGAGACTCTATAGAGCTCAGATGTTGAGCAGATCGCCATGGCAGAAGCGCTGGCATGCCTGGAGAGAAAAAGAAATGTGGTAACCTACAGCCCTTTCACTTCATCTTCACAAGATCCATGTTAAAAACAGCCTTTCATTTATCTTTAATGACTGCATTTGGCAACTGAATGGAGTTCAGTCTGTTGTGTACAAGTCTTTCCTAAAACCTTCGCGCTTGGCAGCATTAGGTGGAAAACTCACTCTTTTTGGACGTATAAACAAGGTTACATTTAGCAATACCCTTGTGGAAAAGAAGTGCGCTTACTTGTACTGAATGGGCACTTGTACTTCAAACCTTGAAAGTATTTGGTATTTACCAAAAAACTGTACTATTAGGGAAAAAATTATGAAAGCAAGAAGTGTTACAGTATTAAATAAGAAAAAACAGTGTCAATCGGAATTACACTTCAAGATGAAGAGCTTCATGTCAAAGAAGGCGGAGCCTCAGAGCCACACCTACATCATCACAACCAATGGTAGTTCGAAGTTGTTTTGAATTCCCGAAACGAAATTTTGTCTGAAATGAAAGTGAAAAATTGCAATTTCATCATTACAAATGTGTGAATACAAATGCATAGTTTCAATAGAAATGGCTTTAGTATTTCTACTAGCATATACAGTATATTATATATATATATATACACTGTAAAAAGTGAACAGTTGGATCAACTTAAAAAAATTACTTCAATTGGTAACACCTAAAGAAATTAAGTTTTCTCAACTTAAATTATCACGTTTTATCGTGAAAAACGTGATAATTTAAGTTGAGAAAACTTAATTTCTTTAGGTGTTACCAATTGAAGTAATTTTTTTAAGCTGATCCAACTGTTCACTTTTTACAGTGTATATATAGTATATATTTAGTTTACCATATGTGCTTGTCAGTACATTTGGCAGGACACCTTAACCATTTTCAAGCAGATTTAATTAGGCAATCACATATAAAGATGTACTGAAATCCTACTTAAGTAAACTAGGACAAAAAAGCACTCTTAACTTCAGCTCACTGCATTTAATACAAAATTAAACGATAATATATTTTAATTTAATTGTAAATAACATGCAACTGAGTTCACATTCAGTTCACATTTAAGTATTTTCCATTCTAAAAGTTAGGGTTTCAAACAACTCTGTTACTACAAAAAGTTAAATTAGGCCTACAAATTAGTCACAATTTTCACCAGTTGGTTAATAGACGATGAGGTAAAGATAGTGGGACTCTACATTGACTAAACAAGTACTTATTTATTACTTTATTGTAGATTTTTCACAAATACATTTTTTTAGCGGTGCGTCAGAAATCACATACTGTTTAAGTAGGTACTACATTTGAGTTTGATTTTGTGACTGTTAAAAAAGAATGTTCTATAGTATATGAATATGGGTAGTATGAATGAAATTCGGATGTACTACATCCGCCATGTTGTTACTGTCATGTGACCTACCAGCTTCAGTGGTCATTCATAAATCCCCTCCCGTGGCCTCATGGGATAGTACAGTCTCCGTCGAATACACACTTCATAATCTCATCCATGGAACCTTTCGCCTACTGTTTTTCAAACACTATTCAGGCATACTGCTCTTTTGGCATACTGTTTTAGCATACTATATAGCAGGGAAGCACGGTTCGACATTAACACCCGCCAACTCACTAAATGCGTGTGTATTTCAGCAGTGGTGTGTAACACTGTCACTCCTACTGGCAGGTAGAATTTGATATTTAATATATACATTTTTCAACTGTAGTCTTTTAAAGAGATAATCTAAGTGCAATGTAGTGTAGTCAAAAATATAGATTTTTCGATACCTATCGATACTGAAATATCTGAAACACCCCCCAATACTAATTTCCCGCAGAATAGCTTCACGATACCAGCTCTTCTTTCACTCTCTCATCTCTCCGACAGTGACTGACACACAAAGCCTCCTCCCCTCACTCACTTGTTTCATTTGAATATTATATAGATGAATATTGTTGGTGTTACAGGGCTTGAATTTCGGAATGGGATTGTGCATATTGCAAATAATTGTTATTTGCAATATTTGTCAAAACAGGTTTTGAGCTCACACCCAAAGTGCGCACACATAAAGCCGCCTCTCATAACTAAATTTAGTTATTTTTTAAGCTACATATTGCGCTTAAACAGCCAAATGAACACGGAATAATGTCAAAATGCCGGCCTTGGCAAATTTTACATAAACACAGTCAGTTATGTTTAACAGTAAACAAAAAAAAAAAAAACATGTGTAACAGTATAATTGATCCATGCGTCAGGTCTTAAAGTGACAGCAACCTAATAAACCTGCTGCCAAATTATGAGGTAATATATAAAAATGTCTATATGGCAGTTTTTTCCCCCATGGTATTGATGTCAAAATTGTGGCTAGTAACTTTGGAAAACCACTAGCCACAGTGGCTGGTGAGCAAAAAAAAATAAAAAGTCAAATCCTGAAGTATTTGATTTTGCAGCGATTTTAGCTGACATTTAATTAATTGTGGTAGAGCCGCCAAAAGACGGTTTATCTGGCGTGAGATGAACCTCAACAGACTGCGGCACGAACATTTCCTGTAGAAATTCATTTTTAAAAAGTCAGCACACCTGAAAGGCATAACTTACACACGGTCTATCGGTCACATGGGAACTGTCCGTACACTTGCAGGAAAGAGGCTTGCGAAAATAATAACTTCCATAGCTATTTAATACTCTTTTGTAAAGAGCTTTGATGTCCATGGCCACTGAAATATTGATCACTGAGAATTTGTGGTTGTACTAGCTTGAAAGACTTTCCGTAAAGCAGTGCGTAAGCAAAAGAACACAACAGTCCTCCTGTATGTCTCCTCTCATCTGAGAGGTGAAGGGAAGATAACTGCTTTACAGAGCCGATCGCTGCTTTCGGCGTGATGGGTGTGCAAATATATGAGCCAAAACATCTCTGCTGTTCTCGAGCAAGACATTATCCTCTTCAGTTCATTGATCTCTCTCTTTCTCTCCGTCCGCGTTCCCTATCAGTCTCTCATATCATGGTCCCTTGAAAAGATTTTACACTTCAGGGACAGAGGAGCACATTTCAACCAAGACCAAACAATAAAAGCCCACAAAACAAACAAAACGCGAGCTTGAAATAGTGCTTTTTAACGATAGCAAGTGAAGCAAATGAAGCAGCGTATCAAATCTGTAAAAATACAAACCCAATGGTACGGATCTTAATAAGACACTGAATCAAATTGCTACATAATTCACACCTGAAGAGTGACAAGTTAATTCTGTCATCTTCTGCCCAATCTGAATGGAATAATCCAATTTTCTACCGATGATAAAAGCTAAATAAGGCCATGTCGTGTATATCTCATCCAGGCAGGTTTAGAGGATAATTAGAGAACATGGGAACACACATAACATCTTTCCCAAAAGGAAAGAAAAGAAAGATGAAAGGAGAAAGAGAGAGACTGTTAGCTAGCGTGTCAATTAAGCAAAAAATGACAGATAAAGCATCCATGTAAATGCTAGTTTGGCATAAAAATAGACAAGGTACATATTAATGAGATCCGGAATACAGTTGGAGTCGGCAGCTGAATCGTGCAGACATTGATTATTCAAATGAACCCGCGGAGGGCGACAGATTTGTGATCTTGTCAAAGTGTAACGAGGAGAGGAACCGCGGAGGACAAAGTAGATGTCAGAGTTACATGAAGAAATCAGCCCTACCTGACAGATCCTCCACTGTTGCTTCATCAAGACGATGTGCGTCCGTAAGCAGAGCAGATGAGAAGGCTTTTCAATTTCATGAAACGACATTCAGTCCTTGTTAAACCTTGCGTTGTGAACACAGATTAAAAGCCTTCGACAAAGTAAACACTCCGAAGTCACTTCAGGTGTGGTTCTCGTTATTACCCGACCAATCATGACATTCACATAACTACGGTAAAGTGCTGTAATGAATAACCTGAGCTGAACGCTTACTGGACTCCATGCAAATGGCAACCGATGTGTCTTAAATATCCTTGTCAGGCTGTGAAAGTTTTACTAACTCTCAGGAAGACTGTAAAACAACCTTAAAGGATTTTTTTGCTTTCAGGAAATGTTTTGCTGATAATTTACTCACCCCGATGTCATCCAAGATATCCATGTCTTTCTTTCTTCAGTCGAAAAGAAATTAAAGTTTTTGAGGAAAACATTCCAGGATTTTTCTACACAGAATGGACTTCAATTGCAACCAACTATCCCAATGTTCAAAGAAGGTTCAAATGTCCGTCTCAATGCAGCTTCAAAGACTCGACACGATCCCAGTCGAGAAATAAGGGTCTTATCTCGCGTCATTATTTAAAAAAAATATATATATATATACTTTTTAACCACAAATGCTCGTCATGCACCATCTCTGAGATGCGCCACGCATTGCGTCATCACGTTGGAAAGGTCACGCGTCACGTCATCTGTCTAAGTTATTTGTCTGTGTACTCCGGTTCAGAAAGGTAGGGAAGAGCGAAAAACTCCATCTCTTTATCTCTTCCAACTTCAAAATCGTCCGACATCTTTGTTTTCATTTATGATTTTTTTTTTTATGATTTTTTTCGTGACCTTTCCAACATGATGACGTAATACATGGTGCATCTCAGAGATGGTACACGATGAGCATTTGTGGTTAAAAAGTATATATATATAAATATATATATATATTTTTTTTTTAAATGGCCGATGGTTTCGCTAGATAAGACCCTTATTTCTCGACTGGGATCGTGTCGAGACTTTGAAGCTGCATTGAGACGGACATTTGAACCTTCTTTGAACATTGGTATAGTTGGTTGCCATTGAAGTCCATTCTGTCTAGAAAAATCATGGAATGTTTTCCTGAAAAACCTTCATTTCTTTTCGACTGAAGAAAGAAAGACAGGGATATCTTGGATGACATCGGGGTGAGTAAATTATCAGCAAATTATTTCTTGAAAGTGAACTAATCCTTTAAACCCAGGTGCGTGCACACACACACACACACGTTCGGCTTCCATGTTTTATGGGGACTTTCCATTGTCATAATGATTTTTATACTGTACAAACTGTATATTCTCTCCCCTTACACTAACCTACCCCTAAAGTACACTTTAACCATATGTCAAATACAATGAAAGTAGTTCTGAAATTACATAGTAAGATGTGTTTAAGACCTATGCAGGGTTCAGCTAATTGGATTTAATGCAAATTGAAACTAATACATTTTTCATTTAATTGCAGTTAACATACAATTAAAGTGTCTGAAGTCATTTCAGTTTGCATACAGGTATGTTTTTTAAAGTATATTATTTCTGTAATAAGTCAGTACTCTTTTTAAAAGTATGCTACTCTTTTTCACAAGGGAATAAACTATTGTATACTGTGAATATTGTTGGCTCTGTGACAAATGACTCTGTGACAAATGACAAATGACTCATGACTCGGTCCTCTACTGTACTGATAGTTGCTTTCGATAAAAGCGTCCGCTAAATGTTTAAATGTTAATGTAGAACCAATGGCAGTAACACTGCCATCATGAAGACTGCTTTATCACTTCTGCGATTGCAATGCAAGAAAGGTTGTCTTTTATTTTAATAAGTCATCAAAATGAGGAACAAAATGGGTCATTTTGTGACAAATAGGCTCTGTTCCAAACCTAGTGAGCATCGGCAGCATTTAAAGGCATGATAGATGCGCTCCATATGTGGATGTTGCTCCAGCCTTCTAACAGTGCGTGTCCACTGGAACGGAGTGAGCAGAGCTGAGCAGGCATTGTCAAGTCATTCCCACGGGATCCGCGCTACACGCTTGTCCAGGGAATTGAGGGATTGACAGCGGTTTGGAGAAAGATTAGCAACTTTATGCAAATGTCAGGCAGCCAATCGCTCTGAGATGCAGGGAGTGATGCTGAAATGTTGTCATGAGCTTTTTAAAATCTGCTGAAGTTGCTGCAGAATTTATAAAAAAAAAAGACATAAAAACATGCTAGATTTATTCAAACATGCATTAAATATTGAAGAACATTAAAAAGTATAATGAATATGTAATATGGTGCATACATTTAGCAAAATGCTCCTCTCCAGAGTTAATTTGTCTAGCTGACTAATGAGTTTATGGTCACTGGATATGGTTTTTCTGAGGTAAATGTGACGTTACATGACATTGTTTACAAGCTGTTTTACTGACGTCTTTCCACGGTTGAAACACTGATTGGGCGATTCCATGTCACATGATACGGATTTTGATAAGAATCGATATCGGTTCGTAAAACTGAGAATCGATTAAAATCGAGAAATCTATATTTTTTACCCAGCCCTAATAAATAGTGTGAGTAGTGTGTTGAATTTTGGACACTTCATGCACTCAACAAAATGAACTTGTAAAATGAATTCACTAGATGGTAGATTAGATGCATAGTGCATAATTTGGGACACAACTTTTGCTTGCATATATTTCATATGCAGATTGTATGCTTTCACTGTGACTGGGATGACAAAAGTTTATTACATTTACACTGTAACTTTACTTAAGGCATTCAAACCAAAGTCTGCATCTTTTCTACTGTTATTATGTCCAGACTATATGATTATATTAGCAGTGTATTGAAAACAACTATAGATTATACACACTTTCATTTCATTTCATTTCATTTCATTTCATTTCATTTCATTTCATTTCATTTATTTATTTAAGGACAGTGCACATTAATCAACATTTCTGTAAATGTGCCAGTGTTAGCCAGCAGGCTAATTTTCAACTGTAGTCCATTGGCAAGATATTATACTAGGCACATGGTGGCTAAAAAAAAGAACATATTAAATCACACAGCAATTGATATACAACAATAAAACATAATGCCGTAGCACTGGCTCCATTAAAACATAAAATCATAAAACATATAACCATACAGCCATACAACTGTTAGAGAATTAATAAAGTAACCATCTATCCATCTATCTATCATACATATACCATAGCTTACAGGACAGCTAAAGTATAGAGGCAGACATACAGTACATTAATTATTTTGAGAGGTGCTCACATTTTTGTATGCTCAAAAGCCAGTCCTTGAGATGGTGTGTGAATGTATGGTGTGAGGTGGAATTTCTAATGTCCACTGGCAATTGGTTCCATAGTTTAGAGGCTCTCACAGAAAAGCATAATTGGCCAAAGGAACGAGGGACTGCACAGTCCCCTCTTAAGGCAGACCTTGTGGATCTGCTGCTAGATGACTTCTGCTGTATGAAAGTGCAGAGTGGTGGGGGAGCCTTCCCATTAATGGTCTTAAAGATTAGGCATGCATCACTGTGTCTTAAAATATGTTCCCAACTGAGTAGGTTATATTTGTTAAGAATGTTACAGTGGTGGTAAAGTTTTTTTTTTTTTGTCCAATACTTTAAGTGCTTGTTTGTGAAGTGATAAAATAGGCCTTAGTGTTGTGCCACATACCTGGGTCCAGCTTGTCATACACTATGTTAGGTGAGGAATTATCATAGTATTCATGTATAGCTTTGCTACAGGTGTTGTCAAACAGTTCCTTATATACCTAAAGTTCGCTAGGTTATATTTGGTTATTTGCACTACCTTTCTCACTTGATGTTTAAATGATAGAGTAGAGTCAAGAATAATGCCTAGATATTTCAACTGTGTAACTGTTTGAATGACCTCCCCAGACACACAGACACTGGGTTCACAGTGAGATACAGTGTTGCTTTTGCTAAAAAAACATACAGACTGTCTTCTTAACATTGAGATACAGCTGTGAGCAAGTAAGCCATTTACGTACATGTACCATTGTATCGCTGAGCTTGGCAGCAGCTTGGGCTTTAGTTTTTGCATGAACATATATGACTGTATCATCAGCATACATCTGCACCTCACATCCAGTGCACACTAATGGCAGGTCATTTATGTAGATGCTGAACAGAATGGGGCCCAGGACAGATCCCTGGGGTACACCCAGTTCGTTCCTCAGGGGTGGGTGATGTCTCACCATTAACTCTCACATACTGAACTCTGTTTGACAGGTAAGATCTCATCCAGTCAGTAACACTGGTTGAGAAACACTTGCTACAGACACACCCCGGAGAGGGAGCGATCTAGAGTTTTGAACATGTGCCGTAAGAAACATTTTGAAAAAGAAGTGCACTTAATTAGATTGTATGTGCATTTGTAGTGTACTTCAAATCTCAAAAGTATATTTAAAAACACTGTTGCAGATAATATAATATTAATTAAATAAAAGGCCATTTACTTAAAGAGAGTAGACTTTCATGACTACACTTAAGTATACTTTTAAAAGTGCACTTTGTAATATTGTTAAACTTAGTTTAATAATCCATTGGCATGTTTTAAAGAAGTACACTCATTTTGATGTGTTGACTAACATACTAAAGCGCATGTAAAGTACTTGATTATAATTTGATATATTACATATTTGATATATTACACTTAAAGTTGATATTTTAAATGTTCAAAATTGCAACATTATCATTGCATTCATCAAATGTGCAATTATATATATATAGGTTTTTTTTTTTTTTTTTTATGACATTTTAGTTTACCATAAATTTGGCAGTACTCTTACCATATTTCAAAAACAATATAGAAGTTGTTAGAAAATGACATATAAAGATGTGCTTAAGCGGGTCAAAATACATTCTTTAGTTCAACTAATTGCATTTAATATAAATATAAATGTAAACTATTCTACAATTTTAATGCAATTGTAAATAACAATGTCCGAATTTGCACCAAAAAGTGCATTATTTCCGTAATTAAATAATTGCGTGCTTACATTATTTCCCGTAAGCAAATGCTAAAGTTTACTTCCTTTTCTCAAGGGGATGCATGATACATGGTGATTTATTTTATTTTATTTGTATTAAAAAAAGGACATGCATGTTTTAGTAGAGCAACAGTAGACCGCTAAAGCAGAGCCCGGTTCGAGCTGAAGGGTCTGGGAGTCCTAGTGTTCAGCTTGCCCTGTATGAGTCAAACACAGGGCAATGGAAACGTTGGTCCGTTTCCTTTGGCTATCTCAGCCTAAAGCTCTGAAGGCTTTTGACAGTCTCGTGACCCGGTCCATAATCCAGCCCTGTGCCAGTGACACATGACCTGCACTGTTTGACAGATATACACAAGAGAAAATCATCATAGCAACAACAAAAATAGCCCAGATATTTTCATGAAAGTGCTGCTAAGAATTATGAATGCCCTGCAAATTATCACGACGCCCGCCACTGACGCTTAACAAAATGATTTGGACTCTTTGTCTGTGACTAAGAAGCACAGTGAGAAATGTTGAACCGCATAATGAGAACATGAAGAAACTAATGCTTTTATTTATATAAAGATGTGATAATTATCTGTTAGGTGACATACTTTAAAGCTCATGACAAATACTTGAAGGAACATGACGAATGCTTTAAAGTAGCTTCATTTGTTCTGTCTGTCTCGCCGGGCGCGCGATGGAAATCTACAGGGCAGTAATTGCAGCGAGACGTTGATGAGCAAATGCAGATCGTGGTGTTCTCAGGCTTGTTTTCATCTTACCGTGATGGATTGTGACACGAGAAGATTCTGCGTTTCTGTTCGCATCTCTATCTGAAACCTCTTTGTCTACAACCACCCATCAATCTTCTCCGCTGGCTCGGATGCCACTGATGGTGTATGATTGCAATGGTCCTGTCTTATTCCACCTCCATGTTCTCACTCAAGCCTGTGTCTATTTAACCCCCCCACTCCTCCTTTTCCAGATCTAGTCACAACAGAGTGCTTGCGTTTTGCACGTATACATATGTGACTCATTTGTAGGAGAGACAAATCACAAGGTAAAAAAAAAATAAATGGATGAAGACAAACTTTCAGGAAAGGGAAACTTTCCCTTTGTGTCCCAGTGAAGTTTTACTGATAAATCCTTGTCAGCCATTGTGAAAAAGAAGTATCTTGACCCACTATATGTACACATTTTCATGCATTAATCACTTTTTTATTGCCAGTGTATGAACAGCTTGTAATGTAGTCGTTTATGAAAGCCTGCAGTCTGACTTTTCATGCGAAGGACTCTGTCAAGATTTGTTCATGTGGTGTGTGTGTGTGCAAACACATGGCCTGTGTTTTGGGCATGTGATTGCGTTGTCTTGTGTTGTTTACCACGCCCCCTTGTTCTCCTCGTTAGTCTTGATTGTTCATCGGTGTCACCTGTGCCCTGGTGATAATGTCTCTTATTTAAGGTCTTTGTGTTTGTTACTCGGTGCTTGTTCGTTTTGTATCTTGTCTTCCTGTTCAGTGAGCTGTTTATTCCTGTGATCAGAGTTTGTATCCTGCCTGTTAGTTCTAGTCTTATGTTATTGTCAAGTTTATTAGTCTAGTCCTGTCAATGTTCATTTGCCCCCTCGAGGGTCTTTGTTTTCTGTCTGTTTAATAAATCCATGTTTCATTTATTACTGTCTGCATCTGGGTTCATATCCGTTTAACGTGACAGAACGAACAAGCCATTTTTTGAACCCAGCAGACAATATGTCTTTTCCTGCAAGAGGCCAGTCGGAGGACCACGAAGAATGGTGGCTGACGCTAACCACTGATATGAAGGGAGGTAGGACTCCGTTTCCTCCCCAAGGAGAGGAGTTCCTGGAGAGATATGTCCAGAGGGTGGATGAGAAGAGGGGATTCATGCCAGAGATCCTCTTAAACTCCTTTTTCATCGCGGGTCTCAATGCACCTCCTCCTATGTGTGAACGAGAGGGGCTGATCCGACGCCCGTTCAGTGAAGTGGTGAACTGTGTGTGTCGGGGAGAGCGACAGGATCCTACTAGGACATCTTCATCATTGCCGGTGGTCCCGGAAGGTCGCGCCCTGGCCGTCGCAGCGCTTGGGGACCATGTTTCCTTCATCTCGACTCCCAAAGCACCTGCTGTAGCTGGAAGCCTTCGCGGAAAGCAAGGAGGAGGGGTGTCGAGGGAGTCTGCATCGGAAGCCGCATCTACTGAGTCAGCATTGCCTGTGGTGGTCTCTCCATCTGTTGTAACGGTCCCAGTACCGATTACAAATCCGGATATGGTTTCTGCTCCGCGGTCAAGGAGGAGAAGGAGGAAAGCTTCATGTCCTCCATCCCAGTTTTTTCCGGGACCCATATCGACTCTCCCGGTCGCTGCGGCCAGTCCAGTCTACGCTGAGTTAGATGGGAGAGGGACCGAGTCCAGCACTGTCCTAGCCAAGGAGTCCAGGCTTGTCCACGCTGAGGTAGAGGGGAAGGTGAACATGTCCAGCCCTGTCCCAGCTAAGGAGCCCAGTCCGGTCCCAGCTTCAGAACCTTCAGCTACACCGTTTGTCTCAGGGTCACAGTCATCTGTTTTGTTCCCTGTGGTTCCCCTGGTTACCCCTGCTACTGTGTTACCCCGATCTGTTCTCCCCAAGACTGTACCTTATGTGTCTCCACCCAGACCTGTTCGGTTTTCTTGCCCTCAACCCTCGGCCATGTCCAGTGAGTCTAGGACCGTTGCTTCTCCGATCCATTCTGGACCCCTGCCGATGAACTCTTTTGTTCCCCCACCCCCCCTCCCTTGTGTGTTATTTTTATTGAGTCACCCCAATCCTGTTATTATGTACTCTTGTTTGCCATTGTTGTTAGTAGTTATGTTTTGTTGGTTTGTGTTTGAGTTACAGTTTGTTATGTCTCATGTGGAGCGTCTGGTAGCCGCTCCGTGAGACGGGGGTTATGTCAAGATTTGTTCATGTGGTGTGTGTGTGTGCAAACACATGGCCTGTGTTTTGGGCATGTGATTGCGTTGTCTTGTGTTGTTTACCACGCCCCCTTGTTCTCCTCGTTAGTCTTGATTGTTCATCGGTGTCACCTGTGCCCTGGTGATAATGTCTCTTATTTAAGGTCTTTGTGTTTGTTACTCGGTGCTTGTTCGTTTTGTATCTTGTCTTCCTGTTCAGTGAGCTGTTTATTCCTGTGATCAGAGTTTGTATCCTGCCTGTTAGTTCTAGTCTTATGTTATTGTCAAGTTTATTAGTCTAGTCCTGTCAATGTTCATTTGCCCCCTCGAGGGTCTTTGTTTTCTGTCTGTTTAATAAATCCATGTTTCATTTATTACTGTCTGCATCTGGGTTCATATCCGTTTAACGTGACAGACTCGGGATGTTTTTTGCCGGGGAAATTGCATGATGTAATTGAACTGATGTAAACATATCCACATTATTACGGTCAGATGTTTTCCGAACTGCTGTTTATTTTGTTATTTACATTTTCATCTAAACTTTGTTCTCAGCAGTGGACGGTGTTGGGATGTTCGTTAACAGTTTATCACTGCGAAGGCATTTCCAACTTATTTGTACTTCTAAGCTAAGAACGAACAAGACCTTCACCGTGAGGATATCAGAGTATTGAATCACGTTCAGTGTCTTTAGCGTCACGTGTTCACGAGTACGAGCATGAAGTGCTGCTGCAGTTCACTGAACGACCACAGGTGGCGCTAATAACAAGAGCTCCTGAATTATACATATGGCCCATTTAAGTAAGACTTTAAATCCAGCTTTTAATGTTGTCTATATGTCTATGTGGTGTTTTTGATATGCTTTAAGACAAACCATGTTTGAATTCATAAGTCGACACCATTGCTGAGTATTTCCTCCTTAAAACTGCAGTGAACCAAAGACAGTCTCAAAAACACGCTTTGAAATCGCTGGTGTTTCTGACGTCACAAACTACCTTGTAACCAATCAGATCAACGAGTGATCGTCAACGAGAGAATCTCTGAGCTGAGTGAGTGAGTGGAGGCGGGGCTCATTTGCATATTCATAGAACCTACTAGCATACTAAATGAGGCAAGGGTGTCGAGTTACAGTCAAGATATTTTAAGACATGAAGACATTTTTTTTCAAGGAAAAACGCTTAAATATGTCATTTTAGTGATCAAAGATGAGTTTCAAAGGATACAATGATTGACTAGGCGGACTTTAAGGACATCTTTATATAAACTAGCACTAGCTTGTATGTGAATAAGAAGCTATTTGAATTTAGGGGATTGAGTTGTTCACGGATATCCCTTTTTCCCTTTCATTGGTGCGAACTGTAAGACTGCTTCTAAAACTTGTAAGATTCAAGTCTACATCACATTAGCTATCTCTGATTGGACTGCACCTACCATAACAACAAGCTGCACAAATGCAATGTTTATGTCCAAGTTTAAAAGGCCAAATGTTGCTAAATACACATATATGTGCTGTTGCATTATTCTCTGCAAAGTCCAACTGTGAGGTTATTAGGCTGAATTCGTAGCAATCGCTCTTTTAAGATAATCTTTAGATTACAAGCATAAAGCCTTTTCCTGATAGTTGCTCGTATATAGAGCTATATTAAATTCCGACTCAAAAGGCCAGTTTTATCATCATAGATAAGAAGCATTATCCTCCTCATCTGTAATTGATCACATTATCATTAATCACTGCTCCTCTAAGAGACTTAACATGGATTCTGGCATTTAAGCTGCTAACAACAACATTATAGTTATTTATTATTTATTTTTGCACATCATTCAATTAAAAGCTTGTTAATGTTCTCTGGCAAGTTGTGATTAAACTATTAATCAGTGCCTGATGTGGACATGATTACAAGCCTCCACCACCTTGACATTGAGCTCTTCAGGGACACAAATAATGAGTGTTGACCTGAAACGTCGACAGCTGTTTACGTTGTGTTTGTTTGGAATGATACAGAGGAAAACAAGCCATCAAGATTTCAATGCATTGTTAAATAATTATGAACTGTAATTTACTCCCGGAACTAATTGCCTAGATAACATATATTATCATAAGCTCATTGAAGGCAATGCTCTGTCAGGGAATAACTTAAGGGATCAACATGTGAGGTTTACAGTCAAACATGTCTACAGGTGATATAACAAAAATACATCAATGCAACAAAAAATATCAGCAATATATTCTCACTGCATTTATTAACCTTTGTTATTGTTAGTTAATACAAATATTCATGGTCATGTTAGTTCAAGTGCATTAACTAATGTTAACAGAACAAACTTTTGACCTTAATCTTTTGAATCTTTAATGAACTTAATCTTCATTAGTTCATGTTAACTAACGTAGAAAACGAATGTCAAGAAATGAAACCTTGTGGTAAAAGTGTTACCGATATTTTTAAAAGATATTTAAATCCAAACTTTTTAATCTTGACAAAATATATTTCAAAACTTTTTTTCCCACTGAAAAAAACTAAAAAAAACAACAAAAAAAACTCGGAACTTTTTAACTCGGAATTCTGATTCGCAATAATGAGACTTTTTTCCTCAGAATTGGACTTGATAACTCGCAAATGCAGGCTAATATCTTAAATTTATATTTTGCAAATCTGACTTTTTTTTTTCAGAATTGAGTGCTGTGCCATTATGCGTCCGACTGATTACACTGTATTTTATTTCTGAATCCTCCTTTTGATTCTAAACTCAAATGACACTGAAAATTGGATAAGAGACAAACATAAATGACTTAATTGGGGAAATTGCGAGATGAACCCATGCAGATGGCCTGGGTCTGTGGTGGAGAAGTGAGTTTGATGTGTAATTTACACTGGAGGTTCTGTGGGGTGCGGACTGGATCCTAGAGCTTCCGAACAAATGGGGTTTTGGGGTGTGGACTGATGGGGCAGTGAACCCGAGGTCAGTCCTAGAACTCCTCTTGTCCGATTTTAGGGAAAAATCGGGTCTATTGGAGACGTCAAATAGATTGTTTTTAGGCGCGTCGAAAGATCACCACAAACACAGTACAATCCACATGGGATAATCTCTCAGTATAACAGGCAGCTGTACAAAATATGATGCACCGGTGGTTTGCCAATTTATCTCTTTTAATTCTTTTCATAACTGTCTAAATTGTTAAACGGTACTTAAGAGGGATTTACTCATGATGGTCAAAGGATCACTGTGGTGACTAGTACGGGGATACTAGTCCAGATTAGTACAGGGGATAGTAGTCCAGATTAGTACGGGGGATACTAGTCCAGATTAGTACGGGGGATACTAGTCCAGATTAGTACAGGGGATACTAGTCCAGATTAGTACGGGGACACTAATCCATATTAGTACGGGGGATAGTAGTCCATATTAGTACGGGGGATACTAGTCCAGATTAGTACGGGGACACTAATCCATATTAGTACAGGGGATAGTAGTCCATATTAGTACGGGGGATACTAGTCCAGATTAGTACGGGGACACTAATCCATATTAGTACGGGGGATAGTAGTCCAGATTAGTACGGGGGATACTAGTCCAGATTAGTACAGGGGATACTAGTCCAGATTAGTACGGGGATACTAGTCCAGATTAGTATGGGGATACTAGTCCAGATTAGTACGGGGATACTAGTCCAGATTAGTATGGGGATACTAGTCCAGATTAGTACGGGGGATACTAGTCCAGATTAGTACGGGGGATACTAGTCCAGATTAGTACGGGGGATACTAGTCCAGATTAGTACGGGGGATACTAGTCCAGATTAGTACGGGGGATACTAGTCCAGATTAGTACGGGGATACTAGTCCAGATTAGTACGGGGATACTAGTCCAGATTAGTACAGGGGATACTAGTCTAGATTAGTACGGGGATACTAGTCCAGATTAGTACACACTGTAAAAAATTTCTAACCTATCTAACTCAAAATGTTCTAGTGACTGATAACATCTAAATTTTTCAATTGGCCAAAGTGAAATTCTGTAAATTTAATTTTATAATTTACAGAATTTCACTTGGGCCAATTGAAAAATTTAGATGTTAGCAGTCACTAGAAAATTTTGAGTTAGGGAGGTTAGAAATTTTTTACAGTGCAAGGGATACTAGTCCAGATTAGTATGGGGATACTAGTCCAGATTAGTACAGGGGATACTGGTCTGGTGGGTTTAGTTAATCCACGGTATTGTAGTGGGGGAAACCCAGAGGGTCTAGATGATCAAATTTGTGAGCAATTGTGAGTGTTTACCTTTTTCAATTGAGGTGAAAATTGATCTCTAGAGACGTCTAGAGTTATATAGACGAGCCGAGGGAAAAAACACAGAAAAGACTGACCATCATGGGAAATCTCAGAGTATCCACTGTACGTCCGACTGACTGCACTGTTTTCTTCTGTATTCTGAACTCAGAGAATTGGGTCAGAGAGAAACATAAACCACTTAATTGGGGAAATTGAAAGATGCAAAATAAGAGACACCGGTGTTTTGCCAGATGAGAAGTAATTTTTTTGCTATGTATCATCTTTTTACTCCTTTTATAACTGTTTTAATTTCCCTTGCTTTTATTTTGTGCTTATTTTCTATGTAAAGAACTTTGAATTGCCATAGTGTGAAATTGTAATTCCTTTCTATGTAAAAAGCACTTTGAATTGCCATAGTGTATGAAATGTGCTATATAAATAAACTTGCCTTGCCTATATCTTGCAATTCTGACTTTAAAATTTGCAATCGTGAGCTTATTCTGAGAAAAAAAAAAGTCAGAATTGCAAAATGTAAACTTGCAATTGCCACATATAAGAACAGAATTGTGAGATAAAACGTCACAATTACCTTTGTACTTTTTTATTCCGCAGCGGAAACAAGCTTCCATACAGATTAGAGTTCTTTATTGTCATTGTGAAAAAAATTACAATACAATTCTGTATGGCTCAATCCAGTCAGCAGCTTATTAGAAACAGGATGAAAGCAACACAATTCAATAAATCAAATCCATAGAGCTTAGGTAAACAAGTACATAGATAATCCAAGTCAATAAACACACACACACACACATTTACCTTTAATCAAACAAAACGTAATGAATGTTTTGCAAAATTGTTGAATGCACTTTGTGGCCGTTCCCTCTGGCTGGGCTCTTGCTTCTGATAATAACACAGATTTCGTCACATCCCTCATCCTCCTGTTTACACACTCGCCGCACGGATTTATAAAATGACAGACTTGTTTGCTTAGACAGGTCTGCTTCTTATTGCACTATTGTGTGCTACACATGCTGTAGTGGTTTTGCTATTGTTAAATGACAAATACCCATTTAAAGCACATGTTTCTGTAGCCAAAAAAAGAAAAGAAAAGCACATCCATAAACATATATTCATGTGCTCAGATTTGCCATTTGAGTAGAGTGTAGAGTGACACATGCACCGCACAGATTTGATGGTTGAGCTGATGTGTGTAATACTGAAACAATAGCACAACCTTATGACACACTGATGAAAAAAAACACACACACAAAAAACACAAATGCCATTAGTAATTGTCCTCTCTCAAAGTCACTCTACAGTTAATCTCTTGAGATTCTGCAAATGATGTCCTCGTTCTGCTTGTCTGCAAGCATCTTTATGCCCATCCAGGAATACTATCCCACTAAAACAGTCCTAGCCACATATGAACACAGTACGCTGTCCTCTGCTCATAATGTTTCCATTGAAGGCCTTAATATATTTTGCTCTGGTCCAAAACCTAGTAAGCAGCAGTTTATAGAATCATAAACGGCCAGTGGGAAGGTTCTTCGAAAAAGACTTAATTATAGCTCAGATTCAGATTTACGTGATTCCTTCGTGGAGAAGACAATCTCTGAATGCAGTTCAGTGAGAAAATCCAACAAGTCTCATTGAAAAAAACGTGCCTGTTGTGTGACATTTGTGCAAAATATTACATGCATTGATTTCAAAGTGAAATTTCCAGTTAGTGGCGCTAAAAGCTGTTCAGTTTTATGTGAAACAGATGAAGGTGAATCTGGAAATTTTCTCTAAGTTGTTTGTTGTAAGTATCGTGGCAGTTTTAGAAATGAAATGTATGGCGAATGGCGCTAAAAAGGTTAATTGAAAATGACATAGCTCCTGCACTGAACTCTGGGTGAGCCGCTGAGCAAGTTTACTACATCAGAAAAGACAAACATATGAAGCTGGATATGGGATGAAAACATCAAAATGTATTAGTTTACTACAAATCATGCACTATGGATAAAAGTGTTTTAAAAGCCCACTGAAATGCCTTGCAATAATGCGTTGACATAATTTCCACTAAAACAGGAAGCAGAGGCGGGACATATTGAATGGCTCCTCCCCCTTTTCAAAAAGCCAATATCGTTTATTTTACCTCAAAGACTGCAAGTCAAACTTGACAGCACCATGGAAGTGAATCCGAGCGCTGATGAAACGATGGATTCAATAGTAGAGATGTGAATAAATTCTAGCCATTTCATTCTTAAAAGATAATTCCGGTATTTAGCACTTTGAGTCTCTTTTCTGGGTTGTTTTGGATGAACTAGAGTGGTGGACACAGACATGTTGACGATGGGTCCTGTCTCGACTCTTTGACTCGTTTAGAGTCGCCTTTGACCGCTTCAGAGTGGCTGGCTACGGGCATGCTCAAACATGTCCTTAAAACAACCCTTAACGTTCACTTTCAAAACTGTGCAACTCACCGAGTGGTTAGTGGTGTTCGTTAGGATAGCAAAAATCCCTGATCCATTTTAGTGGAAGTGAGAGACTATAAATGTTGAATGCTTATATCTCCTAAATGCGAATTTTGTCATTGTTTTGGAGCACACCAGCTCATTCATAACCTTAAGGCTAACATATTCATACTAAAAGCTAAAAAAACGTACATTTTGATTTCAGGGGGCCTTTAAGGTCGTAACATGCCATGCATCATTGCTTCCAGATGCCAAAAGAAAACAAGCGCTGCTGATATACACTTCTGATGTGATGTAATACTCCCGAAAATTCATCCTAACCTTTATCTCCAAACTGAAATCTCAGATGGCCAGATAGAAAAATATACTAAAGTACTTTGTAACGTAGTAACTTGAGTAGTTTTTCAGCAAACGACGTATTTACTCAGTACTTCTACTTGTACTCAAGTAAATTATTGCTTAAGTAGCAATACATTTACTTAAGTACAGTTTTTTAATGCTCTTTCCACCACTGCTAACCTTTATCTCCATTCTGAAATCTCAGATGGCCAGACACTGATTCATCTTTTTTTAAATCGTTAAAATATTCGTGTCCGTGCTGTGAGCACAGAGACTGTAGTGTACGCCGTACGCTTTTCAATGCTCAGCTGCAGAGGTTTAGCGACGGCTGAAGAGGTAATATTCTCAAGTGAAACGAGAATTATTGGAATCGATTGATATGTGCATAGTTGCATTTAAGATGCTCCCTTTGCTACCTGTTTAGGAAGTATACATTAGAACAGATCTACAGTCCACACACACTCTGCTTTACAGTTTCCATCCTAAGGCCATATGTACTTACCCCTGTGTAAAGAGCATTTCTCAGTGTTTTGATCTTGGACGTGTCCTCAGGCGTTTCATATCTTTCCCGTGTTGAAATGAGTCATGTAACCACATGTCACCTAGACGTGGTGTAGTGAAAACAGCTCTGCGTGTGCTTTATGTTCTCGCAGTCAAAACATAAATAATTTGCTCAGACGGCAGCCGTGAGGAAGAAAGACGCAACGTACGAGTGTGAGGTACGTAGAGGACCCTGTAGTTGTAGGGATGAAGGAGTGGACAAACTAGGGAACACTGGACGATCCCGGGACCCGTCAGCTTGCAGCGCTGAGATATCAAAGCGCTGGCGTGATCTGAATGCTAATGCTCCGGCCTGTCACTCACTACAGCAATCTTCTGCTTTTGCCATCACTACTATTACACACACACATTGAGCAGCACAGCTTGACAGGTTTGCTGCCAACCGGCTGTGGGGCCAAGCTTCACACACAAAAAAATAAATATATAGCACAACAAAAAAAAAATGTTTAAATCTGTCAGTCATCAGAGAGAGGAGAGAGGAGGAGAGGTAGGATGTTTTGCTCACGTCAAGCCCACAAAGCTTCCTCTAACAATGGGCATGATTAATATTTATACCTGTCCAGGTGCCTTCACGAAAAGCTTCAGCGAAGGGTCTGAAGGGTTTCAGAAGAGATAACCGAAGCCCTCACCTGAAGAGAAGAGCCTTAAAGAAGTGCTGATGTTTGTTGGCAAGCTGACTGGCATATGTTAATGTCCTGTTTACTTGTTACAGCCCTGATGCTTAGTAAAGAAGAACCATGTCAGACAACTTTTTTTTTCAGCATGGTTTTGCACAAACATAAACATGTTTGACATATAAAACATATATAACTTGGGGGAACAAAGTATGTTTAGAGTCATTTAAAATCAAATTAAATTAAAAAATACATTTAAAAATCACATGAGATGTGGCCTCAAAACATTTGATTTACATGGAGTGGGTCGACTCACGGGGACGGACGAGATCATGAGTCGGATACTTTGACTTGCCGACAAAAAGTAATCATGGCTGACTTTGAATAGGTTGGCACTGATACCACACCCGTAAGTGCCACTTTACAACACTGTGAACACACACATTACCCCCATATTGGCCAGGGCTGCGTTTCCCAAAAGCATCGTAAGCCTAAGTAGATCGTAAAAACGATCGTACGACTGATCTTAATATTACGGTCTGTTTCCCAAAAGCATCGTAACTTAAGTAGCACTTAAAAATCATCGTAGATCTACGAGTGCTCTGGAGTAATCCAGAAGTGCATTGTAAGAAGACAGAGTTATGAGGCAGATTACACCTTTAACTTTATTCAGATGCAATGTGATTATAATATAAGGTTTTGATTGTACTTTATTGTACACTTTATTACTCTCTTTTTTTTTTATGTATAAATTAAATAATTAAAAAGGTCAGAAAACAAAACAAAACATTATAATTTAATTTAATTAATTTAAAATAATTTTATCTAATAATTTTAATCAAAATTAAATGAATGAACAAAAAAATAAATAAAAGAAATCCTTTAAATCTTTCAAAAATTACATCTTTGTTTCGCTCTGTCTCCTCTAAAAGGACATTAATTTCATCTTTTTGAAAGGTATCTTCTCTTGTTGTTTTTTTTGTTCAGCCATTTTGTCAGTGCCTCCGCCTGTAGGTGCTTTATATAGACTGGTCTTGATTGCTAATCCACTACATATGACAATTATTAGGTTAAACGTTCAGAATACGATTCCATATAAGGTTATATTTCAGCACTTCGCAAATGGACAGCGACTCTTAAGTAGCACGTAGAGCGCGTTCTCGCGCGTTCATGTTATAAGTGCATTTTTGGGAAACGCGCGTGGAATTGCGGCGTGCGTTAGTAACCTTTCACGTAGAGAGCGCTCTTAAGAGCTAAGATACATCGTTATCGGGAAACTCAGCCCAGCATGACATACGTTCACAATTACAGTTACACTTTCTACTGACTATAAGTAACTTTGCAGCGACATGTCAACTAGCAGTCATTAGAGTATTAGTAGACTGATTATTAATATCTGCTAGCTCTTTATTCTGATGCTCCTCAACAGACATTCTACTGACTATAAGTAGCTTTACAACTACATGCAAACTTATTCTACTAACCTGAACTGAACCCGAACAGTCTACTAATAGTGTAATGAGAGTTAGTTGACATGCCTTTGCAAATTAATGAGAGTTAATTGACACATAGTTGCAAAGTTACTTACCGTAGAATGTCTAAAGTGGACCATCGAAAAAGTGTCATCACAAGTACACTTTAGCACATACTTATAAGTGCACATATATCTTTGCATTATTAAGTGCGGACTGAAGTGATGTTTGGACACTTAATTGCGTATTAACTGCATATTTTATATGCATATTAAATGAAGTTAGCTGAACTTTAGAGTGCTTTTTTGATCCACTTAAGTAGGGTTTAAGTGCTTCTTTAAATGTAATTTAATAATTCTATTGTCTTTGTAATATGGTTAAAGAGTACAGATTAAAGTGTGTGAATGTAATGATAAGCATTTATTGTAAACTAAAATATCAATATAAATGTATTTAAATGTCATTTCGGTTCGACACTTGTATGCATTGACTGTAAATATATTTATAACTACACATTTGTAATTTGTAATAAATACTGTAACAAATGTATTCATATTAATGCATTAACTAATATTAAGTGCTATCGTAATTTCTACATTTAAAATACATTAACAGAAATATTTACGAAATATGCGGATGACAAAAGCATGCAAAAGTTTATTTAAACATAATGATTTAATATGTACTTCAATAAAAAAAAAAAAAATTGGCATTACAAATTGTACTTAACTCGTAGTGTCTTGAAAGTCTACTCTCTTTAAGTGCACTTATATGGCCTTTTATTTCATTAATATTGTGTCTGCAAGTACAGTTTTTTAAATATAATTCTACGATTTCACGTACACTACAAGTGCATATTTAATGCAATTAAGCACACTTTGTTTTCACAAGGAACACTTTGTTAATCCATAAATCTTTACATTTGTAAAGTTCCTCCTTGTGTTGGAGTTAGGGTTAGACCCTAACCCTAACCCTAACCCTAACCTGTGCTGATTTCAGATTATCTTGAATGATGCACAAATTGCAAATTGCCTAAATAACAAAATGCTATTTCTACAAGAGATAAGGCCAGAATCATTAGACTGCCGTTACTAAATGGCCCACCAAAGGTTCTCATTACTTGACTAAATATCTCAAAAACGCTGTTTATCTGTGAAAATGCGTGTGCTTGAAGGGGGTCACCTTTGCATACACAGAATGTCTCAGCGTGAATGTGTAAGTCTTTTCCAACCCACGTTCCAAAAACAGAAACGAACGTGTCAGTTATCACTCCCACGCTCCCCCTGTGTGCCGTGTTAAGAATAGCCTCACTCGCTCCGGCCAGATGGACAGTCTCGTCCACACCTTCTGTGACACGCTGTCAACACTGAATTAGCCTCAGAGAGAGGTGGGAGTATCAGGCACAAATCCAACAGAGGAGAGAAACAATTAGATCTCAGCCTGAGGGGCATTACGTAACGACTTTATTATAAAGGATTTGAAACGTTAGGAAACAACGCTCATGCGTAAACTAAGGATGAAAGGTCGACGTAATCATCAAATGTCAAATTGCTATTCATAGACTAGGGTCTTCCTGCTTATTAGTAAATCATTGCTGAATTAGTTCCATTTCAGAACATTACAATCCATCCATGTTATTACTGATCTCTGATGTTACTTTAAAACAGTTTATAGACCAGAGACATAAAAAAAAATAACAGTCTCTCCAGGCTCCAGCTAATTGGCTGTCATTAGCCTTAGCCAAGTCATGCTATTATACAATGACAACTGCCATCTAGGATCATTAGAAGAGGCAAAACAAGCTAGCGGTGTAAAACGGCAACAATTAAGTTCGGCATTCCACTTGGCTTCCGTCAAAAACAACTCTATCAAAATGGAACTGGAGGGGTGATGGAGACTTATTTGGTTTCTCTTTCCTCGCCAGCTTGAAGGGAATCTATTTGGCAGCTCCGCGCTCCTAAAGCCTCACATCCCTGGGCGGCGCAGGCCATAAAATCATAATGAGATTAGGAGAGATGAAAAGTGAGCTGTGGTGGTGAAGGCCATAGAGGCAAGCGGGAATTCAATCAGAGGAATCGGGACACACCTGGTCGTCTGGACTCATATTTTCTGCGCTCACGGCTTGCATAACAGAGAGCTCTCTATTTCCCATGTGGATCTCCGGCCAATCAGAACAAGCCTGGTGAACCTCAGACCGGACTGTCTGTCTGGAGGATCCCGTTAAAGGAGTAGTTCACTTCAGAATTAAAAGTTCCTGATAATTTACTCACCCCCACTTCATCCAAGATAGTCATGTCTTTCATTCTTCAGTCGAAAAGAAATTAAGGTTTTTGAGGAAAACATTCCACGACTTCAACGGTAATCAATGAGTTGAAGGTCCAAATGTGAGTTTCAGTGCAGCTTCAAAGTCTCGACACGAGGAATAAGAGTCTTATCTAGCCAAACCAGCGCTCATTTTCTAAAAATAATATATATACTGTATATACTTTATAACCACAAATGCACATGCACGACTTCACGCATTACATAATCGTCGAAACTCCATCTCATTTTCTCCTCCAACTTCAAAATTGTCCAACATTGTTGTTTTACCTTTTATTTTTTATAATTTTTTTGTAAAGGGCTTTCAAGGGACTTGGTCTTTGCACGTTGGCTTTTTAAACACTAGGTCGGTTCTTCCGCCTGTGTCACGCGTGACCTTTCAACATGATTACGTGTGGCGCATCACAGCTAGTGCAAGATGAGTATTTGTTGTTAAAAAGTATAGAAATGTTTATCTTTTTTAGAAAATGAGCGATGGTTTGTCTAGATAAGACTCTTATTCCTCAGCTGTGATCGTGTCGAGACTTTGAAGCTGCACTGAAACTCACATTTGGACCCCATTGAAGTCACTATATGGAGAAAAATCCTGGAATGTTTTCCTCAAAAACCTTCATTTCTTTTCCACTGAAGAAAGAAAGACATGAATATCTTGGATGAGGTAGGGGTGAATAAATTATCTGGAAGTTTTAATCCTGAAGTGAACTACTCCTTTGAACATATTGACCGAATCAGCGGCAATAAAAACGTGTTATATTCCATGGTTTCGAGCTTATTGAAATGATATTACACCTTCGAGCGAAGAGGAAGATTGTCCTTTCGTTTGGCTCTCACCTGTGTTCTGCCTTGCTAATTAGCACTCTGGCATGACCGAGACATCTGTGTCCGGCAGAATCTGTGGATGATTTAAACTATTAGAGGATTTGCTGGACTGTGTCGCCTTCTTGAAGACAAATGAGGAGCCACCATTAGCTGAAGCCGTAGAGGACGATACAGTTATGATTTCAGAGTTCAGCTTTGGTGCTTTAAGAGGGAGAGCAAGTCTGTCTCAAGACAGCTGCAGGTGTGTGTGTGTGTGTGTGTGTGTGTCTGCATCTGTGCTAATTCTCACGGGGATAAAGCCAGCGTCATCAGCAAAGCTAAGTCTCTGACTTTCCTAGTTAATGTTGCTTTTCTGAGGCTGTTCATCCTACAGTTTCATAAAAAAAATGCTAAGATTGTATCTTTTTTTTTCTTCGTATTGGGGCAGAACCATTGAAGGTGCACCTTTATATCATATCTAACCTCAAAGGATGCATATTTGTATCTTTTTATGGCCATATATATGATATATGATTTTGCCTAAGGTAATTTAAGCTCATTGGGAAAAAACATGGATCTACCTACATTTTTGCAAAACTCAAAAAAATAAAACATTAATACATACACATCAGTTTCCAGCTGAAATGAATACTAGTTGGAGTAAAACACCAACCACTTTTATAAGTATGTCCACTTAGTGATTCTGGGTGAATCTTTAATTTGTTAATTTTAATAGAGAAGATATCTTGGCATAGAGCACTGTGGTAACACTTTAGAATACTGTTCCTTCATTAATGAATAACTACACAGGAACAAATGAGTAATGCACTATTAACATTGTAGTAACTGCTATTAACTAACAAGAAACTCTGATAAACGAATTAGTAAGTCATAGCGTTCAGATGAATGTGGTAGTTCACTATTAGCTAATCAGTAACTACTATTTTTCATACCTCACTGAAGACTACTAAGAACTACTATATACAGGTTCATAATTAATATTAATAATGCATAATATATAATAAGGTAATGGTAACTCATTAGTAATTAATCAAGTGTTACTACATCCTTCTAAAGGAACTACTAATAATTTGGATCAGTATTCTAAAGTGAAAAACATGATAACTACCTAATATTGACTAAAGTCATTGTAAGCTTTAAGTCTTTTGTAAGGTTTTGGATAGTAATGACTCAAGTGTTACTACATCTTTCTAAAGGAACTATTAATTATTTGGATCAGTATCTAAAGTGAGGATCATGGGAACACACTAGTAATGACTAAAGTGAAGATCATGGGAACACACTAGTAATGACTAAAGTGAAGATCGGGAACACACTAGTAATGACTAAAGTGAAGATCGGGAACACACTAGTAATGACTAAAGTGTTACCAAATCCATCGGAAGGAATTACTATTCAAAATCTTACAAAAATCTCAAAGCTTACAATGACTTCAGTCAATATTAGGTAGTTATCATGTTTTTCACTTTAGATACTGATCCAAATAATTAATAGTTCCTTTAGAAAGATGTAGTAACACTTGAGTCATTACTATCCAAAACCTTACAAAAGCTGCAGAACCTGTAGATAGTAGTTCTCTGGGAGGTATGAAAAAAATAGTAGTTATTGATTAGCTAATAATGAACTACTACATTCATCTGAGCGCTATTACTTACTAATTTGTTAATCAGAGTTTCTTGTTAGTTAATAGTAGTTACTAGAATGTTAATAATGCGTTACTCTATTGTTCCTGTGTAATTATTCATTAATGAAGGAACAGTATTAAAGTGTTACCCACTGTTTGTATCTGTGAGATCAGGACTTTTCATTTGAAAGTGGACCGAGGCTATAGAGGAGCTGTGTCCACCTTATCCCTGCACCCCATGACGCTTTGCACGAATTATGGGTGTAACTTCCGTTAAGCTGTAAACAATCAGTGAAAAGGTTCGCTCTATGAATGCAATACGTTAAAAAGTGTCACAATGAGATAACATTAATCTACTCACCCTTCAACCATCAAACAATAAAAGTACATTTAAAAGTGTAAAAGCATCAACGAGGTACTTTCAACAGATCAAATAACCCCAAAAGAGCGAGTTTTTCCACAGCAATAACGGATGGGTTAAATATCACTGCAGTAGTATGTCTGTATTATGTAGCCTAACTTATGTTGCGTTAATCAAAAATGTTCATTAACTTCAGCATTACGTGATACTCTTTCAAAGTGATTTCCGTCATTTTGACAGATTAGAAATTGCATTTACCTGTGAAAACAAACCTGGAAAGAGACGTGAGGATTTGAGGAGAATAACGAGAGATTATTTGTGCATTCCAGTGAATTATTAATGGGATATATCGTAAATTAAATTCGGGAGAACAGACCACAGATGAGCAGTATATGTTGTCATGTTTGATACTTTTACAGCGGATTGCAAAGGGAAAAAAGAAAATAATCACGAGGAAAAGAAAGCAGCGACTGAAAAGAGCTCTTGCCGTAGATATTCTTGTTATAACATGTCACGTTAAAATACCAACTATAACGGTATTCTCATGATGTCTGAAAATAAATCATGAAGGAAAATTGACAGCTCATCCAGTCAAGCTGATGGATCAGCTTTATTTGTAGGGCAACCTTATGATTTGAAATGATTCGTTTCAGCCTTTTTGTATGGAAGTTCCCCAAACCGGAAGTGCCTCCCATAATTCAAGGAATAAGTCAGGAATAAAGCGGATTGTGCCGGTGCCCTCACAGTTGCTGGGGATCATGTGCGACACTTACACGGTTGCTCCTGTCTCCTCAGTTTTTCCTGTTTTCGCAGGTATGACTTTCACAACAACTAAACCATATGCACACGAGTCATGTGATATCTATGTGGGTGTTCATGTTGCCAATATTTTGTGTTTAAATGTTCTGGTTTGTGAAGATAGTGAATGTGTAGATCGTCCGCCATTTTGTGGACGCGAATTAAATGCATTCCACGAGCACACCATATGGTGTGCTCGTGGAATGCATTTAATTCGATTCATACAGGCTCCAGTTACCAGGTATATCATTCATTTATTAGTTTACTTGTATTCAATTTGTGTTTGGTTTATTAGAGTTCATGTATGTATAAATATCAATGCACATCTCCAGCCAAATGTTGCAAACAGCCAATTTAGTGCAAACGAACGTAAAGCTGTTCTATTCGATGCCAATGCAGAGGTAAAAAATGAATGTTAATTATAACGTGGAACTCAGGAACTAGAATGTTAATGTATGGTTTACATATATTTCTCAGGTTTCTAGGCCTTACATGTTTAGTCATGTGTTTTTTATATTTTATATGTTATAAGCTCAAAACACTTTTACTGTAGTCCATGATTTGTAATCTAATACATTTTGGTGTTTGCATCACATAAGCAGCTCCATATGTGCGTCTTTTCTGATGTAGTAAACTTGCTCGGCAGCTCACCTGGTACAGCTAAAATGACATGGTTTCGTCAGCAAATCTCTTTTTATTTTTGTTATCACTGTCGGTCAGGTTTAGGGTCGTGTCTAGTGTGGTACTTTGTTGCCAAACGCATTCATCCGAGGTTTATCCGAACATGATTTTAGCGCAAATTGAAGAAGATTTTAGTGCAACTCACTGAACATTTTGCATTGGAAGTGTAGCAATACATGCAAGAAGCAATGCAGAAATACTGCCACAGGCATATCTAATGAGTCTGGTTTGGTCCTAATTGGTTTAATTAAGCAAAGAGGAGAGGGGATTAAAGAAAGGCCCATCCTGCAACAGACAGAAGGGAAAGAGGCAGCGCCAACGTGATATTTATCCAAGGCAAGTGCAAGGCAACCAAGATATCATCACTTCGCTGTGTGGAAATGTGTGAAGAAGACAGGGAGACCAACCTTAAGGCAAGTTATTGTGTGAAAGACTAATACACCCTGAGCACTAGCACTCAGCACCAACTGCACTGGCTAAGGAAGTGCTCATATACATCATTCTCCAGCTCTGCGTGACTCAACAAACCCTAAATCAAGGTTTAGTAGATACTCCAGCGACTGCTCTCTGTCACACATTACCCTTTCCCCATTCCCCATTCCCCATTCCCAGATGGTGTGAGAAAAACGCTAATAAGCCCATTTCGTGCCCTTTTGATCAGAGTTGCCAAAAGGCACCTGCGCACTCTCTCTCTCTCTCTCTCTCTCTCTCTCTCTCTCTCTCTCTCTCTCTCTCTCTCTCTCTCTCTCTCTCTCTCTCTCTCTCTCTGCATGTGCGAGTGTGGAAGGAAGAGTGGAGCATGTTGGTTAGAGTGAGCGTTTTAGAGTGAGCGTTTTTTTCTTTTCTTTTTCCCCCTTTTGTGGTCAATTTATCATTATTAGTAAAAGTACTTTGTACTTTTAGCCGCTCACGGCTTTTATCGCGTGGCGGTATGGCATCTGACCCTGCACAGGTAAACCCACACCAGGGATGGAAATGAACTTTTTTGTCCACAGGCCACTGTGGCTGGTGGATTTCAAAATCTACCAGCCACTCAATGTTTTTACCAGCCACTTTCTTGTTTTTAACATACAGTGTGTAACTGCATGTGAAAATTAATACTACAAGATCTACAGCAGTTTATTTAATCTCAAGTCTCAATGAAATACTGACATTTTCTCTTTCTTTCTTATACACACACCAGGCACGGCGTTATGGGTGCGTTAGTAGGCCCACCCACTTTTCAACAGGCCCACCCAAAACTTTTCTTAAAAAAAAAAAAAAAAAAAAAAAAAAAGTTTAATATATTCTAATTTTGTCAAGAACTATAAAAAATCGTCAATAAGCTCATAAAGTAAAAAAAAAAAAAAAAAAGCTGGTTATGTCTATTTTGATGTTTCTGCGCAAATTCAGCAGACGGGTTTGTTCCGATCAGAGCATGTGAGTGGAGAGCGCATTTCTGAATATTCCGCTCCGCTCGTTCATTCCGCAGGGTCGCTCGCTCAACCCAGAATGGCCTGAGCCTGGTTCGAAAATATGTGGAATAGGGCTGCCTCCGACTTAATTTTTTTTCTAGTCGACTAGTAGTTGTTCATTTAAGCCATTCGTGGACAAATCGCCCCTGTATATTATTTTAATTATGCTACTTAAATAGGCTATATAACCTACACAGGATAATGAGCATTTATGTAATATAGCCGCACGACCGCATGCATAAAGCTTGCCACAAATAACCGGTAAAAGTAATGATTATGAATGTGTCTAAAATAGCAAGGAGACATTTAATTATTTATTAATAAACTGGTGTTTTCTTTGTCGCTGCAAAGATGAAGTTGACGATGCGGATTCGCCATGAACGCCAGAGAGAAATGCACATTTCATATGGATTTCACAATCAGAGAGCCTATTTCTTTTGAATATTTTCGTTTAAAAGTAGACATTTCAAGCTTTCTATAATAGATAGCCTACAGTATATTTCTCAAATCTGTGAGGCACAAGCTGAGTTTCGGCGCCCTTCAGTTCACGTGCAATGCAAGTGATCATGCCGGCGTCTTATTACATTGTCTGCTATATATTTTCTTATTTATTAAATACAGGCAATTGGTTGATAAAACATTGATCAAAATTAAGATACCATTTATACAAAACGAAAATCTTTTAAAAAGAGTCTTTCTACAAAACAAAACTCAATGAAGTGGTCAAAATCATGTCTTACATGTCATGTCTCCAGACATATTTGCGCATCTCATGATGTATCACATCTTTCTCAGCGACCAGCGCCGTTGCTAGGAGGGCGCCAGCGCCTCTGCGAGTGGATGATAGCCCTGAAGACGCCTAGCAATGGTATACCTTTAGTGGTAGTATACTTTTAGTTAAGTTATACCTCAAGAGTTTTCGTAGCGCACTAAGAGACAACGCCAGGTATGATGTGTAATGGAGATTACAAAGCGCTCTTCTTTGGTCAGAACCATGGAGAGCGATCGCGGATAGGTCCGTCCTATGCACCGACACTTTTTACAATGCAATAAAATATTTAAAGAGCATCAAGCTATTAAAATCTATATTATACGCACAGATAATATAACAGTATATTAGTCAGTCATTTTTATTAGGTTAAACAGTGATTGAATAACGTTTTTAATTTAACGTTTTTAATTTAAGGCCCACCCACAATTGGTCTGGCCCATCCAAAACTGAAATCCTGGCGCCTTGCCTGACACACACAATCTTCAGAAGCGTGTTGACGACATACCGAGCAGAACTTGTCTCGTCGTAAACTAACCAATCGCGGGACTCCCCATTGTCTGCTTTTCTCCATCGGTCTTTAAAAAAACAGTTTTTTGACCTTCGCCTCTTTGTCCACTGGCTCCTCCTGAGATGTTTTCTCTGCAGACCTCTTAACGCCTGCGATGTAACACCACATTTTTTTTGAAGGTGTGCCTCCTCTAAAAGTGTCCGCCGTCCGTGTGAAACAGTATGCTATTTTTATTTACCCGCCACGGTGACCGGTAGGTGAAGCGAGTTTACCCGCCACAACACAAAATCACCCGCATTTGGCTGGTGGCGGGTGCTAATTTCCATTCCTGACCCACACGTGTCGATGCGAAATGGGTGCAGGTGTGTGCCCGAGCCCAGCGTTAGCGTGGAGGATGTACTCGTGGTGGTGGGAGAATTGATCGGTTTCATCATCGGTTTTCATCACGAATGAACAAGGCGATTGAAGTGTTTTTAAAAACTGAGCAGTTACTGAACCAGCTGACAGAGAGCGGGATTTGGATCAATGAAATGTTTGTGCCTGTGACTCCTTTGGCGGCTTCGGCCACTAAAGTAACAGTTTCAAATGTGCCATCTTTCATCTCAAATGACACCATTACTAAAGAGTTGATTTGAGTTGAAAAGTCCAGTTAGAATGATCCCGTTGGGATGTAAAAACACGGCACTGAAACACGTTCTTTCTTTCAGGCGGCAGGTTTTGATGTTTCTCACTTCTCCCGAGCGTACGTTAGAGATCTCGTTCCGCGTGAGTCATGGAGAAAGTTCATATATGCTGTAAGCGAGTACCAACGACTTTAAGTGCTTCGGATGTGGAAATTTAGGCCACAAACGTTTCTTTTGCCCGCACAAGAAAGTGGATAACGAACAGCGTTTGCCTGTCGATTCAACGGAGAGCGGATCGTCTAAAGATTACGACAGTTCAGATATCGTGGAAATTACAACGACACGAAAACAAGTGACAAAGAAAAGGCCTGCTGAGCGAGTCATCGGGCACAATAGCCGCGTTTCCATTACCCTTCAAATTGCGTAAATTGAAATTGTGAATTGAAAATACGGCCAATGGAAACACGTCAATTTCGCGAAAACTCCCATTTATCGCAAAAAAGGTTTGCGTGAGGAGGTTTTTCAGGCAATTCGAAAAATAAATATTTCGCAAACCTGCAATGGAAACAGTTTTTGCGCATTTACAGGTCACCTGACGTAGATGACGCGGTGTGTTTGGACAGAATACGAGACAGAGTTCTTTATTAAACTCATATAAGACAAAAGAATTACAGGAATAATGGATTCTAAACCTCAAATAAACGCCACAATCAAGACCTGGAAGCAGATGTGAGGGAGAAACACCCAGAAACACCTCATATGTGCCGCTCACAAGTATAATAAGGGTCGTTCCTCACCATTAATGCTTGGAAAACACACACACACATCTCCTTCCATTAATAATAATGGCCAGTGCAGTGGCTGGGATATACATAAACCTACCAACCTCCGTTGCCATGTTTTTTGGAATGATTTTACTTATCGCGAGAGGAAAAAATGAAGTTTTAGTCGCATAACATCGGTTAATGGAAACGCCGTCATTTCGCAATCGTTTTTTGTCGACATTTAGAAAAAAATCGCACAGGTTTTGCGCAAATCTGTAATGGAAACGTGCCTAATGAGGTGAGTGAAAGCGATGGTGATGGTGAGCAAGCTGGATGTAGTTATGCTGTTGTCAGGCATTTAAGTCATGAAGTTGAAGATGTGGTTAATAGTGAGAATGTGACTCAGACAGATGTACAAGCAGTAGAGGAAGGCTCAGTAGATGAGCTGGATGAAATGTCTCAATATACTGATGATAGCATGAAAGATGAGGATCAATGGTTGGAAGGAGCAGAGATGTCAAAAGTGTTGAGAGAAGATTTGTACACTGTGGCTCAAATCAGTGAATATCTTGATGAAGGGTAGAAAAGTTGAAGTAAGTGATTTGGTGAAGTTTATACCATCTGTTATGTGGGCAAGGAGACATACTAATCATGAAGAGATTTCACAGTAGAAGATTTTTAGATTAAAAAACACATCACTGCAATCTGACAAAAAAGTAAAACTGTCTTTCTTTCTTTTTTTATCTCTTCTTCTTATGGACACTTTACAGGTGGGGTCCTTGAATGTTAATGGGATGAGGGATAGGAGGAAGGCAGAAACCACCATAGAATTTATCAGGCTGAAAAATGTAGATGTGATTTTCTTGCAAGAAACTGATTGTGATGTGAATAATGAGGTTGACTGGCGACTGTGGTGGATAATGTGTGTGTTCTTCCTCATGGGACTAGCCCGAGTGCAGGAGCTGCAATTATTTTCTCTCCTACCACTAAAGGTAGAATTCTGTCAACAAAAGAAATTGAACCAGGGTGGTTATTGGCAGTTAGAGCTGATATTAATGGTCTGTTTTTTTTTTGTGTGTCTTTTTTTGTTAATATATATGCACCTAATAGTGGATCTGATAGAATAAATACTTTAAATAAATTGAATATCTTTTTAAAACAACAGCTGGTTAATGATCTGATCATTTTAGGAACTGTACACTTGATCCTTCTTTTGATAGAAATGGAGAAGAACCTAATTTTCAGTCACCTACTGTTTTAGCTAATGTTATTGAAACGTTTAACTTCACAGATAGTTGGAGAGAAAATAATCCCTTGGTAACAGCGGCAGCCTTAAGCATCTGGGGGCCCGTTTCAATAACTAATATGGGGCCCTACCCACATAAAACATAAACATAAAAGAGCAGAAAAAGCAAGGATTCCTGTTGGTTTGCACCACTGGCATATGTCAATTCATTTCCTCTTAAAATTATTTTCCTGCTCAAAATAACATTTTAACCTGACAGCAAAAAAGGCAAAGGTATAAGCACGTAAACTACCGATATTATACTTCAGATCGCTTAAGCCGTTCGCGGGGGGGCGGTAAACGTCACCATGGTAACCGCGGCGGCGGGCGAGTCAGTGTTTTGCTTAGAATTGTGAGTAGTGTAGTGTAGATCTTCTCCAGAAGATCACAGATAACAAGGTTGATTTCATACCTTGTGGCTTTTATAGGAGTAGAAACTTTTGTTTCAGAACCTCATAGCTCGTTGTCAATCTGCTTTGGATGGTTTAGACATTATGGCTGAAAATCAATATCCTACGGAGAAAATGAATGGGATTTTGCTGGTCTGTTGGGGTCCCCCTTGGAGGGCGGGGCCTGTTTCAATTGAAATGGGTGAAACATAGGTAAGGCCGTGTCTGCTTGGTAAAACAATATACTTGGGTAAAGATGAATGAGGCAAGAATTTCAGCTGCACGTTTAGACGGATTGTATTTATCAAACAATATGAACACAGAGTTGTACATACAGCTATTGTCCCCGCATATTTTACTGATCACAAGCTTATTACTGTTGACTGCACTTTGATATCTAGAAGATATAAGAGTTCATATTGGCATTTTAATGTAAAGTTACTGCAAGACAAGTTTTTTTGTGAATCCTTTAAGCATTTTTGGGAAACTTGGAAAAGTGAAAAAAGTAGATATGAAAATGTAATTCTTTGGTGGGAAATTGGTAAAAGACGTATAAGGGGATTTTGTCAACAGTATACATCTTACTCAACTTTGTGTTTGAAACAGATTTTGGAGTGGATTGAGAAAGAAATTCTAGTCATTGAAGAGAACATGATGAGAGATCTTGCTGCTAATTTACAAGAGTGGACTGACAAGAAATTAAAGTTGAGGTCTATTCTAAATGAGAAAGTCAAGGGTGCTCTTGTGAGGAGCAGGTTTTCATCATTGAAAGATATGGATGGGGATACTACTTTTTTTTAAACTTGGAACATAAAAGTGTACAAGAAAAAAAAATATATATAGTTTGAAAAACAGTAATGGTCACGATACAAGAGATATACGTAGAAATGCGAAGATTGGCATTGGACTTTTATTCTAAGTTATATTCTGCTGAGAACACAAGATAGTTTGAAGATAAACAAACTTTGGAATAAGAGCTTACCTTTGGGGAATGAAGTGCTGCAGTATTAGGACTTGCCTCAGGTCGTACCCCAGGTATAGATGGTCTCCCTGGCAAGTCTTACAAGCACTTCTGGACCTTAATTGGAACTGATCTCTATGAAGAACTACAATAAGTTTTCAACAAGCCGTTTTAACTCTACTTCCCAAGAAATGTGATCTTATGTTACTAAAGAACTGGACACATGTTGCAGTTTTATGCTCCGAATACAAACTAATATCAAAGTGTTTGTGCATTATTTTGTTTAACCTGTTAACCAGAATTATACACAAAGATCAATCCTATTGTATAAAAGCTAGATGTATCACTGACAATTTGCATTTAACACGTGATGTTATTGATTATGCCTTTTATCATTAGATCAGGAAAAGGCATTTGATCGAGTTGATCACATGTTTCTTTTCAGAGTTTTAAAGGCTTTTGGTTTTGGAGACAATTTTGTTGCAATGATAAAATTGTTGTACAATAATGCCACATGTATGATAAAAATGGCGGGTGGACTAAGTGTTCCTGTTAAAGTACAAAGAGGCACAAGACAGGGATGCCCACTCTCAGGTCAACTATATAGTTTGGTCATTGAACCTGTGATGAATTTTTTAATTGATCAACTTTGATTAATCAACTAACATTTGTTTTTCTTGCAGGAACAACGTTCATATCCTTTTAAATGTTTCCAAACTCTTTGGGGAAAACTTGTGACTTTGATTGTTTTTGAGTGTGTGTGTGTGCGTGTGTGTGTGTGTGTGTGTGTGTGTAAATAAAAATTAGGGGAAGTGAAACTAGACAGATGGCTAGTTCTCAAACCTTGTGATAAGTAATCACAAAAATCAGAGTTTTCATGTGCCAGTGACAGAGGGAAAGGTTGGGGCTTTTGAACCAATTGAACCAATCATATTGAAGGTGACATGTTAGTCTTATTTGTTTTCTCGATTCTATCAAAACTGTTGTATCCGTGTTTTCGGGTGGGATTCTCAATGGAATTTGTCTGAGATCCTCCGGCCTTGCTTCTTGGGAGAGATTCCCTGGAACTGCTCGGGAAGATCTCCTGGCCGTGATTAAAGCATTTAAAGGACATTTGCTTGAGTCTGTTTGTCGATTATTCCTGCGCAGGAATGTAGTTTAGGAAGGAAACTAGTTTAGTTAGTTAGTTTAGTTACTTATCAAGTTAGTTAGAGTAAGACTCGGCCAGTTGTCGACTGAAGACACAAGAGCTAGAGTATAAAGGTATTGGGTGTCGATTTGTAGACGCCCCAGATAAAGGTATTGGGTGTCGATTTGTAGACGCCCCAGATAAAGGTATTGGTGTCGATTTGGAGACGCCTCAGGTAATAAGATCATTTGCATGTCGATTTGGAGACGCCCCAGATAGTTAGGTTTAGGGAAAAATCTACCACAAACCTCTCCTCTGTAAATTGAGAGAAAAGTTAACGGGATTACAGACAAATGTTCCCAATTGAAATGACTGTGTAAAAATCTCTGCATATGCTGACGATATCACTGTGGTTTTAAGAAATGGATATGATGTTCAGGGTTTTAAAAGATATTTTAGAGAGTTATAGGAAAGCTTCATCTGCCAAAGTAAATTGGAATAAAAGTGATGCCCTATGGTGCGGTGTGGATTATAATGGTCCGAGACTTCCAGCTAGATTACAGTGGGGAAGGGCTGGGTTAAAGTACTTAGGGGTATTTTTAGGAAGAGAGGAATGTAAGAGACGGAATTAGGAGGGCCTGATGGAAAAGGTGTGTGCTCGGTTGTCTCACTGGCATTGGCTGCTCCCCCAGCTATCGTACAGGGGAAGAGTTTTGGTCTGCAACAACCTTGTAGCCTCATCCTTATGTCTTAGAACCGCCTGCGGAATTGGTGGAAAGTGTTCAAAAACGTCTGGTGAATTTATTCTGGTCTGGTCAGCATTGTCTAAAAGCATCTGCGTTATATCTGCCCAGACAAGAAGGAGGCCAAGGATGGGGTGGACATTAAAAGCATAATAAAGACTTTTAGACTTCAGACAGCAAAAAGACTACTTTATGGAGAAGATGTAAGCTGGGCTGGAGTAGCTTGTGCCCTACTAAGAAAAGCGGGCAGTATGGGACTAGAACGACATCTCTTTCTAATGGACACTCAAGGAGTTGATTTGTCTGGACTGACGCCTTTTTATCGATCCATGTTGAAAGCCTGGAAAATATTACATATATCAAGGAATTTCCAGGATGGAGATCAGGCCTTTGGATGAGAGAAGAACCCCTGTTGCACAAAATCCTGTTGTGGACTTAGACATTTTGAAGTCATCGACAATGAGGACTGTTTTAAAGCTACACTGTGTAATATTTTAAGTTGATTTTTAGCAAAAAACACTTTGTTCTTTCAAAATTATTATTTTTAATTCAAAATTATTATTATCAAAATTAACCAACTAATTAAGTATTCTTGTAAGTGTATAATCTGCCATTTAGAATACGAGCGAGTCACTCGAATGGCGGAAGCTATATTGTGCCTCCATCTTGAAAATACATTAGACAAAGAGGGACACACCTGGAAATTCAAGCTTCGCCTTTCGCGCTTTACACTCAGTGGCACCGTGACGAATGCGAGAGGGAGATTACTCGCGACTGCCGGCAGATTTGAAATAATACGCCCACCGTAGGAGTTAAAACGCCGTCGGAATGGGAGGGGCTAGAAAGTAATATTCAGTTGGTAGTCATATACAATTTCACCGCTAGATGGGAGTAAATCCTACACAGTGTAGCTTTAAGGAATGCTGGAATTACAAAGATTGGACGTTTAATAATAACGTGAATGGATGTCTGCTGAGATGCTGACCGCTAAGCTGGGTGTGACACAGAGACTGTTGAATGATCTTTTTGAATGTTTGCCAATGGATTTTAAACATGGTTTGGAGACATCAAATGAAGATATATATGTTGTTTTTTTTCCCAGAGTTAAAAATTGCACCTGCTTTTAATGCTTTTCAAGAAAGGGAAGGGACTTTGCTTACCTTCAAGACTCCCGAAATGGAACTTTTCAGTGAAACAGGGAAAAAAGCATCAAAGTCAAAGTCTCACATATGAACTCTTTAGAGCAGGGGTCTCCAACACGTCTCTCCTGAGCTAGCAGTAGCTCGTGGCCTGATTGGAGGTAGCTCACCAAGGGGCCGTTCACATATTGTGTCTTTTGCGCGCTCAAGTTTGTTCAAATGTAGGCACGCGGCAAGCGCGTTTATTTTTTCTAGGCGCAGCGAGGTGAATCTCAAATATTTCAGAATGCCACAAACTGCGGTGTGCAGGTCATGTGACAAGAACCAACCAATCAGCTTCACCCTTTCCGTAACAACATCGAAAGCTCAGTCAACATAAAGGATGGGGGAGCACCGGGTGCACCCAAACACTACGGGTGTTTTCTCTTCTCCGTAAGTAAGAAGTAGATAACGTGTAGCAAGACACTATGTTTATGTAAACAAAAAGTGCATACTGATGCTAATTTTATTTGTTATTTGCTGGTTTTCGACATAAAACTTGGTGAATTGATTTCATTGTGTAGTATTAGTACTTTATAAACAGGATTTTGTGATAACTGTGATCATTTTGGTCACTATAATCATGTAATGAAATGTTCATGCCATTTCATCTCTAGTTATGATCAACTAAAATCAACTATAATTATGTTTTTACAGTTTAATATGCAATGTACAATTTTCTATAAAAAAATGAATCTCTGATTCTGTTATTTTCTCAGACATTTAAGGGTGACACATATATAGGCCTACAAAAAAGGTCTAAAATAGTTTGGATAGTTGTTAATATGAGTCATGAGACATTATTTCAGTGATTTAAGGATTGTATTACATGGGTAGCTCTTGGCCACTTTCATTTTTAAAAAGTAGCTCTCAAATGAAAAAAGCTTGGAGACCCCTGCTTTAGGATCATTTTGGATCAGGCACTTCTCCTAAAGGTAGCTGGAGGACCTTGTACAAACCTCCCGTTGAGAAGGGGTCTGGGGACCTTCAGTGGATAACTGTGCATGGTTTAATAGCTACAAACAGATACAGAGCACACCTTGATCCACAGGGAGGGGAGGGGGGTCTATTTTGTGGGCAAACAGAAACAGTTTTAGTAGTTTTACATTTATTTATTTTACTGTGGCAGACTTGAAGCTTTGCTCTCTCAAATAGAAGAATGGTGTAGAAATTTAGGAGAAGTGTTCTCACCTGTACTTATTATTTATGGACCCAAGTATAACAAAAATAGAAAGCAGATCCACTCGATGCTTATTTTAGTTTTTGTTTGGGAAAGCAAAGGTACATTAAATGGTGTGGGGTTAACTGATGCAGTGGCTGTTTTAAAGGGTTTAATCAAATCAAAGTTAAAGGTGGAATATGCGACTATCAACTGATTAAAGATATGGAAACCTTTAACTATTATTGGGGAGTGGAAAAGTGTTTATGTGAAATTGACATTGATGGTTCTCTGCAAATGTATATCTAATTGTTTTTATTTCCCTTAAACAAAGATTGAGTTGGTTTGGTCTGTTTTTAGAGTTAAACTTTTATATTTTTTATTATGTATTGTTATGAAATAGTGTGGTGGATCATTTGTGTAGGTTTTATGTAATTATGTAACTGTTTACGGAAAATTGTAATTAAAGGATTGTTAATTTTAAGTCTCTGTGTTGATGGAGATACTGCGCTGTGGTTCCTACAATGACAGAATGTTAACAACACTGTGGTTAGTTTTGTCCCATGCCTTCGGACACCCCTGAAGTAAGAAGTGTAGTTTGCTGTTTTCATATCTTTAACAGGACATGATGTCCCCCCTAGACAAATCGATACGGTTGAAATTGACATTTCACCCTAAAACAAATGAGGCGACATGTTATTTGCAGTGTTTTCAGAGAAATAGCTTTAGGAAATGGCAGCCGCGTTGGCTCCTTATCAAATGAAGTGCTGGAGAGACACCTGTCAGGAAAGGTGGAGAACACAAATCAAAGACTCAACCTTCGCTGTCATTGCAACCAAACCGTCAATGTGTCATTGCCAGCCCGTCTCCGTAAATGAACCTTGCAGTGCCATTTTTCCAGAGGCAGGCGGATGGAAGTGTGTGAGGACATGCGTGGCTCATCAAACACACGAGGGCCACAACTCGGGTCTGTGTCACCGTGAAGACTGGCTGTTTTATCTTCCACACCGCGTGAAGAGAACAGGGAGAAAAACATACGAACTGAAGTGCATAATGTCACTGATGCTAAAGCATAAAAGAGAGATTCTGCTCGAGTTTCCTCCAGAAGTCTAAAGTCGCAGCTGCAATTACACTTCCAGGCCACTGGGGGCTCACAATCAACTTTCTATTTTCAGAAACATAAAAAAATAAATGTTAGGTTTGCCACCAAGGTAAGTGTGTAACAATACGATTAGTTAATATAACTAACAATGAAAAATACTTCTGAAGAAGTTATAAAACATGATGGCCCAATTAAGTTAATTTTTATCTTATTTCTTCGCTTTAACTCCAATTATTGTGAAAAGTTATGGATTTTAAACTCAAGTTTGTTTAATTTTTGAAAACGTATATAAAGTAATCCATTGTCTTGACTGTTTGTGAGTTGATAGAAAGGCTATTTGAGTTGAGTTTACTACGTTGTTTTTTTTTACTTTAATTTCTAAGTTTAACCAACTGGAAATGTTTTACAGTGTAGTTATTGTTAATTTCAACATTTACTAATACATAACAGAAATCATAAGTTGTATCGGTTGATAATATTTAATGGACCCAAGTTAACGAACTAACAATGAACAGCTGTAGTTGAATTAGTGCTGTCAAATATAACATAAAAGTTTATATACAGTGTGTGTGTGTGTACATTATGAATCGATTTGACAACACACACACACACACACACACACACACACACACACTTACAAACTTTTATGTTGGATGTTAACAAATGCATTGCTCATTGTTTGTTAATGTTAGTAACCAATGTTAATTAATGGGAACCTATTATAAAGTGTTATTGTTATATTTATCATATGCTCATCCATTTCATATCATGGTGCCACTGAAAAAAATAAATGTTATTAAATGTTTGAATTAGGAGATGCTCAGTATTTATGATCATTCGCCAAATCAGAGAGTGGAAAAGAAACGTAAAACGCAAACCGGTCAAACTGTATCAGTCTCTCACCAGTTTAGCTTGATCCACTGAAGTCAGATTGCAGACGTGTTTCAAACAAGACAAGGACGGCTTTATCCAGTTGACAGGAAAATCAGCCAATCATGCGGAGGCACTTTCCGCATGGAACTTAAAAGTGTTTCTTTTCATGTTATGATCCACTTATGTTTTTGTGTATTCCTTATTTGTAAGTTGCTTTAGATAAAAGCATTTGCTTAATGAATGAATGCAAATGTAGCATATCAAGTAGCTGCACGGTTTATTGTAGAAGAGCATGTAGTTTTAAAACTTATCTGTTTCATAACATAGCTCGTAGAGAAGATAAAAGAACAAGTCTCGCTTCATTTCCTGAAAGAGTGATATTTAATAAAACATCCCTGAGTCACAATTCAAACCCAATGGAAGTGTATTTAGTCTTGTACAGGGTTTGCTGGACTGCATACCTGGCACCTCTGACCCATATATCTGAAAAACGACAAGCCATTCAATTATTCTCCCTGATGAGTTTCCATTGCCTGGGGAATTAATGTCTCTCAGCTTCTCCTCACACTCAATTCTTGCACATAAATAGAGGTCTGAATGATCCTGCCATTACATGACAACACTATAATGGGTGCAGGAATTCCGGAAAAAAAAGACCTAAACATTGCATAATGTTTTTTTATGAGATTTCCCTGTTCAAATGCATGTCAAAGTTATCACGCATAATAGCAAGTGTGGGTGCATGATGACGAGTGAGCCGTAGCTGTGCCGTTCTCATCATACATGGCTGTTATGAGGGGCAAACAAGGGCACAGAGTTCTTCGGGGCAAATAGTTTGGGGAAGCATTCAAAACTTCAAACTCATGCCTGTGCTTTACTGTGATAAAACAAGTATAGCCACAAGATAAAGCATTTATAACGTTTCTCATTTGGCAAGCTCTCTTACAGGACGGCCCAGAGGGAATCTGAGGACTTGTGTTAACCTTAGCTTCAACTTTAGTTGCAATTTGTTCACATTAGGTACTGTGGCATTTTTATATTGTTTAGCTTAATGCAACTTTATAAACTATTGTCATTTGGTAATTCTTCACATACAAATTGTAAACTTGAAATGTAAAAAAAATAAAATAACATGTATAGTTTTAATAAATGCTTTAAAAAAAAATGTTGTAGTTCATTGTTAATCTTTTTATATCTAATGCATGAACAAATGATGAATGCATTAAATTGAGCTGAGCAGCAAACTTGCCTATATATATATATATATATAGTGAAAGTTTTTTTTTTTTTTTTGATGGTCCACTTTAGATATTCTACTGACTATAAGTAACTTTAGTTTAGGGTTTAGGTTAGTATAAGTTGACCTGTACTTGTAAAGTTACTTATAGTCAGTAGAATGTCTGTTGAGGAGCATCAGAATGAAGAGTTATCAGATATTAATCATCAGTCTACTAATACTCTAATGACTGCTAGTTGACATGTCACTGCAAAGTTACTTATAGTCAGTAGAATATTAAAAGTGGACTGTCAAAATAAAGTGTTACCAAAAGTAAATCTACTTAAGCATCTTGGAGAAACTCAACAGCAGTGAAAAAATATGAAAAGACAATGCAGAAAAGCAGAGCGGAAGACAAAACTTGTAATCCATTAAAACATCTACAAAGACAGCCTTCATGCTTTCAATATGGAACTGGGCAAAGCTAGACAGACTTCCTTCTCAAATATTATAAACTGCAATTTAAACAACACACGCACTCTTTTTGCTACTGTAGAGAGACTGACAAACCCCCCAAGCCAGATTCCCAGTGAAATGCTCTCAGACAACAAGTGCAGTGAGTTTGCTTCTTTCTTCTCTGAGAAAATCAATAATATCAGAAAGGTGATCAGCACATCCTTGAGTTGCACTGGGGTCAGACAGATCAGACCACCTGAGAAAGTAGCTACTATGTCTGATTTCAAAGAAATTGATGGCAAAATTTTGGAAGAAACCGTACAGCACCTTAAAACATCAACATGTGCTCTTGACACACTTCCCACATCTTTTTTCAAAAGTGTGTTAAACAGTTTAGAAGCAGATCTTCTAGAAGTGGTAAACTCCTCACTTCTCTCTGGGAGTTTTCCAAACTCCCTGAAAACTGCAGTTGTCAAGCCCCTCCTGAAAAAGAGCAATCTGGATAAGACCATATTAAGCAACTATAGACCGATCTCAAATCTTCCTTTCATAGGCAAGATCATTGAAAAAGTTGTCTTCAATCAGCTGAACAAATTCTTAAGCTCGAATGGATACTTTGACCATTTTCAATCTGGTTTCCGACCGCACCACAGCACAGAGACAGCGCTCATAAAGATAATAAACGATATTCGCTTAAATACTGATTCAGGCAAATTATCAGTGCTGGTGCTACTCGACCTCAGTGCTGCATTTGACACTGTCGATCATAACATACTTCTGGACAGGCTGGAAAACTGGGTGGGGCTTTCTGGGATAGTCCTAAAATGGTTCAGGTCATACTTAGATGGGAGAGGTTATTATGTGAGTATAGGAGACCATAAGTCTGAGTGGACATCCATGACATGCGGAGTCCCTCAAGGCTCAATTCTTGCACCACTCCTGTTCAACCTGTATATGCTCCCAATGAGCCAAATAATGAGAAAGAACCAGATCTCTTACCACAGCTATGCAGACGACACACAGCTCTACCACAGCTATGCAGACGACACACAGCTCTACCACAGCTATGCAGACGACACACAGATCTACCACAGCTATGCAGACGACACACAGCTCTACCACAGCTATGCAGACGACACACAGATCTACTTAGCCCTATCGCCTAACGACTACAGCCCCATTGACTCCCTGTGCCAATGCATTGATGAAGTCAACAGTTGGATGTGTCAAAACTTTCTTCAGTTAAACAAAGACAAAACTGAAGTCATTGCGTTTGGAAACAAAGATGAAGTTCTCAAGGTGAACGCATACCTTCACTCTAGGGGTCAAACAACTAAACATCAAGTCAGGAATCTTGGTGTGACACTAGAGTCAGACCTTAGTTTCAGTAGTCATGTCAAAGCAATAACTAAATCAGCATACTATCATCTGAAAAATATTGCAAGAATTAGATGCTTTGTTTCCAGACAAGACTTGGAGAAACTTGTGCATGCTTTCATCACCAGCAGGGTGGATTATTGTAATGGACTCCTCACTGGCCTTCCCAAAAACACCATAAGACAGTTGCAGCTCATACAGAACGCTGAGCAGAACCAGAACATATGAACACATCACACCAGTCCTCAGGTCTTTACACTGGCTTCCAGTTAAATTTAGGATTGATTTTAAAGTATTATTACTGGTATATAAATCATTCAATGGTCTAGGACCTCAATATATTGCAGATATGCTCACTGAATATAAACCCAACAGATCACTCAGATCATTAGGATCATATCAGCTAGAAATACCAAGGGTTCACTCTAAGCATGGCGAGTCTGCTTTTAGCTATTATGCTGGAACAGCTTCCAGAGGAGATCAGACGTGCTCCTACTGTAGTCACTTTCAAATCCAGACTCAAAACACATCTGTTTAGCTATGCATTTACTGAATGAGCACTGTGCCAATGCTCGTCCGACTGTTAGTACTGTATTTTATTTTATTTTTCTAAACTGTTTTAATTATTCTTATTTCTTTTTATTATTTAAATTTCCTCTATGTAAAGCACTTTGAATTGCCATTGTGTATGAAATGTGCTATATAAATAAACTTGCCTTGCCTTGCCTTATTCCCCCCAGTGTATAAAAATACAACATTGGGAAACTGCAGAACTTTGTGAATGACAGATGTTAAAGTTCTGCAGAAAGTGTGGATGTTTCTGCCGAGTTCTGCAGACACAGATTCAGTTTTGAGCTGCTTATAGGTCAATCATTATTAATTTACAGTGGAAGAACTCATTTTTATGCACAAAATATTATTTGCATAATCGTGTTATGTATTTATTTATATAATTTCTCATAGTGATAATGAAAACATGTAAACGTCACTCTATACACAGGCCTCCGTGTGCAAAGCCGCTATGTACGGTTACCCATGATGCACCTGACTGAGGATGCATAGACATTGTGGGCCTTGTGGACTGGATTTACTCTATGTTTGACCCACTTATGGATGACATAGACGGTTTGCTCAGCTCACAGCAAGTTCCTTGGCCAATCCGTCACAGAGCAAAAGTGCCGTGAGCTGACAGAAGAGGACTGACTGTCACATTTAAATTCTGGAAAAAAAATGTTTCTTATGTATGAAGCTGCTAGCATTGAAGTTAAGAAATAATATAAAAAGTGAAGAGAAGGGAAAAAAACATGCCTTTTCTTGCAGGTCATATCTAATATATAGGGACAAATGGGGATATTAAAATTCTGCTGTTCCCCAGTGATAAATCCTTGTCTGACAAGAGAGATTAGCATATACTGACCTGAGAAATATGATATTCTATTCGCTGGATTTGATAATCTCCATCATCTAGGCTGATTGTCGAGCCAGCTGATCTCAGCAGCGAATGATCTAATCATACACACCTTCACAAAATGTGCATGTCTGTAACTCAAGGGCCCGGTTCCACAGACAGGGTTTAGATTAAGCCAGGATTAGGCCTTAATTCAATTAGGTTATTTAAGTAGCTTTAATAAAGGTGCCTTAGAAAAAAACATTACTGGCCTGAATCTTGAGATAAATTTTAACATATTTTAAGATATATCAGTGCAATTTGCTTAGTTAAAACAGATCAAATATGCATTTTAATCTGGGACTAGCTTAAGCCTTGTCTGCGAAACGGGGGGAAGAAGTATTAAAGATATCTTAATATCCTTGGATTCTTAGCAAAGTTTTATTTCGGTATCTTCATTTTTAAGGCTCTATATATATTCCTCCAGAGATATGGGGATCTGAAAAAGTAATATGTTAAATTGTACACGTTTTCAGTGGTCAAACACCAATGGATACTGTTTTCTTTTAAAGATGAATGTCCAAAGAACAAATAGTGTTGAAACTAAATGTATCTGGTTTCCCCTTATCAAAACACATGCATATAACATTCATATCTGAGTGCCAGAAATATTATTTTGTGTGCCTGAAACTCTCGAAGTATTAAAATATCTTTTTAGAATCTGGTTCTTAATAAATTCTCTTTTGGAATCTCAATTTTAAAGGCTGGTTCAATCCCAGAGATACGCGGATCCCAATGTGACTCGATGTTCAAACTGTTGAATGTTACTCATTTCCAGTGATTGAAAACCAAATGTGGGTCATTTTGCATACAGCTGATACTTATTGTATTATTTAAATAATAAGCTCTGAAGAACAAATGATATTGAAAGAAGAAATACTGTATGTATTGTTTCTCTCTTTCAAAAAAAAAAAACCTCTCTAAGGGACAAAAAAAAAAAAAAAATGTTTCCAAAGGTTACGTGCCTGTAACCCAAGAGGTGTGAAAGATCATCTCAATATCCTTTCAGAATCATTTTTCTTTTTCTTTTGGCATCTTCATTTTTAAGGCCTATATGGGGATCTCAATGCGGCTCCATGCACCAGATTGTAGAATTTCACCCATTTTCAATTATTGAAAAGAATACCAAATGTGAGTCACTGTGAATACTGATATTGTATTTAAAGAATAATCTCTAAAGGAATAAATACTATTAAAAGTGGAAATATTTATTGTTTCCATCTATCAAAAAAAAAAAAAAAAAAAAAAAAAAGGATTTAAAATACCTACGGAGCCACTAAAGGGACTTGTGCAAAAATAAAATGTTTTTTTTGCAAAGGTCCCTTTAGGGGCTCCATAAATACCTCTCTAAGGGACAAAAAAATATAATTTTTCCAAAGGTTACATGCCTGTAACCCAAGAGGTGTGAAAGATTATCTCAATATCCTTTCAGAATCTTTTTATTTATTTATTATTGTGGCAGGATAAGTGATGTTTCCCTCCTATTGGCTCTGGTTAAGTGTGGCTCTGACAGACCAATGAGGTGGAAGCGGCCACAATATTATAATATAATATAATAAAATATATTTTGACGGGTGTACGGGTCCTCTAAGTCGGGGTTCTTCCCTTCCTGGCATTTTCTGTTCTCGTTTCTTCAGAGTTTAGTTAGAGCGTGCCTGGCGGTGCTGCTGGCATTATGGCAAGTTCAGTAACAACACGTTAGTAGGTGCGTGTGAATGCTGGCCGGTAAACAGAGCCGCAGCACCTGTTGTGAGTAACCATACAGCTCTGCGTTTGGTTGTTGTTCTACCTAAACCGTAAGTACGCCTCTCCCTCGTTTACATTTGGGGTTTGGTGTATTTAGTTGCCTTTTTGTTGAAGGTAAATGTGGAACATCACTATCTCTAAGCCCTAACCGAAGACGCTACATGTGACACCGCTATATGTGACGCCGCTGCTGTTTTGCTTCTCGCCAACATTTTCTTTGTTTTGCTTTCCGGCAACACTTTCTTTGTTTAATTAGTTTATTTGTACCCGTGCACCGGTGCGGCTGGTTTAAAGCCTGGTTGTTATATGGCGGGTCGCTTGGACTGCTAGCTCCCTAGCATTGTGTCCGCCAGGCTGCCTACCAGTTTTATTTTGTTTTGTTTACAAGTACAGTCTAGTTTCTTTTTGTTGCTGCCGGATTATTTTTTATATCTTTTTTTGGTTTCTTTTGTTAACAGTGGGTTTATTTTGTGGTTAATTCTGTCATGTGTTATTGTTTGTGGATTTTATCCGGTCCTGTTCTTCTGGTGCCACTAGGCGCTGATTGTCTGCCTTGGCTGCAGAGGGTGCTGTTAGGGGGCTGGAGTGTTATAGCCGCCATACCTGGTGGCTGTGAACTTTACTTTGTTTTTCTCTGTTTTTTTTCCATTATTTAGTGTATTTTTCTTTTGTTGTTGATGTGTGTCCCTTTCTTCTCTCTCCAGGAGCCATTGAGGACTTGGTGTGGAACGGGGGAGGCTAGCTGCTTCATTCGAGTTGTGTGCTTCACTGTGTGCTGATGAAACTTCCTTATGGTGTGGGCGTGTGGTGTCTGATTTGATGTGACTTGAGGTGGGTTGGGACGACCTCTGGAGTAGTAGCCGGCCTGCCCTGTTCCCGCCAAGCCTGGCTCGGGAGAAGTAGGGTTGTCATGTTGGAAGAGCCCTGAAAACGAGAGAATTTTATTGGTGATGATTTTAGAATAGTGTATTTTTGTACTGCCCCTCACGTCTCAAGTTATCTGCCTTCCAAATGGTAACACTTAGTCCTTATTGGGGGTTGTTTCCCTGGCGCTCCACCAGGGCGGCGTAGTCGGATAAAAATATTAGTGATTCACTTTTCCCTCCACTTGAGTAACGCCACATTATTATTATTTTTATCTTCATTTTTAAGGCCCTAAATGGTTCAGTCCTACAGATATGGGGATCTCAATGCGGCTCCATGTCTAAATTGTTGAATTTTTTTCAATGGTCAAAAACCAAATAATAACTTCACTTACAGCTAATGATTATTGTATTGAAAGAGGAATCTTCCTTTTCTAGTTAAAATCTAGACTTATTGAAATATGAATTTCTTTGCATTTCCAGATCATGGCACTTCCTTAATTTCAAACTGATTCAAACTTCGATTCAGGGATTGAACTGAATGCCGCACAACCCTGAAGCACAAGCCCTCTCTTTTTAACCCTATGAAGGCTCTGAAGGAGCTTCACTCTGGGCTTCTGAAAAGTAATACGATCTAGGAAGTTCAGCACTGCAATTCCATCACACAAACCGCTTGAAATTAATCTAACATGAAGTGGGGGTCAGTAATATAGAATGTGCCGGATGTTATCATGTTTTTTTTTTATCCTAATCTGGTCTCTGTTTACACACGGGGTCCAGACAGACAGAGATGGATTAGTGCGGCTTATCAAACCCACACAAAGATTTGCCAGCAATTTTACCACCAGTACTGTACTGTCTCTGAGACTTCACTCTGCCAGCATGAAAAGTGTTCACCAGAGGACACCGGACACACATCAGATGCTATTTAGTTTTCCCATAGTATTCATGGTTTGGCCATTGCAATCTGATAATGGAGTCAATCTTTGTGGAAAACTAAGAGTTTAATTGTGTTGAATGTGTGTAAATTACTTGATTCGGGGGCAGAACCTAGGCCCACCCTGTCAAATCCATGGAAATACATTATTTTTTTAATAACAAAATTAACAATATAATATAAACAATTCTTCAGTAATTATTTTAAATGTGATTTGTGATGCATTCAAACTCTATCCTAATATTACCTAGAGCTGCCAACTCACTCGCATTCAGTGTGACTCTGAAAAACAAGTACATTACGGAGCGAAGAGGACTCAGATATGCTATGTCTCAGCTTTAGTTATGTCTATATTGTTATGAAATACATGTGGTTTTGTGGCTCTTTAATGTGTGGTGACATATTGCTGTAGCGAATCAGTTTAAGCGGCACGTGAACAGATTCCTCTTGACTAGTTATAACATAAAATAAACATCAGAAGGCATATTGAAAGAACTCACTGAAATGTATCATGCCTAATGCAATCACTCAATCAGTGTTTGAGTGTCATGGAAAAAAAAAAAGTCAATAAAATTGCCCTATGGAATCATGCGAGACATCAGCCATACAAGGTAAGATATGGGTAGGTTTTAAGTCTGGCCTGCCGTGCCATGGTTATGCAATATTTGCATTTAATATTTGTGAGTTTTCTGGACTGTACCTAGGCCACATCTACTGTATTAGCAATGTGAAAACAGTTCACACTTAAGTATGTTCTTTTAAAGTATATTATTTGCATAACAAGTACTCTTTTTAAAGTGAAAAAAGATCTTTTTTTGAATGTCCGTCTAATCGAACCGATTTATTACTACGCAGAGCTCTGCTTGATTCTGATTGGTCAATCATTTTCTGCAGTCAAAAATGTTCATAAAATGGACACTAAACTATGACTGATCATTGTGTCACTGTTTCGGTTTCATTTTCCTGTCACCGTTTTGTTAGTATTCCTTGTTAGTTGCTATGGTTTCTATTTGAGTCTCGCACCTGTTCCACGTTATGTTGATTAGTCCCTGTGTGTTTAAGCCTTTAGTTCCTTCTGTTCATGGTTTTGTTGTCACTAGTTTATGTGGTTGTTGGATAAATTTCCTGTGTTCTCGTGAGTTTCTAAATATTGTATTTAAAGATAGTTTCTGCTTAAGTCTTCGTCGTCTTGAGTTTACCACAGCCAAACCAAAATCACGACTTCTTTCTTTTTAAATAGATAGATATGATGTATAAATACTTTATTTAAAAAAATAATAATAATAACTTTATTGTTTTACCTAATTAAAACAAACAAAACAAGACAAGCTGCCCAATATACATAAATAATGCATACAATTTTTAACTAAAATCATTAACTCATATCCATGTATTCATTAATTTGGTTAGTACCTAATAAACTAAATGCACAGTCAGCAGTTATCATCACAAAATACACTGTTCAGGGTGATATACTGTCAGACATACATACAGAAATACAATCTATGTGATTATGATTGTACATTATCCCAGTAACACTTTACAATAAGGTTCCATTTGTTAACATTAGTTACAACTAACAAAAAAAAAAAAAACTTCTAAAGCATGTATTAATCTTAACTCATATTTATTTGACAATTTGCTGAGTCTGTTAATATTATTAAATGGAGCGAGCTTGCATGAACAATGGGAAGTTGTATTTTAATTTATTAAGATTAGCAAAGATGAATAAACTCTGTAACAAATGTCTCACTCATTGTTAGTTAATGCACCAATGTTAACTAATGGGGCCTTTTTGTGAAATGTTACCATTATTTGGTACAATGCGCTCGACCAATCACAACACACTGATCCAGTCGACCAATCAGAGCACAGTGTGCTTTTCAGAAGGAGGGGCTTCATAGAGACAGGAAGTAAACAGAGCGTTACTGACAGACTGGGAAGAGAGGAGCTGCAACAATGGAGAATATGAGGAAAATAATCAACATTCAAGCAGGAAAACCTGTTCTAGTAGAGCCTGAAAACAACAGCAAGACTTTGTAAAAGGGCATATAATAGGTTTTCTATTATAATGTGTCATTGTCATTGACTGTCATGTTATGTCAATATTTTCCATTCCCATCTATTTAGGATACTTTCATATTTTTGTTCCTTCATTCTTGTCATGATGTATTTTTTTAACATCAGAAACTGTCACACGTTTATCAACATTAAAAACTTAATTTAGTTCTTTGAAATTCAACACAGACAAATCATGTAAAAAAATAATAAAAATTAGGAGGAGGATGATAAGGGAGAGATATTTTTTGGACCACACAGCAGGCAATTATGACTACAAAAGGATGATTTGTGAATAAATTATATTCCCTCGTTCTTCTCTTCAAACATGACGGAAATGTTTAGATAGAAAAGCCTTTAACAAAAAAAACAAAAAAAAAACAAAAAAAAAAAAACATTTTTTTTGCAGATAAAAAAAAAAAAAAAAGTAAAGAAAATGATCTAAGAAAACGTCTGCCAAACTGTACAATCTCCAGCCGCGCTGAACGGCGTTCTGGCCGAGACTCTGTCAGAAACACTCCTAACAGGATCTCTTTGAAGCTTTCACCATCACACCAGATCTCATTCAGATTTATTCCCAGAGATCACGTCATCGAGGAACAGAAATCAGACAGTCTTCAGTCAGTATTTGAGGAACAGATGGGACAGCTGCTGCAATCATTTTCAGAGCACGTGAAAACCTGTGAACTTCGACATTGATTGATTGGTCTGATAGAAGCCTTTCGAGAGGACAGACTGGAAATAGAAAATGTAAATGTACTTTGAAGAATAAAGCAATGGATGCTTTTCACAGAGTTCACTCAAGTATTTCCGCTTTAATTTAGCTAAACTAGCAAACAAGTCAATACAGCTGCTGTCTACGGCATCAAACAGCATCATTCTTAGCATTATTAATGACATTTTAATTGCTAAAAGGGATGTGGGATGAATCTCTTCAATCGGAAAGTTTGTGGTTTTATTTTAAACCCGTTTGGCACTCTGCTAATGTTATATATATATATATATATATATATATATATATATATATATATATATATATATATATATATAGTGTCTCTAAACCCCTCCTTTCTAAGAGCCTGCTCTTCTCTGATTGGTCAGATGGCCCAGTCTGTTGTGATTGGTCAGATACCAAATGCTCATTAACGATGGCGTGGATTTTACCATATCAATCGTATCAAAGTGCACTTGCTTTGTCAGCAGAAAACAGCGTCTTCTCGACATGAGCAACACGAACCAAACTCTTCCAGTCTCAGATAAACTACAGTGTTTGAGGGCGGGGCTAAGAGACGCTGTTCAGCCAATGAGCAGGCATTATGCAAATTAGCTACAAACATTCACATGTGAGACTGCAATTACTGACAACTCGTTTCAGTTCAGAATCGCTTCATTCTTTTAGCAGACAATAACTTTATTTATCTGACTTTGATCTTTGAAACTTTGCAGACCTTTTTACATTCACAAACAGATTTTACACTGCTTGAAAGGTAATATTCAAAAGAAGCATAATAGGGGCACTTTAATCAAGTTTGTTTTCACAGTTAGATACTTTTGTTATTGCTCATTGATGAGTTCTGTATGCTGTGTGTTGATATCAGTGCATACAGTGGACAACTCATAATTAAAGCTCGCCAGAGACAACAACTCACTCACAACAATGCAAACAACCCTGCCCACTTAATTGCTTATAAAATATTATATTATTTCTTATCTGTAACATACAATACTGCCCAGTATACTGTCAATTGTAAATTATCATTAGACTTAAAAGTCAATCATAATGCTCTTATTTTCATCATGTAACAATTTGTGTGTGTGTTTCTGTGTGTGTGTGTGTGTGTGTGTGTGTGTGTGTGTGTGTGTGTGTGTGTGTGTGTGTGTGTGTGTGTGTGTGTGTGTGTGTGTGTCTGTGTGTGTGTGTCTGTGTGTGTGTACACAAAACATTCACGAATCACAAATGGTCCATTATAATGTTCACGTTTACTCGCTGCAATTTAACACCGTGTCTCAGCTCTGACGTAGTTTCAAACATCAGTCACGGGAGAAGTGAACAATGTTCTAACCGCACTCGATTATTTCTTGATTAATCTCGGTAAGCCGTTTTGCTGCCAATCCTCTTACAATTCTCCCTCTCAATTCTGGCCTGCGATAACATTTTCCTTGGGCTGTAGGGGGTTTTCTCCGGGTCCACAGGTCCACACTTTGATCATAAGGACGAGGGATTTAAAATGAGTGTTAAGGAACAGGAGGACAAGACCCAGGCTCTGCTGTCACGTTGTGAATTTCACAGTTCGCTCCCCGTAGACGCGCGCTTTGATCTACCTGCGCCCTGCAGCCTTTGCTGGAAGTCTTCAGCCTTTCTCCCACAGACCCGACACAAACACAAAGGAACAGACATGAGTGACCATTGGCCAGTAGCAAAGAGAGCAGGAGGAGTATAATGCTGATCAAAACAACTCAAACAATACACTGCACAGTACATGTGTAGCTCATGAACTCCTTAATATGCTACCGTTTCTCTGGTGGAATGATTGCCTTTTATTTTCTGAGGGGAAAAGGTGGCAGTGCTAATTACTACTGTAGATAATAAAACTCAGGTTTAGAATGCCTGGAGAAAGTTAGCCATTAGCATTCCCATTCATCTTAACATTGCCTATATAAGTTCAATGTGGAGTCAAGGTTAATTATTGGGTCAAAGACAGAATAGGTTGACATGTTCTGCCCTTATTATGGGGCAAAATCAGCAGAATTCAGTGGAATGGTTTTGCATATTTGGTGTATTCATATTTTAATACTTTATTGTATTCATTTAAATGAGATGTTTAGCTTGCGCAACGTTATATGTGATGGCACTGCAAGGATTACTCAAATGTCGTTATACCTTGTGCAGTGACAATAAAGAATCTTGAATATTTCATTTAGCCATTTAGCAGATGCTTTTATCCAAAGTAACATACAAAAAAGCAGCACCACAAAACATTTTATCACACAAAAGACAACAATATTCATACCATCACTTGCCAAGTTTGAAGAGTACGCTACAGTAGCACAGCAAGTGTGAAATGTGTTCAAATGAGCTGAAAGTACTCTATTAGTAAGCTAGAAACAAACTTTACGCAAGTACACAACAACAGATATGAATGTTTGGCAAGTGCACATTACAAATACAGCACTCTTGTGTTCGGATGGATGGATGGATGGATGGATGGATGGATGGATGGATGGATGGATGGATGGATGGATACGATGGATGGATACGATGGATGGATACGATGGATGGATGGATACGATGGATGGATGGATGGATACGATGGATGGATGGATACGATGGATGGATGGACGGATGGATGGATGGATGGATGGATACGATGGATGGATGGATACGATGGATGGATGGATGGATGGATACGATGGATGGATACGATGGATACGATGGATGGATACGATGGATACGATGGATGGATAGGATGGATACGATGGATGGATGGATACGATGGATGGATGGATGGATGGATACGATGGATGGATACGATGGATGGATAGGATGGATACGATGGATGGATGGATGGATGGATGGATACGATGGATGGATACGATGGATACGATGGATGAATACGATGGATGGATAGGATGGATACGATGGATGGATGGATACGATGGATAGATGGAACGAAAGATAGAATGATGGATGGATGATGGATAGATTAAACAATAGAATGGTGGATGAAAGGATAGGTGGATGAATGGAACGATAGAATGACGGATGGATGAATGTATGGATGATTGAATTATAGATTGATGAATGGATGAAACTGTAGAATGATGGATGGATGGATGGACGGACGGACGACTGAATGATAGAATGATGGATGGATGAAAAATAAGACTGTTTATACTATATTCTTAATATACTCTAAGTTCCAGCTGTATACAAAATAGCAGTAATTTTGAATTTTTTCACATTAGAGAACTGTACGTTCTGAAGTTAACAATCACATCACTTATCCCTAGGTGTGATACTTCATCTTTTAAACAGAAGGTCATGATGTACAATATTACCCACACTGCACCTCTACGACCTGTAAACCCTGGTGATCTACAACTGACTCTGTGATCTGCAGTGGTTTAAATGGAGACAGAATCATGAGTGTTTCAGTGCTGAAGCATCACCGTTTGCCTTTACTATAGGCAGAATTGTACAAAAATGCAAGGTGGAGTTAAAAAACAACAAAGCAATGCTTATTTGCTACAGTGGCAATGCCATGAACGGCTCTGAGACTCGAAGGTGAGATCCAAATGCAGCTTTTATTATGGGCAATCCAAAGGCGTAATCTAAAGTACAGGCAATGGGTCAAAACACAGGTAGGCAGTCCAAACAAACAAACAAAACAGGCAGGGGTCAGAGGCAAGAGAGTAATCCACGGAACAGGCAAGAAATCCAAAAACCAGGAGACAGGAAACCAGGAAAAATGCTCAGAGATGCAGTGTGACACAAACAAAACTTCACAAAGAGTAAATGAGAGAACATGGAATAAATAGGCTGAAACTAACAAGATAATGAGACACAGGTGAATGTGATAATGAGTGCTGATGAGGCCAGGCAGAGAATGATGGGAGATGTAGTTTGTGAGTGAAACATGACAGTCTGGTGTGGAGTGCCCTCTGGTGGCTCTCAAGGGCACTCCAGCTGGTGACCGTTACAGGTAATTGCCATTATTGATATTAGCTCATATAAATTAGCTTCTTTATTGGATTTCCCTGGCAAGTGCTAATGAAATGATCATTACTTTGCAGCAGTATAATATAGAATGCCTAATATTAATTATGCAATTTTTGTATTTTTTTTTTTTGTGGCAAATGTCAGTTTATGGTAACAAGCTCTAGATTTAACAAGCTCAAGCCACTACAACACACAGTTACACAGAGGTCATTTCATATCTAATCTAACTCACAAATAAATACTAAGACATTTGTATTTGCATTCTGCTTCAAAACAATGTATATGAATATGACATTTGTGATGCTGAGATGACCAACGTCAGTACAACTGTCCATGACTTTGGAAGCCACACACATACATAATTACCAAACAATACAAATGTTTTATACAGCGTTAAACAGATGACCTAAGAAATCAGAAATTTGGGGCAGAACTAGTTTGCCTCAACCAAGAGGTCAAGTCATTATATATATATATTGCACACAAATATTTCAGAGAAAGCATTAAACCATGATAACCCTACATCAGAACAGCTCTGGTTAATAGTGAGCACTCAGACTCCTCTATTGATTCCAGATTCGTTCACTCGTTTGCTCAGTGACCCGTCCTGTAGGCGACATCATGAACTGTGAGTGTCTAAGGCAGATTCACAACTGGCATTTACACTCTAAAAAGAAATCTAAGAGTTTCATTAAATTTGATTAAGAGTCTAGATCAAATGATTCGGCAATTCAATTCCTCATTCACTTAAATGATTCATTGAGTCGTTATTCTTTATTAACATACACATAAGAGACTATAAAAATTGTGTTTATCTCCATTTTCAGACTCCAAAACTCGGCAAACTATTGAAACTCTTAAATGCATTAAGAGTTTTAGTAACATCCTCAAGCAGTGCTGCATGGGAAAACTGTTTAAGTTGTGAGTTACAACGTGCATTAAAGCACTGCATTTCCCAGTGCTTTACTGAGGTCTAGTTCTAATAGTGTTGTTTTTACCCATCCGTAAATTGTACAACCCTATACAACTTTAGCCTTGCTACGCTCATTAATTTCAATGCCTCATGCTAGTTTCCATGACAGAGGTCAAGATAAATCTCTTCATTACTACTGTATCTGCCAGTCTGCTAAGATTCAAATGATTATTAACCCTGGGGTCAAGCACAAACTATGCAAAAGCGGCAGCTCTTCCGACGCACTCAGTGTCTGAATTCACTCACTCGTTCTCATTCAGGTGAACTATATTAGTGGAGCAATGTAGGGAACAGTGAATAAAGGGATATAGGGGGCGATTTCGAACACAGCCTAAGATCAGTCCCGGTCAGGCTTTGAACGCTGCCGAGGACCAAACTCACCGAAGATTTCTTGTTTTGTTGTTTGATTCTCTGAAAGGATACAAATTAAGTTTCAGTTTAATTCTGAACTGTACCTGTGAATACCAACCTGAGTTGTGTTTGATGCATAAAAGTAGGGGTGTAACGATACACTCAAGTCACGATTCGATACATATCACGATACTGAACTCACAATACAATATTATTAGATACTCCAAGACATATGATAAAAGGTTAACAAAAAAATGAACTGTTGATTAAAATGCTAAATTTAGTATTACATTGTGTGTGTAAATGAATATGCTTGGACTTGGTGCTGAAACCCAAAGCACAGGACAATAGAGACACCAGAATAACAATATTCATGATTCTGAAGATGAAAACAGAATGATTTTAGATGAATATGCTTGATCTCTGTCACTGACTAGATATATTTAAAATAATGTAGGACACTTTTTACCAGTAACATCAGACATTTGGCGTTATCAGGACACACAAATATTCCCCCATTCATTGAATTATTATACATTACATTCATTACTTTTTCTCACACAGTAATTTTCATTTTGGGTGAACTATACACAATACATATTGCCATTATCCACGATACTTATTGTTGCATTTTTGTATTGCGATATATTGTTACACCCCTAATAAATCCTCAATACTTACCCATGAATAAGAGTTTTATCCTGTTGTTTTATCCAATTCTGTGCCACCCGTTGTTTCTCTCCATTCCAGTCATCTTGCTTGCCCTAATGCCGAGTTCAGACTGCACGATTTTAGCCCCGATTTTGGCTTGGTTTTGAGAAATCGCCGACAAATGCCCGAAATCACAGGCAAATCGGTGCTCGTTCACGCGAGTGACAATCACGCAGTATGAATGAGCAAAGACGCGATCTGAGAGAATCGCCGACGAGTCGCCAACGCCCGTGAGATATTTGGCATGCTGAATATCTGGACGTGTCGGCGATTCCTGCTGTGTGGAAAGTGTTCTGACTGAAGACTACATCGGCGATGACCGACAGCCAATGAGAGAGCAAGATACAGAGCAGCGGGGAGTTCGGGGAGGAGTTATAGGCCACAATATCAGTATTTTAATAGATATATTTACAATTATATCAAACAGAAACAAAGCACAAACATTTGCTTGACCAGCAGCAACAGCAGCACATTGCAAAATTATTTATTTACCCCCAACTCTCTTTGCAGAACACACAGTCCTTGCTCCCCTTGTCTTCCCAGCCATTTCCTCATGCATAATATGTTTTTCTTTTTCTCCTTTCCGCTGCAAATCAGCGCACAGACAATTTGGATCGCAAGCTTTTTGCAGGCATTCATTTTTAATAACAATTTCAGTCTCCCGCGAGAACTGCGGTCTTACGCACGCGGGATTTTGCGCTATTTCCTTATCACTTCTCGCGTGTGTTTGGTTGCGAAACGTAGTTTGCGGACCAGACAGAAGTTGTCAGCAATTCTTCCTCCTGAAAGTCATGCAGTGTGAAACCTCCTGTCGCCGATGCATCGTGCAGTGTGAACACACCAGCAACTGAATGTTACCCCAGATAGTCACGCAGTGTGAAAAGAACAGTGACCCGACTACTTTGAAAATCGTGCAGTCTGAACTCGGCTTAAGATGATTTCAGTAAAACTCCTGCAACTGGATTCACATTAGCTACTTCTCGCTAGTATCATCACACCCCGACGCTGCACAATAATCTGCACAAACTGTACCTTTAGCTGTACAGCTCGTCACTGCGGCAGATGTGTACCTTATATATCTCTAAAAGGTGCATGAGGTACAAGGTTGTCCTTTTAGACTTTAGAGGATAATGCATCCTCTAATTGTGCAAATGTTTTGACAGTGCATGAGCAGAATTGTGCTTTGGTGAAACTACAATGAGTGCTGCAATAACTAAGCAGGCATGAATGTTATTTGGGATAAATGCACTTTATACTGACTGAAAACAGCAACTTGGCCACAGTATCCAGTGCATGTTCCTATCCGCTTGTTAAGTGTGATGTTTCTGGGGTCCAAATGTTCTAACAGATGCCAAAAGTGAACAACAAACGCTGCTAATACACACTCATGGCCTGCTGTAAAACTACAGAAGAGTCATGGTCATAAACTTTATCTGCTTTCCAAACTCTCACATAGTGGCCAGACAGTGATTCATCTTTTATCAATCATTAACATATTGGTGTTTGAGATGCCGTGAGCCTGGAAACTGTGACTTCGGTCTTTGAAGTCAGTAAAAGAGAGAGACCTGAGTGAAGAAAAAGATGAGTCAGCGCATGGAAGCGAACAGGATCGTATTTCCATACAGCAAACGATGAGTTCAAGAACATGACGGGAACCTTCAGTATAGCACTGCTGACTAGTGTCATTCATTTGCATTTTCGTGGATGAATAATTCCTCCAAAGTCCTTCACTGCACCATATTAGCTATGAGCCTGCAGTTGCAGATTTAATAAATCAAAGAACCTTTAATGTAAACCTCATTATGGGCCTGAGGAGTGACCTTTCTCAGCACACCTCTCATTATAAGATACTTAATTAACTACTGATATAGACGATTTACCATGCCATTGGTTTACTTATGATGCATAGTCATTTTAAAGGGAAAAGCCCGTAAAGATGCTACAGTTAACACATATTAATTGGTTAACATTTTCCTTACTACATACATATTGTGAAAAACTGCAGGACATCTAGCGGGATTTTTCACAGGGTAATTTAATTGTACTTCAGTATTGTGTAATTGTACAGTAAAATACTGTTAAATGTACAGTTTATGGAAGTGGAAAAAGTAAAAAAAAAAATCTAACCTCCCCAACTAAAAATTTTCTAGTGACTGGTCACATCTAAATTTTCAATTGGCCCAAGTGAAATTAAAGAATTTCACTTGGGCCAATTGAAAATTTAGATGTGACCAGTCACTAGAAAATTTTTAGTTGGGGAGGTTAGAATTTTTTTACAGTGCATCTTATAATTGACAGTGAAAAACAAACCATAAATTAATATTCCCAGAATTCTGTCACATTTGATGTTTTGTTTTGTTTTCCATTGAATTCATTATATTTCTTCTTCTTTCAGTTGTACCGAGGTTTACCGCAGTCCGCCGGATCCAGGCCGTATCCAGATCCGATGAAGGACCTGCGCCTGGACGCGACGACAACGCAGTACTGAAGTGTCAACCAGTCTCTCCGTTTCCTGAAGTGAGGTGGACCCCGGCCGGATCCAGATCAGATGGTGGATCTGTACCTGGACCCAACCATGACGCATCCCTGAAGTGCCAGCCTCAGTTCTCCATTTTATCACCTGATGGAGTTTTGGTTCCTTGCCACTGTTGCCTTGGCTTTTGGCTTGCTTAGTTGGGGACATTTACAGTTGTTTACAATCGCTATGACAATTTTTTCAATACTTTTAACAAATTTCCTAAACTCTTAACGCACCAACACACCTACAACACACAATTGGCAAAACAGTTAATTTCATGCTCAAAATCACACATTGTAAACTAAACTCCAACTCTAATTTTCAAAATACAATAATACACTAGCAACAATACACTATGTCTACCAAAACACTGCAAACATGTCTCAAAATCAAATAATTTTTCAAAACGTCTCGGTTACTAATGTAACCCTTGTTCCCTGAAGGAGGGAACGGGAGACGTAACGTCGACGTGGTGACGTAATTGGGATCACTTCAGGGAGCCCTATCAACTTCGAGTGTCTACAGAACGAGCCAATGAACGTTGGCGTGCGTGAATCGCGTCCCGCGCCCCCGCCCCGCAGCGCGGGTATAAACAGGAAGTTTTCTGCTCTGCGCCGACTCGATCATGTTTTTTACAAGGGATATTTCTCACAGTTGCTGCTTTATTTTTCATACTTACAACTTTATTTCTCACAATGAGAATTTAATTAAACTTTATTTTACAGTTACCTTATATATTTCACTCTGGCAGAAACAGATGGTTAATGTGCAGCAAGTTGGTAAATTGACAAATAATAAAAAATGCTGAAGTCTCTCCGCTTACTGAAGTGAGGTGGACCCCGGCCGTATCCAGACCAGATGGTGGATCTGCACCTGGACCCAACCATGACGCATCCCTGAAGTGCCAGCCTCATCAGCCCTGTGAAGGCCTCATCGACATGCCCAATCTGACTTCTGACCAATCTGAATGCTGCCTGGATCATGATCATACAGTAGTTGCTCGTTGGCCAGAGGAGAACCGGCCCCCGACTGAGCCTGGGTTCTCCCAAGGTTTTTTTCTCCATTCTGTCACCTGATGGAGTTCTGGTTCCTTGCCACTGTTGCCTTGGCTTTTGGCTTGCTTAGTTGGGGACAATATTACTGATCTGCCTTATTTAGGGTGGACGATGATGCAATTTTCTTCTAGAAACAAACTTTGTTGTATTATTTTCACGTTATCACTGTGAAGCTGCTTTGATACAGTCTGTATTGTAAAAAGCGCTATATAAATAAAGGTGACTTGACTTGAGCTGACTTGTACATTAGGTTTCATGATACATCTTATGTTGTTAGATTAAAGGGGCATTCCACCCATTTGAACATTGTTTTTTATTTAAAGTGGGTCATATATGTAGCCGAAATGTAAAATAAATTTTGAATTTGGTGCCTTCGTGACCGAGGAAAGACAAAAAATAACTTCAGGACGCATTTGTGTGAAAGACAACAACTCCCACAATGCACCACATTGCACAGCTCCGCAAGCCACTCCCACTAATCCAGAAAGCGCATATCTGCCTAAGAGAAATCAGTCTTCCCTCTACAAGGCTAGCTACCACCAGAGCTTGAAATTCATTTCACACAAAATGTCTAGTTAGTTGGCGAACTCATTAGTGCATTACTCCTCGTTTGTATTTCTTTCGAAAAGGTGAATTATTGCATGGTACCTGGATGTTCAGTCAGAACATATGCGGTGCGAAACTAGGATAGTTCACAACACAAACATCTGTGTCCTCGTCTGATTCAGAGATTTCGTCCAGGAGAAATTGTCATCGTTGAAATTCTTTGCCGCAGACGGTCTCTATCTCTGTGTTCGTAGTTGCATAGTGAGATCACCGGCGCCACCAGTCCGCCCTAACCCGAGCCAGTCCGGGCTCCTCGTCCGCGGCAGGCAGGTCTTCTGCCTCGGCTGCTCTTCGCTATAATGCGGCTTGTAAAGGTAGCCGCAAACACCTGATTCAAGCATCAGACTTCCGAAATCCTCTAGTCTATATCATATTGAGCACTCTCCTCCGCTATTGTCATAACTTTACATCTGTCTCCACAGCGCCTGTTAGCTTAGCTTCAAACAAGATGGAGGATATTGCTTTCAGTTTCAGAGAGTAAAGTCCCACCCACTGATCTGTAATAGGTCTGTAGCGTGAGCGGGTCCCGCCCCCTGGGAAAGATGAGGAACTAGTGCTTGTAGTCTCAACAGAAATCCCCCCCTCTTACACTTCCTCCTACAATGACGCAAAATGACGATTTTTGCGTCATTGTAGGAGGAAGTGTAAAAGGTAAATAACGGATTTCTCCCGTCTCAGGGGAAAATGAGAGAGTGTTGCACGACCATTCAATAGTATGACTGGGTTTCTAACAATGCAAAGCTTAATGCAAATGGATGGAGTGTCCCTTTAATGTTTATTTCATGGTGATTTGTATTTGTGTGTATAGCACTGTTTACCATCTATATATTCATATTTATCTCAGCTTGTGGAAAAGTGTGTGTGATTCATCATGTGGCTTTTCTCTTTGCCATCTGTGTTTTTGAGGTGTATCATAAAAGGACAAAACCGATTTTAGTACTTCATAGGCTGGAATATCAACATTATATCAGTTAATTAATTATACAGGGCTTTTGTCTTCTTTTTTTCTAAAATATATATTTTTTCCAGTAAAGTTCTGGCAACCACGGTTGTCACTACTATTTTATTTAATTGTTTTAGTCACCATGTGAGTCATGTTTAGATGTAAACAACCCCTGCGAGCCCTTCCGTTACCCTCAGGAAAACACACGTATTGTGAAGATCTTCAGTCTCAGGTCAATAAGAGGAGCGTGTTCACAGACTCTCTCGTTCTCCCTCCTTCCCTGCTGTTTCTCGCTGTTATCTTGTTTCTCTCCCGGCTGTCAGGCGACTGTCTGACGTATCAGAGGAGTCGGGATCGCAGGCATCCGCCTGGCCGTAGCCCTCCAACACATTTCTCCATTATATCTGTCTGTCACACAAGATGGAGGAGATTGCGCAGGCGTTTCTTTTGTGCTCGTGGCGTAGGCTTGTGTTCGCCTTTGTCCTCTTCACTGCTGTGAACTGCAGATGACGGTGTGTGCCATGCAATCTGTCACCAGTGTCGTAGTGGGAGGATGTTTATTTTGGCCATATAAGCCACACAGGGAAGAGGTGCAATTCCGGCTGTCTCAAAAAAAGCCCCCAACTAATTATATAAGGAATGAAATAATTAAATGCAACGTATCATCCTTGTGCAGCACAAAAGAGCAGTTGTTCAGAGCGAGAAGAGCTGCACTATATCGACTTGACGTGTCTTATTCTCCACGAAAGCCGTAGGTGTGAAGCTCCACGAGCGGGAGAGATTGATGCGGAGTTGGATGAGATCACGGCAGTCACAATAGGAAATAATCCCTGGAATTTCCTTCGTAATTTCACGGAAAGCGTCGAATAAAATGGAGATAGAACGGTTGTTAATTGCACATTTAGGTTTTCCTCCAGAAAACGTCCGGCGTAGACATATTATCGTAATGATGGCTCGAGTCCTCTGAGAGAAAGTGGGCTGACCCGCCATTGACTGCGGATCCTCGTTTCGACGCCGTATTGACTGAGCCTGTCAAAAGCTATTCGTTTAAATCCTCGCCTGTTTCCTAACCGAACGCTTCGGCCGTAGGAGAAATACGCTTTGGATCAGGACAAGTGCACAAACCTTTTGACAAAGGACAAGGGTATACGTTTGTTTTACAGTAATGTCAAAAATGACAAAGCGGCCTCGGCGCTCTCGAGCGGTTTCCTCGACTGACAGCTTTTATTGCCAAATTCTTCAGTTTAGTAATCAATCTGGCTGTCTGAATTCTCAGAGGTTAACTTTAGTATTTTCTCACCTTTCTAATCCATTTTGAATTGATCTCTAGATTGATCTGATCTCTTTGAAATCTAGTCAACACACTTGTGGGGAATGGCTGCATCTTTAAGGGTGAAGATGTGTTTGCAACATTATTGTCACCAAAAAGATGTGCAATGATAATGATTGATTGATGAATGTATAAATGCAGGAATGCATTAAAAATAAATACATAAATAAATGCATAATAAATAAATACATGAAATAAATGCATAAATGGACAGATAGATAGAATGCCAGAACAAAAGTGTTTAATAATCAATGATTGATTGATAAATACACAAATGCATTAAAAAATAAATGCATAGGGGAGAGTGGGGTGATTTGTGCCAGGGGGGAAGTAGTTCCACCCATAGATATCATATAAAGGCTAGATGTCTTAAGGCGGAGTCACTTCCGGCATCACCGGCGGCCATCTTAGGACAGGGCTCTGTGAATTAAGGTGAGTGAGCAGCACGCACACAAATCCTCTTATCTCGCTGAAATCTGGACGGATTTACAAACGGTCTGGTTTCTTACAAACGTTATTAATGTGGCTATAATTCTGAATGCTTAAACATTTTGAACATAATTATTCATATGTATGCAGTATAATAGCTACATCTCTGACGTTTATAACAAACCAAACCGTTTGAAAATCGGTAGAAAATTGAGCAAGTTATGGTTATTTAAAAGCACATGCACCATGTTATGAGTGAGCGAGCACCCTGTCTTAAGATGGCCGCCGTGTGCGGATGTCGAGCTCCATTGGCCAGCAGCGCGGACGAGACATCTAGCCTTTATATGATATCTATGGTTCCACCCCTTGTTTCTGGAAAACCATAGAAGAAATTGGTCATGTGACCACATAATTTTGAAAAGCAATCAATTTTACTCATCCTCCAAAGAAGGAGAGACACATGGCATGAGAGTTAAGCACATTTTAGTGCAAAAAAACAGTTTTTTCCCTTTCAAAGTAAAATTTCTATGATTAAGGTTTTTGGATTGTATTGTCTGAACAATTATAGACCAGTTTGAAAACATTTCACACATGTTTTAGTGCTTTAGTAGGCTACACAATGAGTCTGTACAGTTAGCATGATGTTAGCTCTTAACTGCTGGATCATGCTAGTTTTTCAGACTTGTGGGTCTGGGGTGATTTGTGCCAAAGGGCCTGGGTTAAGTTGTGCCAGATCCAGACCACCTAGACCTACATACTCACAGGGGATAATCTTGACAAGTGAGGAGATGGGCATGCCTCATCATAGTTTTACTTAGGCCTGCCTGCTATTTGTTTAATTTAGCTAACACTGATTTCAGTTTTGAGTTTGCACTATGTTATTAAAGAGAAGTTTTATTCCGTTTTTAAGTGGCCTATGTCACAATAGGATGTTTAGAAATTAGCCTAGTCACTTTATTCTTATATGTGACATAATTGACAGACAGCGCTATGTCAACAGGCATCTATTGCCAAAGCCTTTTTGCCTGAAATGATTCACAAATATCATATTGTGTTGCTATGGTGCTCTAAATGGTTGCTAGGGCGTAGCTTGATAGCTTCACAATGATCCTGAGAGACTGATTGGTCGTCTGAGTAAAATGAGCCCGCCCCCTTGTCTCTATGACACTGTGATCCAGAGTTATGTTCAATACAAAATCCCTAAGCAATTGACCATAGTAGGAAAAACGCATGCTATGGTATTCCAGGGTGACAATATCTAAATAAACCTTAAATTAGTAATTTTGTATTGAATTTATCTTGCTTTCATATAGCAGTATGGTTCATAACATTAAAATGTTCTGTTTTACTTCAGAAACCACTGGCACAATTTACCCCAATGTATTCCCCCAAAGGCACAACTTCCCCCGCACCAGGGGCAAGTTGTGCCATGAGACCACTTTTTTCCCAAAAGCTATATTTCTGAAACAATTTATTTCAGATCCAAAGTTATTGTTCTCAGGGATGCACCACACCCTGAAATATATGTACATCCTTAAGTTGAAGGCATTACTGCCATGGCCTCACTTTAAAGTCACTTTGAGTAAAAACTGGCACAACTCACCCCACTTTCCCCTATTTATTTATCCATTTATTTAATTTATAAATACATAAATATAAATAATACATAATTGAAAGTATCTATAAATCAATGCATAAATAAATAAATTGCATGTTTAATGAAATTGCACAAACCCTGAGACCTGTCAGTGGTGAAACTTGATACAATTTGATTACACTTTTATAAGATGCTTTAAGATCAGCAATGAACGTAATGTGGCGCAGCGGGTGCACTGGTACTTACAAACACATTTCCAAACCATTACTATGGAGACCATTGTGTTATTAAATTTGCTAGTTATACGGGCGGTGTTATTATACCATCATGCCTTTAATGTTCCTTTTTAAATGCATTGTCTAATGCTCAAATGTGCTCATTCTCTGCAGTCTAATGTTGAGACCTAATGTTGGCAATAATGTGGTCGCGCTCAGTGTTTCTAATTGGAGCCCAAAAGTGTGTTGTTAGTTTAGATCGCACTTTTTTTTTTTTTTTGATTCTCTGTTTGATGGAGGAGGAAAGGCAGAACGTGTTTTACATTGGTGAATTATTTTGGAAAAAAAATGTGCAAAACTGGGGAGTTGTTATAAACAGATAAAGCTGAACCTGGACAGATGACTGTGATTGATTGACAAATCATTTCAATTTGCATAAATTATTCCATGGAGAAGGAAAGCTATAATTAAGTACACAAGTAAACTGGTTGATGGTCGAAGTTTTTTTAGTGACCCATTTAAACATGAATTCAGCGAATCTTTGATTTTGTGCTTCAAAGGCTCTGATTGTGTGGCCTCTTTAAACCAGTCCTCGAGGAAGAAGGGATTGCATTTTTAAGTGCTTTGTGGTTTTCTTCGGAATACAAATCAACATGAAACAGTGAAGATGTGAAGTCCGTGTGTCTGCCGCTGATTACTGCTCCACTCACTGCAAATGGTCAGTTGCAGCAGATAAAGCACTTGAGATGTGAACTTGGTGGCACTTCTTCCACAACATCGTGTACAACAGAGATTTCCAAACTTGTTGATGCCAGACCCCCAGAATTGAACCTTTCCTTCATGTCTGCTATTTTATGTATTGTGTAAACCGTGCATTTCATGTAAGACCCATTTATATGGTTAACATTATGGAAGCTTGTTTGCAAAGGTAATTGCAACTTTTTATTTCACAATTCTGATTTTTATTTATTTTTATTGTAAACTACATAATATTTATAAATATATAGTAAACTATCGCTGTTGATAGAAATAAAAAGTGTGGTTAATCAAATGATTTCCAACCATAGAAAGTGGAATGAAACCGTAAAGAATAATAATAATTTAGACCCCGTTTTTGAAATACCCTGTTGCAAACTATATTATATTAAAATCATAACATAAGTAAGGGATAATCTACAGCTGTGCATTAAATGATTTGAATGCACGACTGGATTCAAAGATTAAACCAGGATTCATTCAATCCAGGATTAAACTGACCTGGAACTACATGTGCGTTAAACAGTTTTATTAAACACCTTCCAGCCAATCAGAATCGAGTACTTCGACAGAAGGTATAATTTAGAAATATTTGACTAATATGTCACAGTTGAAAAATTCAATGCCTGACACAGTGCATTTCATTCCAGTACAAAAACTCAATCCATTAAAAAAATAGATCAAATAAAATTCAATACTCAATTGGATGTGAGTTTAAAAGGTTTTTTAGTTTTTTTTTGCAAAATGATAAAGAATATGCATAATATTAAGTTGAGAAAATGCAATCGATACTTTCAGTGTGGTCAAAATAAAATCAGTCACTGTACTGTTCTTCTGGGTAATTGAGTCAAAATGTGAATTGAATCACTAATGAATATTCAGAAGAGTAGAAACAAGAGAAAGTCAGAGCTAATACCCGTCATGTTTGATCGGCCTGTTGCATAAGTGACCAGAACTGAATGAGAACTGAATTTTTTCAATATGCATTGAACAAGTATGCAAGGAATGCAAGCAAGGTCAAAGGCCAGTCTTTACTTTCTTTTCCCAGTTAGCAGTCCTTGTCAGATGTGAAATATGAAAACATCAGATTCTGATAATATGTGAGACGGATCAATGGATTATTCTCTCTCCGTTACCAAGCGGAGACAGTTTCTAATAATCAGATGTCTTTGCAGGTAGAGATTTTCTTAAGATGGCATGAGAAGCAAACATGTTTAGATTGAGGCTTTCCATAATTTGCATTAAAAGTGGCGCATTACTTTACAGTATATTCAGTATATTTAAAACACAGCATCAGCCCTGAACTCAAACTTATGAGATTTCTCCCCAGGTGACCTCAGATGGAGAAGTAAATCAAATGACCCGGGAATATTATTGCATTCACCAGGAGAAAATCATCTCCATAAATATGGACAGTTGAGTACAGGTGAGCGGCAGGGAATGAATGCGCTGCCCTCCCGATGACTGAGCTCTACATCACTGGATACGGTACATATACAGCAAGAGTGCATTTATGAAGCGACAGAATGGAGAACGCTGTTTTCAGAGAGTGTGTGGCTTTCTTTAAGCATTAGAAGACCGTTTCTGAGCTCTCTCTCTTGGCATGACTTGTACAGTATTGCCAAAGCATTGGCCATTACATAAGTAATGAAAAAAAAAAAAAATCAATAGTCAATAAATCAGTCAGTAAACACATCAATCAGTAAACACATGCATGGATACATTTATTTAAACAAGAAAAAAAAAAAAAAAAAACACCTTTGTACATTTGTACCAACATTCAGACAAGATGAGAATGATTCTGATTTTAGTTTTCTCTCTCTCTCTCTCTCTCTCTCTCTCTCTCTCTCTCTCTCTCTCTCTCTCTCTCTCTCTCTCTCTCTCTCTCTCTCTCTCTCTCTCTCTCGTATCTCTCTCGTATCTCTCTCTCTTCCCTCTCTCTCTCTCTCTCTCGCTCTCTCATTTCTCTCTCTCTCTCTCTCTCTCTTTCTCTCTCTCTCCCCATCTATCTATCTATCTCTCTCTCTCTCTCTCTCTCTCTCTCTCTCTCTCTCCACCATCTCTATCTCTCTCTCTCTCTCTCTCTCTCCACCATCTCTCTCTCTCTCTCTCTCTCTCTCTAAATATACTCACACAAGCTGAGATGCTTTGCTTGAGGGAACAACTGGCATATACTGATTAAGAGACATAATGCAATCAGACAAAAAAAGAGGTATAACTAGGAAACCCTGATAATATTGTGAAGCAAAGTCTGGCAAGCAGCGTATATTTTTTCATGTTTATTGGATGAATGCCTTCCGTTTGTTTTTGGCAAAGAGCACTGATGTCTGACCTCTTTGAGTTTTGCAGTAATCAGGCCGATACCACGGAGAGTTTGGTGTTTTTAAATGGTTTGCATGTTATATTTCTTACTATTCTTTCAAACTATCCCGGCATGACCTCATTAGCATTCGTAAGTATTCATATTTAAAGTTGGTTCTAGAGCACATACATTTTCATATGTTTGGATAGAGACTGAAATGCATCTAAAATGCAAACCTTGTTAATATGCAAATAATTACGAATCAATAATAGGTTTACATGCATCCAAGGTCAAAAAACACTTACATTTCCTCATTATAAATGCATCACAGCATCAGCTGTTTTCTCTCAGTGTCTGAAACGCTTCGATCCAAGGATTCAGTCTCTCTAAACCCCGCCTCTCTGAGAGCTGCTCTGCTCTGATTGGTCAGATCAGTCTGCAGTGATTGGTCAGAAACCAAATGCTCATTATCATATCTGAATCTTAGCTCTTGATCACAGTAATGATGGTGTGAGTTTTACCGTATCAGTCTCATCAAAACAGCGTCTTCTCGACATGAACAACACGAACCAAACTCTTCCAGTCTCAGATAAACTACAGTGTTTGAGGGCGGAGCTAAGAGACGCTGCTCAGCCAATGGGCTGTCATTATGCAAATGAGTTACAATCCTATATAGGTTCATAATACTGTAGTCAAGTAATACTGGTGTCACTGACAACTAGTTTCAGGCAGTTCAGAATCACTTCTTTTAGAAAATAACTCGATTAATCTGCAATTTGATATTTTAAACTTTGCAGACCATTTACATTCACAAGCATCTTTTTTACACACTACATGAAAGGTAATATCCAAGAAAGCATAAAAGGGGCACGTAACATATAAAATATTTAACAACACATTTTACAACATGCATTTGCTTCGACATTTAAATTCAGCCATACAAAGTGTGATTCAAGCAAACGACTTGAATTAGTCAAATATAAATATGTGGTAGCACTTTATATTACAGTCCTGTTCCCCATGTACTGTATGTACTTATTACAGTTATTACAATAACTGAGTAATAACTATAGGCACTAACCCTGAACCTAACCTTAACCCATGCAGTTACCTTATAATACCCAGTATTTCCTTATACACTGTAAGCACATTTAAGTTCATGTACTGTGAAATAAAGTGCAACCAAATAATGTTTAAAAAAATTAAAGAATAAAAATATATATATATAAAATTGCTATCCAAACATACACAAATGTACAGTTTTGCACCATCCATAAGGTTGGTCACATGAGTACCTAGATTACGCTCATTGCACTTCCCAGAATCCATTCATTCTGTGGTAACTCGATTCCTGTGGGACCTGCTCTGATCTGATGCTCATTTCATGAACATTTTAAGAGCTTAAAGTGCTTCCCAAGAGACGCCAGATTGTGAGAATACATACTTTGTTTAGTCGTGGACAGAGAGTAACAGACACAATACTTCTCATGAATCTCTGAGAAACACTTCTGACACAAAGAGAGAGTTCGCAAGTTCACCCGGAAAACTTTTCAGCGTAAGTGGATCACGACCCCACTGGTGCAACCGGCATGATCATTTAGTTATGTTTCTGGATATGTCAGATAAGTGGCACTTAAGGGGCCGGTCTCAACTGGTTTCACGGACTGAAAGAATACACTGAGTCAAATGTGTGTTAGATGTGTGCAGATTCAGCTCTTGTTTGTCAGTGACACACTGATCCGACTGTACAATCAGAGCAGGTGTGGGTCATTTTCTATGTGTTCATACATATAAATGTCTATAACTCTTAAACAAAATGAGATATTTTACCAAATTTCACAGGCTTATGTATGGCGGCATTCTGAGAACGTAAAAAATAATTATAAATGTAATATTTTACAGATGCGTTGGTGTATCATTACGAAACTCAGTATGTGCCATCGGCGCCATGCCCTGAAGCTACTCAAAACGTTTCAAGACATTTAAAAAAAAATGCTAATAGCTTTTGAATAAAATAACTTATTGTAATGAAACTTGGTTCATGCTGAGAACATAGATACCAAATCTGACATATTTGGCCGAACTTCCTGTCTGCCATTCTTTTGTATTTTATAGTTATTTTATCTATCATGTCGATAGACGAAACTGTTTTCATACAGTATACCGCAGCAAAGTTGAGGCATGATGCAAAATGACTCTGAGGCTGTAGCTCTGCCATGCTTTGGCATTTTGACACCAAACTTTGCATGTGTCATTGTCACCTCACTATGACCACACCACATCACAGCGCCCCCATTGGTCGGAAGTGATACAATTATGATTTTTCATCCATTTTGCCTAAAATCTTAATATGTCTTTACTTGCACATTGTTGCAGTTGGTCTGATGCTCCCAGACTTGTCGTGACGTATTTGTGCTTGAACACTTAGTGGCTGCTTGCAGCGATATTATTTTTAATTATTATTATTTCTTAAACCCTATTCAGAGCTGACTGTTCCTCAGATGTACTTTGTGGTTTTGATCTTGTCTGAATCGAACGTGTTTTCCTCACACAACCTTGGTAAATATTATGGAACCAATAACTTAATATTTCTCAGCTAACTCTTGCAATCCTCTGAGAAATCTAATCCTGTCCAGATAAGAACGTCTGTGATTATACGGTATATTACTTTTGTGTCAGTGCCAGAATAATAAATCAATGTGAGGAGTCCCATCATAGACTGCACGGTTGCTTGCATGTACCAATAATTCACTTTCAATGCAAAAGTACCTGTATAAAGCTATTTTAAAGGTTCCTAATTTTGTAATCGAGTCTCCTACAATAAGTTTACATGCATCCAAGTTTAAAAAAATAAATAAATACTTTAATTTTCTCTTTAATTGCAAATCAGCCCTTTACTCACTGACCCTCTCTGAGAGCTGCTCTGCTCTGATTGGTCAGATGGCCCAGTCTGTTGTGATTGGTCAGAAACCAAACACTCATTAGCATATCTGAATCTGAATCTCTTCCTCAGCACTTGATACACAGTGATACGAACAGTAACGATGGCATCAGTTTTACAGTATCAATCTCATCCTTTGGAAGTGCATCAAAATGGATTTGCTTTGGCAGCAGAAAACCGGTTTCAGGCACTTCAGAATCGCTTCTTGCTTTTAGGAGACAATAACTCCATTTATCTGCACTTTGATCTTTAAACTTTGCAGATCTTTTACATTCACAAACAGCTTTATTTCACACTACATGAAAGGGAATATCCGAGAAAGCACTGAACGGGGCACTTTAACACAATGCAAACATTCAGATGCCATTTACAAAGAGAGAGAAAGAATGAGATAGAGACACAGAAAATAAAGCTTCCCTTTAAAAATGCAAGGCTGTCAGTAACCAACAGAATAAATGTTTGATAAGGGCCAGCTTTCTATATTAAGAGATGCAAGGTGCAGGTTATGACCCGAGCAAAAACAGTCTGTATGAACAATTATTGTTGAACGCTGGTCAAATCTTTTTTTTTTTTTTAGCAGGAAGCAACTGGAGAGATAATTAACTGATTCCAGGACCAAAAACGTAGTGAAGGGAGAGTGGGCGAGTGCGACTCCTGACCTCAGGTTGGGATGGACGTGTTTGTGTGTGTTTCATATGTGTCTGTAAGAGCGATAAGATGCTGGAATGAAGCTGTGTGTGTGTGTGTGTGTGTGTGTGTGTGTGTGAGAGAGAGAGAGAGATAAGATGCTGAAATGAAGCTGTGTGCGTGCGTGCGTGTGTGCGTGCGTGTGTGCGCGCGTGTGTGTGTGTGTGTGTGCGTGTGTGTGTGTGTGTGTGTGTGTGTGTGTGCTGTTGGAGCTCTAATTACTCTCCTGAGAGATCCTCTGCTCGCCAGGAACAGAGCTGGGACTGGACAGATCCTAATTAAAACTCATGTCAGGGATCTACAACTCCACAATTCTCAATCCACTGTTATCACTGATTATCAAAGGACAGAGTTTTCTATTGGGAAACTGTCAGTGTGTCAGTCTGCAGTGAATGACACACAAAACACAATCATGTTGACATTAACTCTTTCCCCACCAGCATTTTTTTAAAGTTGCCATCCAACACCTGCATTATTTTCAACTGCATTATTGTCAAAGGGCGTGGCCACTTGAGTGACAGGTGGATTGCCGCTGATGTCACTACTAGCCGTTTGTCTGCTGTCTGTTAGCGTCACGTCACCTCAGCTAATCCGCCTCGCTGCCCATTTTTGTTTATCCGGGAGTGACGCGCGGCCAAGATGGCGACGGCCGGCTCCGCCCACTTTGGGCTTCAAACATGCTCTTCAGAAACACTCTTCAGGGTGACACTACGTCCATATTTTTTTTTACAGTCTATGGGTTCAACATTTCATTCAGTTAGGTTGGGCAGTTTTGATTTATATGCTGTTTAATGTTTGATGATTATCGTTTTTTACGACGTTATCTCACACAATGCTTCTATCGTTTGTTTCTGCTTCTTCTTCACTTGTTTTTGGATCTTTCAGAAGATGTGTAATAGCGCCCCGTATAACAGTGAAAACATGGATTACCAGAAAATTCCGTCAATGGCGGGTGTAACGGAGGCCAGCTGGTAAGATCTGTGTGTGTAAACCTCTTTCCTCGCCTCAAGAGGCGTGCTAGCGACTGATGCTAGAGGTTTTTTTCAAGGTGATGATACACGGGGCAACTTTCTGAGCAATGTTGCCGTCACCGGGCAACCAGAGCCCCTTTCACACAGCGCGTTGATCCCGGGAAATTGCCGTAAAATTGTTATAGTGCCTTCTGTGTGAACGCAAACACGTCCCGGATTGATGCTGGACCAAGTAACATTGCCGGGATCAGTCCCGGAACGCGCCCTGTGTAAACAAAAGCCAGGACTAATGCCGTAAGGGGTGTGTCGTAGTGATGTGGGCACGCATGTGCCATCGCATGGGCCTTTCTACCACCTACGCGACAGCCTCGGCAAACCTAGTGGTGCTACAGGGGAGTATGGACTCGTCTTCGTGCGAAGAGGAGTTATCAGCAGAACTGACATCTGACAGGAGTTATCACATCCTGACGTCACGTGTCTTTACGGGATCTTTACGGGATGTGTGTGAATGCACTCTCAGATTCCGGAAAATCACTGGCATTGTGAATGAACCAAAATTAAACGATCTGGGGACAAATCCCGGGATACATTATCCATGTATTTTCCGGAATCTCTGTGAAAGGGGCTCAGGTGAGACAAAGGTGAGACACAGGTGAGACACAGGTGAGACACAGGGTCCACGACCGATCTAAAGTATCCAGATAGAAATTAGATGCCCATTCTCAATGGGAAAGTGCTTAAGCAACATCGCCCAAAAAAGTTGCCCCGTCTATCACCATCTTTAGTGTCCTTGTTAGCGCACCCACTTCCAATGCTGGAGACGCTGGTTCGAATCCCACTTGGAGCCGGTCGTGTAGGACTGGTTACACTGGTAAAGACTTAGGGCCCCATCTTACACCAGTAAGAAATGCAATGCAGCGCCAAGCGCAACGCAAGTGTTTTTTGCTAGTTTCAGCCCGACACAGTTTTCATTTTCACGTCCTGCACCACGTTGTTTAAATAGCAAATGCATTTGCGCCCATCAGTGGCCCATGGGCTTCTGGTCTGAGAAGAAGTGTGTGTTCAGGCGCATTGTTGGACTGTTGCTATTTTGAGGCAACTGCAATAGACTGAGCCATTGACCAACTGAAACCTGGTCTTAAGTCAATGGCACAATATTTTTTTTGTGTTATTTAATGAGCGTGTTAGTAATGTGTGCCTATAGGCGGGTCCACAACGCTTCTTAAACTGCTTATTAAACACACAGGGACACACAGAAGCACACAAACATGCCAAATATTTAAAATAAAAGGATTACAATGTAAAAGATTATTATTGTGTACATAAAGATATGGTGGAATCCGGCTTGTCCCGTAGATGGTCTGCTTGCGCACTTTTACCTCGCGCACGAGCAGATCCATTTGCACTCTGGAGCGCAATCCCCTTTAAATCCCAAAACACACCCATTACTCATTAAGAGAATAGGGACAACCCTTTTAGACCAGCACCGGGAGCGCTGACCATTTTTCCCGTTGTTAAACTAGCAAAAGTGGATTCGGACACGCCCTAAGTGAACTTGCGCCCTGCACTTTAGACCATGCGCTTAGATTGTTAAAATAGGGCCCTTAATGTTATTTCTTCTTTCAAAACTCTTTCTCTTCTGTTCTCTCACACACTTTATTATGTCATTCTAATTATTAAGGGCCCTAAAAGACCTTGTGTAAAGGTCCTTGTGTAAAGGTTTCATTTTATTGGATTGTGCACTGTAGATTTACTGTACTAATGCCAGAGCAGGGGGAAATACTTCGTCTATTTCTATCCCATGTAAACGGCGTCATTAAAACTGATTTCTTACGGAATATCTTTCACGCGGGTTGACTGGCTCATGAATTCAGAAGGCAGCGACATTTGCAGCAACTCTTGCAGCAACTCAATGATTAACTGAACTTGAAGATGAGCACTAAGAAAATATTAGCTGCAAGCTGTCTGGATCAGTAAACAATGCGCTCCGAGCAAAAAATAAATCTGAGGAAAGCTTACCGACTACATCTGAAATGGGAAAGAGGTCAAACTGCCATGTTTATTCTCCTCCTCTTAGTATGAATGTTTAAAGAGATTCTCAATTAATAGCAGAGCAAAGCAAGAAGCACAAATAATTTACATCTAGCAAATGCATTCAAAACACGGTACAAAAGGCAAATTATAACCATTTAAATGGGACATATACTGGAGGTTTTCACCTTTTTATGTGCTACTTTATTTGATATTTAAAGAAATTGGAGGGAAATGTAAAAATGCACATATAAAAGTATAATTTAAAATAAAATAAATAAAATAAAATCTCTACCCAGAAATCCACACTGCTCTTCTCCAATTGGAATCTGCCTCTGGTGATCGCACCACTTGTCTTCCGCTATACATAAATAAATAATAATACTGCTAGTAATCCCTAGCCTGATGTCATCATACTCAGATTCTAGTCAGAATGTGAGTCTGATCTGCTCCACTGGGCTGTGATTATGGGGTGTTTCAACCGAACCAGGAAAGAAAATGCCTCTGCACTCAATTGGATAGACCTACAGCCAATCAGAGCAGTTCAGAGAGTCAGAGAGTTCTTCATTCATATGTCCGATCGACAAATGCCTTGATCGCGGTTCTCTGTTCCTCTTTTAAAATGAATGCGCTGTCAATATCTTCAATAACAGACGCGATGGCGGAATCTACACATGTTTCATAAACAAAGTTCTGGAGGAGCACGTTCAAATAATCAATCCAATCAACTTGTCATCAAACAATTACCATGTCTACCCTATCAGCATGAGAGGAAGCATTTATTTATTCACTCTGTTTTCAGCAGTTTTCAGCATCCCTCCACTCACTCTTGTCCTGTTCTTCCACAGCTTGGAATACAGGGGGAGTACTTTGGGTTCGGGCTGAATACCGAGCCCGGAGCCTCTCCTTTGACAGTAGACTACGCCAAATATGCATTTATTCTATCTGACTTATTTGTAAGTGTGAAATCTCAATTCTCCAGCGGCAGTCATCTTTGTTGTAAATGAATTCAACCCAAATGCTCGTTGGTGACGTGGATGATTACGTTACTGTTGATCATCTGTCCATCATCACACAAAAGCTGTTCGGACCAATCAAACTGTCAGGGCCCGCCCGCCCTTTAAACGCAAGCACTTTAAACGCCCGCCCTGACAATTTGATTGGTCCGAACAGCTTTTGTTCGGGCATAATAGCTCCACAACGGATCAAGTTCAGACCGAACTTCCCGACCTAAAAATGTTGTGGGCGGGGCTAAGTAATTGGCATCCAGGCTAAGTAATCCCCATTTTTACTAAATATATTTATAATCTGATTGTGTCTCCCTGTTTGGACATACTCTAACATTCACAAACATTCACAACGCTCCCTTCCCTCTTCATCCAGACTATTTATGGAAACTAAGCAGCTAAAATGGGTCATTCAGAAATTCTCATGTATTGACGTCAATATCAGTGAATCACATTATATCAACACAGATTAAAAAACTTTGTCTGCCCTGGTCAACGACAGTAGTTTTGAACAGGAGCTCAAATGAAACGTGGAATTTCATGTTCATATTTTGGTTTAGTTGCATTTCCAACCTAAAATTGCTCTATATTTATCTTTCTTAAAAATGAATTCATCTTCACTGTGTCAAGAAACACTTGGGAGAGAGAGAGAGATTGTTTTCGAAGTTGGCACTAATTAAAATTGGATGAGGGATGGAAACAGTCTGAACTGTTTGACGGTGATGTAAACCAAGGGTGATTACAAGGTTATCTGAAGACAGCAGGATGATGTGGGCATTCTGAGAGGGATGATTGACGTTTAATACATTTTAGATCATGCGTGACTGTTTTTGTGTTTTAACGTGACTTGTACAATTAGCCTTTCTGATGTGGGTTCCCTTGTGAAAAAAAAAAAAACTTTCGGACATTAAAAACAAAATGAATACGGTTTAAACTTACATTAAATTTAATTAGCTGAAATACAGTGCTTTTTTGACCCACTTATGTACGACATTCAAACACAATTAATCACACTTCTTTTTCACAAGGGTTATTTTTGAGTTAAGAGAGAAAATGAAATGCTACAAACTATAAGCATGCAGAATATGTCTCCTTTAAGGCTGCAAAATGACTCAAATAAACACATAAAATGCCACTGTGGTCGCAGACCCAAAGCGACGAGATTTGATTTTCGGTCATCGGTAAATCAACATCTTGACTCGCTTTTACGATGTATAAAATATGGGCCCTTAGGATAGGAGAAAGCTTTCAGATTTGCACAGCTGTCAAGAAAGTGCTCTTTCTCTCTCTTCACAGGCGTCTCTGACAGGAGAAGAGGACTGATTTGTGGAGGACTCTCTCTCTCTCTCTCTCTCTCTCTGCGGGGAGCAGAAGATGATGCTGAAGAAGTTTTAAACCAAGATGAATGAGAGAGTCTGGGTGGAAACTTTAAACTAAGCGACTGAGCGGTGTATTGAATACTGCCTATTCAAGAGAATAAAGGCCATTATTGTGTGTTGTATGCTTGGTACAGCAATTATTGCAAACATGAATGTGATGAGACCACTGCAGTCATTCAAAGGGGCGTCTCTGCGAGGACAAGGAGGCTCTAACTCAACGGGACAAGCTGTGTTTACACCACCTGAAGTCTCAGGAAGAGGCTGTAAACCGTGGGATGCTCAATGATTTCCCCAGGTGCTTCCAAATCACGACTGATTCAGGAGGATCAACACATTCGCTTCTGAGAGCAAAATCAAGTAAATGTTAAATCAGGAGTGGGACACTAAAAAGATCAACACCTGACATTTATGTTGCCAGATTGAACACTGTTTGTTCTGGGAAGTTCAACATTAATCTGGAGCAAATAAACATCTAATTACATCCAAATTAATGCCACTAGAGATAGCAGCAAATTATTTCAAGGAATGTTTATTTTTACTCAAGAGTGGCTAGTATAATGAAACATGCTGAAAAAAAATATTAAAATAACAACATCGCAACATGAATATATAACGCATATATTAGTAGGGAAGACTTGGAACATGGATTGAGTTGTAACATCGAAAGTTTTACTGGCGAAAGTGGCAACGAAAATTAGTCTCTGTGTCGAAATATAAAGGTTTTCCACTTTACAATGTATACTTTTGCTGGACATGCAAAACAGTCTATATTTGTTTACAAAATGGGCATAACAATTATTTCAGTAAATTGAGCATGCATGCAGATAAATACATAAATAAAACTATTAATAAATGCATAAATGAATGCATAAATAAATGCATATGTGTAACTGTTGTGTTCCTGTTTAGTCTTATTAGTTGCATGTCTTTTGTTTTCCCGCCGCTTATCCGTTGCCATGTCTACCATCATCAGTTCATCATCATCACCTGTGTCTTGTCAATCACCTTCATCTGTGTCACCTGGTTTATGTTCATCAGTGTGTTTATTTAGTTCCCTCAGTTCAGTCAATCTTGGTCCGTTCTCGTCTATGTAATGTCGTTACCAGTGTGTGCATCCTGCCTATTTGTATCGCTTAAGTTATAGTTGTAAGTAAACACTTTGTATTGGAGCCTTCTGCCCTCCTCGTCTTCTTCTGCCTGCACACACCCTGACAATATGTAAATTCATAAGTGCACAAATGAATGCATAAATAAATGTGTTAATAAATGCATAAATTAATACAAATTTAAATAAATGCATAAGTACTTACTGATGTTCATGTTTCTTATTTGTGTAGCAACAGCACTCTTTGTTCTTGACATTAACTTACGTTAAGTGTGTAGCTGATGATGTGGGAATATGCACAATTTTGAGATAAAATTGAGAAGAAGAGAAAAGTCGCATGCAGGCTTCCAGGTCTGGAAATGAGGTAATATGTGTGTTACTCTCAAGACCAGCAACAATCTCCACATGCATCTGCTCAGGTGCTCACGGGTCCTCCTGGATCTGAAGCAAGACTTAGAGAAACTTGTGCATGCTTTCATCACCAGCAGGGTGGATTACTGTAATGGACTCCTCACTGGCCTTCCCAAAAACACCATAAGACAGAGTCAGCTCCTACAGAACGCTGAGCAGAACCAGAACATATGAACATATCACACCAGTCCTCAGGTCTTTACACTGGCTCCCAGTTAGATTCAGGATTGATTTTAAAGTATTATTACTGGTATATAAATCATTCAATGGCCTAGGACCTCAATATATTGCAGATATGCTCACTGAATATAAACCCAACAGATCACTCAGATCATTAGGATCATATCAGCTAGAAATACCAAGGGTTCACTCTAAGCATGGCGAGTCCGCTTTAGCTATTATGCTGGAACAGCTTCCAGAGGAGATCAGATGTGCTCCTACAGTAGTCACTTTCAAATCCAGACTCAAAACACTTCTGTTTAGCTATGCATTTACTGAATGAGCACTGTGCCGCTGTTCGTCCGACTCTTTGTACTGTACTGTATTTTATTTTATTTTTCTAAACTATTTTAATTATTCTTATTTCTTTTTATTATTTTAATTTCTTCTATGTAATGCACTTTGAATTGCCATTGTGTATGAAATGTGCTATATAAATAAACTTGCCTTGCCTTGCCTATTTTTCGTACCGCTTTCTAGTTATTTTTAAACATATGACACTTTAATAGAATTAAAATAAGAATAATAAAACAAGACATAGTGTTATTTTTCTGTTGGTAAAGCAAAATCTGTTTAAACAGCACTGGGACATGAATTAATTCTGGACTAAAAAAAGAAATCCTTTTTAAATATTTCACCTCCAGAGAAAACAAGAGCACATGTTGTACTTTACTAAAACAAAAGCATTTTAGTAATGGTGCTTTTTTTGTCTTTGCAATCAAGTACTTGACAGATCAGCTGGGTAAATTGTGTTGCAAAACTTGCGGTGTAACCAATTATTATCCTCTGATACCTTGAATCATCCTTGTCTTAAAGATTTTCTGCAGTTCAGCGTTTTTGCGTGTTCTGCTGACTAAATCTGACTCTGATCGTTCACTGCAAGGTTATCAATCCAGCTGTGTGTGCTGGAATAAAGACACGCCTCCCACAGATCTTTGATCCCACACACTCATGCTACAGTGCAGGAATCAAAGCCTTCGCAAGCTTGAAGACTGTAAAATCTATGTTCACACTGATGCACATCCTCACACAATACGTCATCAAGCTCCTGTTAAAGTTAGAGAAGACATGCATGTCTAGATCTAGTCAAACTCGGCACAAAATTATTCTGACAGAAGCCTTCACTTTCATCTCGCTCGCAGCTGGAGACGACAGGAACGGCACGTCCTTTAATTCTCTGTTCCACGTCGTGACACAGAAACGTCGGGAAATTACACTCAAATGTTGCACGATCTAATTTTTCAGACAAAGACTGAGGGATTTCTGCTGAGAAGAGACACTTTTCATAACAGTTTCTTAAAATGAAATTTTAAAGGAAAACTCATGTTTTTCCAAGCCGATGTGACTCTTATTTTTTTGCTCATGGAACAAAACAAATTCATTTTAAATAAAGATCACACTGCTCTATTTCCCTCCAGCAAAAGAAGACAATGACCTTGGGCCTTCAATCTCCGAAAAGGACCAAAAAGCACCATAAAAGTAGCATTGGTCCAGTATATTGTTGTTATTATTATGTAATTATGTAATATTATGTGATGTGATCCCCCTCACAATCTCACGTCATATGCTCTGCGTAAAATCAAAACTAGTCAGGTCATGATTGATCATGTGACACACGATAGCCAATGCCCTCGTTGATGTCAAAACTGGTGCAATGCATATTTGCCAATGAATTTGTGGAGGGAAATATAATCGCTGAATAACGGCTTACATTTATGTCTCCACTTCACACAAAACGATTGAATGGCTTTAGAAATATTTGATGCCCTTTTTGAAGAATGACAGCAGAACCTGTTTATGGAAATGAGCAGCTTTTTGAGATTAAAAACAATATTTTGAATGATAAAGGAATTTTATGTATTTTTTTACCCCTATGAAGCATTTATTCAATCAAGTAAATATATCTACGAGCAATGCTGGTACAGTATAAACAACATGACACCGTTTCTGAAGTCTTCTAGGATGCTCTTTGCTTTGTCATTCCCAAATCGAGCTTGTTCATCCCCTTTACTCTCCCAGAAGGGCAATTATTTTGATGTACTGAAGAGAAGTCGTTTCAAATGCTTGTGACATGAATCAGTGTTGCGAGATTAAAGATGGTGGCATGACATGTCATTGGTGATGCTGACTGAAGCCCTGGATTTATCCATAAAACATCCTTCTGGCAAAACCTCATGATGATATAACTACACTGACCCCATCATTCATAATAAACTTTACAAAAGGACAAAACCAATGGTGCAAAATGCACCCATTCATTAGAAAAGTGTGCATTTATGCAATGAACTGATTATATTCAAGTCTTACATAAGAGTGTATGTCTCAGCAGTGTTGTGGGTAACGAGTTACATATTCAGATTACTTTTTCAAGTAACTAGTAAAGTAACGCATTACTTTTAAATTTACAACAAACTATCTGAGTTACTTTTACAAATAAGTAACTCAAGTGACTTTGTTTTCCCGACTGCCAGCTCTCCTGTCCCCATGTTGAGCGAAGTGCAGAGACGCTTAGAGTAAATGTGAACACACTTGCACAAAAACAGGCTCAGTACTCGAACCCCCAGTTTCACAGACAAGGCTTAAGCTAGTAGTCCCAGACTAAAATGAATGTTAGAGCCGTTTTAACTGAAAGCAACTGAAAATCCTAAAATACGTCACTACCATTGTTTTGTCTCGAGATCCTTAAATGTCCTAATTGAACGAAGGCCTAATCCTGGCTTAACCTGTCCTAAACCCTGTCTGTGAAACCAGGCCACAATGAATAAAAACAGTGAATGTTATGCAAACCTCCAATCATTAAATGTGAAATAATACAAATATACCATTCAATCTGACATTATTAACCAATGTCTTGCAGCCCTTCGATGATTTGATTCAAGCATAATAATAAGCAAAAATGATATTAGACAAACATCACATTTGTTTTTATTTTTGTATTGCTGAAATAAGAGTGTTGCACTTTCTTCTCCTGCATTTGTTTGTTTGAGCGGCGCCCTCTACTGTACAGGCGTGAATTCGCATTTCCTTCAGTCTGAGGCTTATTCATTTCACTTTTGGTTATGAAAGGGCATTTATTTGCCAAAAATAGTAGTTTTATGTATTTATTTTTGTGTTTTAAATCAAACCAGCGAGCCAGCCCAGGTGAGAAAAAACAACACAAAAGTAGCATAACACATTACTTTCCATAAAAAAGTAACTAAGTTACACAATTAGTTACTTTTTGAAAAAGTAACGCAAGATTGTAATCTATTATTTAAAAAAAAAAAAAATTGGGATTGGGATTGTGGGATATGAGAATTGTGGGATATGAGCTCGTAATCCTGAGGAAAAAAAGGCAGAATATTGAATTTATCGCACAATTCAGATTTTTATTCTCAGATATAAACTCGGAATTGCAAGAAAAAAGCCAGAATTGTGAGATTAAACTGTTTTAGGTTTAAATGTTATGTCATGCTTTAACTATAGGGCTAAAACATTCTGTCGCTATGATGTTAATATGTTGACCTATTGTTTACATCGAAGGGCAATCATCGCAGCTTTCATCAGTCCAGCCTGTCCATTTAATGTCTTGCAACCATAAGTGTCTGCGTTTAGCTGCAAATGGCTTTTTCAACAACAGTATTCTATAAAACTGAAGACAATCTTTTTCCCTTTTCTTTTTGGCATCACGATTCTGACATCCAAAGGCATATTCCACGGATCTCGCCGGTTTTCCTCCACTTGTCACTCTATTGAGTTTCAAGCTTTTGCCAGTGCAAAAACAAAGTTATATTTAGCATCTAAATTTCTCACTCAAAGTCATTCCTCTGCTGTCTCACGCTGCCCTTTTGTTGAAGTGTTTCCCATTGTCATTTATCACTTGACTCCACAAATAGGTTATGGAGTGGGCATGAATGGGTTATAAGGCAATGAAAATATGGTCGGATTTAAAGCTGTCTTTCCAATGCAAAAGAAAAGCCGTTTCTGTGGCGCGGACTTATTAGCGCAGCAAAATTGTATTTGCACTTCTCTCATTTCTAAAAGCCAAATGCAAAGATCCTGAAGAAAATCCACACGTAACATTTAACACGTCAACAGTCTGCTTTATAAAGTCAAGTGCACTGCGGCGTGCTGTGCGTCCCCTAGAGATGAGAGATCAGAACAGGGCAATTACACTGGTCTCATCTCCACCATACTGGGGATTTACTGCTAACGGTGCTAATTATTTCAAACCAACAAAGGAACACCTAGAAGATGGCTTATGAAGACTCGCTACGGGCAACGCTTCAACTGTTCCCTAGAGTAAGTCCTCCTAAATAACAGCACTGTTCTCCTGATGAAAGTCAGACTTCCCTGCTGTGAAATCGAGCGGCACCGTCTCTAATCAATGATGTTAAATTGCTCTATTACTAGCATTAAAACCCAAACAAGCAGGGTCTGGAACGCCTCAACTGGTCAAGTGGCCTATGAGTCTTCATAGTAGTACTACTATTTTAAAGGGTTAGTTCACCCAAAAATGAAAATTCTGTCAGTAATTACTCACCCTCATGTTGTTCCAACCCCGTAAGACCTTCGTTCATCTTCGGAAAACACAAATTAAGATATTTTTAATTAAATCTGAGAGCAGTCTCACTCCTCCATAGGCTTCTAAAGGAATGAAACTTGCTGGCCCAGAAAAGTTATTAAAGAGATCGTTAATATAGTCCAAGTGACTCCAGTGGCTCAATCTGAAGTTTATCAAGCGACGAGAATACTTTTTGTGCGAAAAAAAACAACAAAAATAACAACTTTACGTCACACGCATCACACACATGACCAGCGTCGGCCAATAGTGAGCCTACGTGGTGATGTGCAACACAGACGCGCTGCGCTAAAACACTACATAAACTAACTCGAGGCCCAGAGAGAAGGAAATGAATAGTGGAATAAAGTCGTTATTTTTGTTTGTTTTTGCGCACAAAAAGTATTCTCGTCGCTTGATAAACTTAAGATTGAGCCACTGTAGTCACTTGGACTATATTAACGATCTCTTTAATCAATTTTCTGGGCCAGCAAGTTTCGGTCACCTAGAAGCCTATGGAGGAGTGAGACAGCTCTCAGGTTTAATCAAAAATATCTTAATTTGTGTTCTGAAGATGAACGAAGGTCTTACGGGGTTGGAACAACATGAGGGTGAGTAATTACTGACAGAATTTTCATTTTTGGGTGAACTAACCCTTTAAGTCTTTCGAGTATTCGAGTATTAACAAGAGTTTAAAACTTGCATTGAACTTTAGTTTTTTCTAAAGTACGCTGGTCATGCAAAATATAACCAGGAAAATAACCAAGTGTGTCATCTTGTAGATGGGTCATGTAACTGCCAGTTATTATAAATTACCCGCTGAAAGTCAACTATTTTTAACGTTTGGCCTACTCCTTTTGCATTTCAAAGGCAAAAAACAAAGAACAAAGATTGCTAATTGAAGCTCTCACGGCAGGTCAACACAGTTTTATGCAGCAGTATACATAAACTGAAAATGCATTCAAGGAAGGTAATAAATGATAATGAGCTTCATTGCTTTAGGGCAGTGCTTGAAAGCATAATGCGTAATCTATTCATGATAATCACACAATGCTGTATTATTGGTTAAATTAGCCATCTGCTGATAACTGACTTGAGCTCATTTTGAGAACAGACATTTCTTCCTGCTTGTCTTATTAGTTCATACGGCAATTTGGAGCTTTTAAAAACAGTCTGAACAATAAAGTAATTGGCTGGAACAGCTGTAATTTGGTGTAAAAGATGTTTTGATTAGATCCAGGCAAAATACTGGAAATGACTGTTTCTCTGCCTATTGTGTAGTGTTTGTCAAACCCTGCAGTATATCTGTGTTATACATGTTGTTGAAAATGTATTTCAAAACTATGGAATACACTCCCACTATCAATTAGAGCTTCCCCTACATTAAAAGTTTTTAAAACATCGATTAAAACGTACCTTTTTGCACAAGCATAATAAAATGCGTCTAAATGCTGTATGGCATTTTTGAAAAGATCATGTAATTGCACTTTTTAGTGTCGTTACTAGGTTCTTATTTTATTTTTTTATCTTTTATGTGTTTTTGGTTTGAATTCTTTTGATATGCTATGTTTTAACTGTATGTGCATCTGTGCGGAGATTGTGAAGCACTTTGGTCAACATTCGTGTTGTTTTAAGGTGCTATAGAAATAAACTTGACCTTGACTTTGACCTTGACATTTACTTTCTACTTTACGTCATTTAGGTACTTTCTATAGAAGCGTCCTCTAAATGAATATACGTAAATGTGTTTTTAAAAATCACAATCGCATGGAAACAGCGTATCGGCTCAGTGTTCATTCTGCTTGTTGATTCTCATGCACAGTCGACAGAAAACAAGACGCGGTGATTGTCAACCGTCAGGTTACAGGCCCTGCATTTCATTTACAAAGAACCAAAGCTGCACCAAAAAAAAAAAAAAAAAGAAAAGCCAAGAGGAATCATTTACACATTCATTTTACATAAAATGTTCAATAAACAGACGATTTACTACTCAACTCATCACACATCAAACTGTCTGAAATGTGAATCCAAGAAAATATTGGCAAAAAGTTGCTTTAAAGCTAGTTTATAAAAAAAAAGCTGTTTTCTGTGATTTCATTTGGACACAAAGTTTGTAATGACTGGCATGACTACTGAATAAAAACAAAATGGATACCACGTTATAATAACTGCACGATATTAATCATTAGTTAAGCATTTGTAAACAGTTAATTCGTCATTTATAAAGCATTAATAGACATTAATAAGCATTTTATAAATATAGTTATAAATGCTTTGTTCTTGGTTTTAAAGCATATCTATATAATGTGTTTAATAATTGTATTTTCATACTTTATTAATGATCAATTTATCATTTCTAAATGAAGTATTGCATTATTTACAAACCGGTTATTTAGGAGTTTTCATTGATTAATAAGATCACTTAGAAAGTGTGAGTAAATGATTAATTTAATAACAAAAAAATGATATTTGCTGCTGTGGACTAAAGTGATGTACAATCTCTAATAATCAGCATTTGAAAAACCTTTACTCATGTTCTCCTGCTGTGTAAAGAAGCCGTGTCTTCCCGATATCAAATGACTGCCCTGTTTACATTTCCTTCCCGTAATAACTCAGTTATGACAAGCATGAAAACACCACCTTTCGTTTTGGCTCAATTTCCGAGTCGAATTACTGATGGAGCGTTTGAATCTGACCCAGGCATAAACAAACATTATGCATTTCTTTACACAGGAGCTCTCCATTGAAATGCACTCCAGACTCTGTAATTTGATCTGGCATTTCTTTACACTCAGAGTCACACAAAAATTGCGAACGTAATCCATGGTAATTTAAGAATCCACTATTGGTCTGTTAAGACAAATACTGCTAATTGCATGATCTAAATATGCAGCAGAATGCAAGAAAAGGTCAAATGTGCCTTTGGGTGCAGGTTTGTCAGGGATGTCTTTATTGCATGGGAATATTGATTATTGTAACCCGGTATTCCCTCCAGCTGCTCAGAGATCTCTACTTAAAATGGCATGATTTCTAAATAAAACCACCAATATGGTGTAATCTCACAACATTCCTGTGAGTCAGATTCACAGGAGTGTTATAGTGTCGACAGCTTGCGATCGAGCCCAGATATAGAGGTGTGAGTTAAAGCCCTCCCGATTCAAGTATTCATAAGCGCAGTGTCCTACGAGGTAGAAGAATGACTTTATTACACAGCTTCCCGGCCACTGTCTACACAGCAAATAAAGGACTACTAATAAAGGACAATTCAGAGGGCCATGAAAAAAAAAAAAAAAAATCGAGCACACTGACAACACAAAACACGACACTGAAAAGATAATTGCGTTTGATTGCAGAGGAAAGAGTAATTGTGTGCTTCCCAGCTGCGAGGCTCTCAGACTCGTTTCAGTTCTTTCACTGCGGGCCGTGGCGCTGTTTGGTGTCTCATCAAACAGAGGAACAAACTCCTTATACAAATAACCATCACCCCCATCATTCAGGCCAATAACAGCAGGTAAAAAATGAAAAGAAAAAGTACCACAGCTTAATGGGAAATTGCACATTTGTCTCCAAAACCAATAGCTTTGTTTAGATGCACCCTAAATCCAGTTAATAATCCAACTATAACAGCTTGATTTTAATGAAAAACTTGCATAAACACCAAAGTTGGGAAAATAATCAACACAGGCTCATTTGAAAATGTGTCTCTACCTAAACCTGAAAAAACACACTGCTGTTTCCAGCTGATATGAACACTAGTGGTACAACTTCAATATTCCTTTTCACACAAATTATGATTACAGAGCTGGAGTATCGATTAATAAAGTTTTATTTCTTGCCGTTCCTTGCCCAGTACTGTGTTATGAGCTCAAAACACTTTTACCATAGTGTATGATTTGTAAACAAATACGTGTTGATGTTTGGATCGCATAACCATCTCCGTGTAATTGTGTTTTCTGATGTAGTAAACTTGCACAGCACCGGAGATGTGAAGCGCTCAGGTACGAGTCACGATAAAAGAGCTCACACACTTGTAGAAGCAAGATTACATGGTTACTTCAGCAAATGTGTTTTTATCTCACATAATCGTATCCTCACACGCACGTTTTTCCAATGAGCCCGAAAAATAATTGCCATGTAAGCCCTGTGAATGCAGGTAGTTTCACAATTAAATTCAATCTACCTTGCATTTATGTGGATTGCAGTGCCAGACGACTCTCTCAAGCCATACTTTTCTACACATCCAAAGATGTCTAGTTATTCAACTCACTAAAATGGACACAAATTGTGCAAAAATTACAACCTGTTCAATGCACGTTGAAAGAGGTTACTCTGAATATATTTACCAAGCATGCACTCGTATGTGTATTTTGTTCAGATTACATGTAATGGACATGTAAATTGATATTTCCAATTGGCCTGCAGTGCTAAGGTTATGTATAATCAAACATGTATAGGCTATACTTTACTATTGGATCTGATTCAGATCAGACCAGCACCTGTGCAACTAAACAAAGTCACTGATAAATGCCCAGTTTAACAAAAACAAAAAACAGCACAAATTCTGTTTAGACTGGCAATTAATGCTTGTTCCATGCCCTTTGCGTGAATAAATAATACATAAAATTAAAGCTTCCAATGCACAGAGATCTCATGAAATGCATGTCTATAGCACGCATATTATTTAGTTTTTACATGCATATGATACGCAGTTTTCACATGGTATGTGATACACACTTTATGGCGTATAATACGCACGTACCCCACACCTCTAATCCTACCCAAAGGGTTTACAGTGTTTATCATATGCACGTAAAAAAAAATCTTTTTTGCGTGTAAATTGCACGATAAACACAATGCGTGCTATAGAGACGCATTTCGTGAGATCGGGTTGATTTACGCAGCCCATCCTCACATTCCCGTTCATTAGAATTTAGAAGTGGCTATTGCTTTTGTTTAGTGAAAGATACAATTCACAGTCACAGTAAATGAAAAGCAGTTAGTGGTAATGAGATAAAAATGCCTTCAAAACAAAGAGAAAATGACATTCCCTGCTAATAGTTCCCCTGCTTTTAAAAAGTACGGCTCTATTCTTTTCTAATGTGTTGTTTTCTAAGAAGACGCACACTGTATGAGGAAGGTCCGTGTGAAGTAGAAATAATCAACCTGCTGATTTATGCAGTACTTCTGAAGTGTTGATGTACAAACACTCCCAGGCTCTACAGTTTCAAATATCTGAAAATGAAACGCAAAGCAATTTTAAACTTCCCAAGTGGAACCTTTCAGATTTATGAAGCATCATTTTAGCAAATTACATTATTTGTTATTATAATCCAGTGGCCGTAGATGTACATATTAATCTCATCTTTATAGAATCTCCCTGGTAGACCACAATTCGCCATTTGATTTTGGGCACCATGCCAAGACATTCAATAAATGTATTTTCTCTGACCCCCATTCTGACCCCCATTTGTGGCACAATAAAGGCCAAGGACGATGCATCCCAAATGGGCTTTAGTGGATGTTTGATTGAGCACATTAGCTGTAAAAGTAATTGTGTACATGTGTCCATGCACCCTTCTTCTCTCAGGTCAAAGAACATGAATGAAGAAATACAGCAGACGTGTCTCTGGGCCGAAGGAGGAATAAACCAGTGAAGGTTTAGCTGGGAATGGACCGTTGAATAATACTGGTGTCTGTCAGCATAGCACCGTCTACTGGAGTCTCATTAAAGATGCATGTCGGAGTGATTGTTATTAACTGTTTACTGCAAACTCCAGCTAAGATTCAGAAAGGACGCCTCATGCATTTATAATTTAACATTATTTCCAAGCTCAAAATCACAAGTATTCATGTTTACCCAGAAATGCAAAACCAAAAAACCTTGCCTATGGTGTTTCATGGAATGTGCTAATAAACAAGCATCTTCATCTTCTAGAAAATATAAACTTAAACCGAAATTAATCAAATACTCAAATAGAGACTTTCTTTTCATCTGTGGAACATGCAATGGCAGTCAAAGGTCACCAAAACTTACCAAAAGTAGGTTACACTTTGTTTCGATGGTCCACTTTTGATATTCTACTGACTATAACTTTGCAGCTTCATGTCAACTAGCAGTCATTAGAGTATTAGTAGACTGATGCTTAATATCTGCTAACTCTTTATTCTGATGCTCCTCAACACACATTCTACTGACTGAGTATAAGTAACTTTACAACAAGTCAACTTATTCTACTAACCTGAACCCTAAAAGTCTACTAATACTCTACTTACACTCTATTGAGAGTTAGCAGACATGTAGGTGCAAATGTTACTTATAGTCAACAGTTATAGTTTACCGAAACCTTCTTAACGTAGCGTTAAGTCGTTCTTAAGTTACATCTTAAGCTGTACCTTATCGTTAATACGTGTTTCCCGAAACGTTCTTAGTTAAGTACACCTTCTGTAAATCATACGTTCGTAAGGTTGGTCTGGACCACTCTTAGCTTCACCTCATCACTGTTGCAGGTCTATATGAAAATAATACTGAAGTTTTAATACACCCAGACAGTGTTCAGTTAGGTGAATTCAAGTGTTTTCATGCAAAGAATAAAATTGTCATTACACTGATTGTTGTTAGATCTTTAATTATATTATCCAAAGGTACATCAGCTGGCAAACCATTAAAGGCTTAATAGTCTATTTAAAGGGAATGATTGTGGTGGGGAGTTTGCTCAAACTATGGCAGCGATACAGCGAATAGTTGTGCTAAAAGACGCCGCCGTCCGCGGAGCGCTTTCAGAGGCCAGTGAAAGCATAGGCTACTGTCAGTGAAGTCCAATTGGGACGCTAATTGTTTCTCATGGGCTCATACGGTATGGTATTTTAAACATTTACAGGGGCAAGTCGGGGATTTTAGTGCCATAATGTGAGTGTTTTTTTCCCTGGCCAAATTAGTACCTACTGTTTTCTGACAAACAGGTCGTGTGGGGATTTAAATGCCGTCTGAATCCACATCTCTGAGTTTACAAGAAGACATTCAAAATCCACTGTTTAAATCCTTTTTGATCACTGCCGAGCACCGTACGTAAGATGTACACTTTTATTACTGAAATGCTGGAAAGTATTTACAAGAACAATATTTCATCGCAGCTCCACCTCAGCGAACAAAAATGGAAAAGAGAAGAAAGCACGTAAACATTTGAAATGGTTATTATGGCAGCAATGATACAATTTTAAAATATGTAGGCAAGGCTATTATAGTTTGTATTATTTTTTTATATCCTAATAAATGCAATTTCAACTATTTCTGAAGTGCTTCTTTTATAAAGAACACCGCTTTCTCACACAATGCAGTGAAGAGACAATAATTGATTCTCTAGCCATCGATATCAGCAGATTCAGCAGCATCGCCACGGACAGCACCGGGTAACGTCGCACGCACATCTTAAGCAGCTTCCTAAGGTATGGGTTCGGGAAACACGCCTAGAAATGGTATATCTTTAGTTAAGTTATTCCTTAAGAGTCTTCGTAGCGCGCTAAGAGACAACGTTATCGGGAAACCCACACTGTAAAAAAATTGCTGTAGTTATGCAGCAGTTTGCCAGTAACTTACTGTAGATTTAAATTGATGTTATTTACGGGCAACCGTTTGTTCAAAGTTAAATGAACATTAAACATTAACAAGTCTTTGTCTTTACAGAATAAAATTATAAAATAACAATCTAATGCAAAGCATTCTGGGAACCAGAAATCTTCATCAACCTTTTTCTGTTTTTTTCCTTCAGATTTTGGTTCCCAGAATGCTTTGCATGAGGCTGTTATTTTAGTTTTATTCTGTAAAGATAAAGACTTGTTAATGTTTAATGTTCATTTAATTTTGAACAAATTGTTGCCAGTAAATAACATCAATTTAAATCTACAGTAAGTTACTGGCAAGTAGCTGCCAGTAATACTGTAATTTCTACAGATTTTTCTAACAGTGCAGCCCAGAACCCTAACAGCCTACTAATACTGTAATGAGACTTAGCTGACATAGTTGCAAGGTTACTAAAAGTAGAATGTCTAAAGTGAACTCGGAATATAATATGGATTAGCATTAGAATTTGCATATTGACATTTAAAAGGTTCCAGTGCACATCTCATAAATGTCATGCATAACTTTCATGAGAGACTGTTTAAAAATCCATAACAGTTTGTTTGTAAAATAATAACAAGTATATTGGGAATATAAAAACAAAACAGGAACAAACCTCCAGTCATGTTAAAAGGTACAAATATAGACCAGGCATAGCAATCAGAAGCTGAAAACAAACACATTAGTCCGCAGTGAAACACCATTCATGTTCAAATAAGACCAAAACATGTCCTAGGAGGAACGATCAGGGGCTTTACAGGTCGCAACTGAAAGGTTTTGAAGTATTAAAGGGCCAAATCATGCGAATGAATTTGCTTTAGAATTTGAATTTTACCAATATCAATAATTTTAATAACTCAATATATCGCGCACACTCAAAGTGGAGCACTGTGAAGGAAATGTCAGACTCTCAGACACTTATAGAAGCTCTTGGAAATGAAAAGTTGTTTCAGTAGAAACTCATAAGTTAATTTAAGCCTCTATTGGATTTTACTTTACAATGGCTGTATTATATATAGGGAAGCTGTGAAGTTTAATGTTCCCGGCGAGCTTGACCTCATAAAAACTGCACAATGACCCGTATTCATCAGCATTGTTGTGCTCATCCCCTCTGCATGCATATTATATGTGTGCCGCAGCATTCAAAGATTGTCCCGTTTAATTCACCTTATATATCAGAAGAAAACAGGCTAGGGTGATGCGGTGGTTTCTTTTGTCCTCCCTCCTGATTAGCTTTCGTTACTGACACGTGTCGTCATTATTCCACCAATACGTGACCGTGCAATCACCATTTCACAGAGAAAAAGATGCTCAGCCTCACAAAGCAAACATGCAGAACACAACAATCGTATTATTAGACTACAGATGCAAGGAAGAGTGCTCTTCTTCTTCAATAATGTGCATGACGAGCTAACAAAACTGTGTTCTCAGGTTTGCTAACATACATAAAGGGGCATTATACAAGACACCGGTTTCAACTGAAAACTTTATATGCGTTTTGTCCATTTAGTTACATGATTTGGGGCTGAAAACTAAAACTTTTGAAAATGGTGTAGCGTCTGGACCAATCAGACACACACAAATTATTCATTTATTTAATGAATAATCCAACAAACTTTAATGAAACTTCCCCAAAAACTAACATCCCAAATGAAGCTAACACACTGGCAGAACGCGGTTGTCCTGTTACAGGACACATTGAGACTGATAAGAGTTTTACGACCCCAAAAGAAAATTCCAGAGAGCTGCACTCTCACTTAATTCTCGCCGAGAAGGAGAAATAAACCCTGTTAATCCTATATATTCTATATATAACCACTTGAGAAATGTGTAAACATGTATCTAATTTACCCATCTCATGATTTTCCTTTTATGTGGTTTGGCTTTTGCATTCTTGTAAACTCTATTGGGTTAATGCTTCAGACTTTGGATACTATGGTTAACCAAAATCATATGTGTGGCATGTTTGGTCTCTATAAACTCCAATCTTCGTCCCCGATTTGTTCATTTACATCACATTTTGCTAACTTTGTGACGCATTAGTATTATAAGCATCTTAAAGATTCTTGTGTTAAACATCCAGTCAAATTACATGTTCAAAGGCCTGCTTGAACAATGGGTCGTAAAGTAAAATTTCCCTCCAAAGGGAAATCTTCTCATTGGCTCACACAGCTCCAGAGGGTGTGACATCTTCACGCTTTAAACGTCACTGATCACAAGATCAGCTCTCTCTTACTCTTTCTGGAATCCTGACGTGAAGATGATGCTGAACTAGAAGTTTCTAAGGACCACCAAGCTTGTGCCAGGCTGCGGCCTTGTCTTTCCATTCACCAAAGATACTCTGACTCCCACTGGTTCTCTCTCATCAAGCCCACATCAGCAAAGATCAACTGGAGCCTCAACAAATTACATCAAAGGACAGTTTAATTCAAATGGCCGAAACATGCAAGTATCAAACTCAGTCTCATTATTTGATACATTAAGTATCCTTACCCCTTTTAAAGAAGGGCATGTTAGAACTAAACTGATGGTTTGCTCAAGGCTGTTGATCTGCTGAACTCCAAACAATGCTATAACTTCTTGCTCTCCTGTATTCTGCTTCAGCTCTCTTTCCCTTGGTAAACTGGATGCATGTATGTGTGTACTGTTAGAGTAGTTTAAGTGTTTAGCCCAGTTAATAAAATCTTGTTCATGTCACACGTAAAGTTGTCCGTGTCTCAAGCTCATATCTGGAGTCACTAATCATATAGATCTTGACTATTTGCTCTTAGTAGTACTGTAAAGTAAGAAAGACATTTCCCATGCCCCGGAAATGTACATTTCTTAGAATTAAGCAATAAGCAATTAACACTGAGTGTTCACGGGACGAACAGGTTAATTGATTGTAATATTAATTGACGACATTAAGTTAATTATATTTACTGATCCAAATATTCATAGTCAATTATAACCAGTTATTATTGATTATTAATATTTCATTGAGCTAATTTGCTACAGTGGGTTTCAAAGTGCAAGTTACAATATCATTATTGTCTCCATGTAAACTACAAAAACTAGAATTTGTGAATATAATGGCATCATGCACATGCATATAACGTGTTCAGTCTGTTGAGTACTTGACAACCGGAATAACAATGGCAGACTACAGGTCTGTGTAGCGACAATGGGTAGAAAGCAACCACCAACTAATCTTCTTTTTGAATATTAATTCAAATTCTCTACTTCTCGATGACTGAGGGGGGAAGATTTGTTCAGAACGTCTCATGATCATCACCGGTCTGACTAATTGAAGGAGCCCCCGGCACTAACACATAACTGGTCAATGGCTAGCTTTGTGGCCTAATATGGACTGGTTAAGATAAAGACAGTGTCCGCACATTCCAGAGTCAAATCACCAAGACCAGAGCCATAAGTCACCCATCCCGGTGCCAGAGAGTCTGCAAAAGACCCTTTAGAAGAAGAATCGACACCAGCAGATGTTACTGAAACCCCCGACAACATTCCTGAACCACCGCCTCATTAAGACCTCTGAACAAACAGAGTTCTGTCTCTTCACCAGAGAACTGATTCTTATCAATAACTATACATAAAATCATTCAAGAACAATTTTCAATGGACTCATGATCAAACAATCATGCAACTACCTAATCCTGGGTTGTTTCCACCACTTATATGTATATTTTAATAAGATAATATGTTTTGATCCCATTTAATTCAGGTAATAGTTATTATATTAACTATTAGAAGGAGTGAATGAATGAAAGTGTGTACTGTTTCATATCAATGCTATCTTACGAACACAACTAGCAAGATGGCTTGAATGATATCGGTGTAATATGTTTTGATCTTCTTTTAATTAGAAATCATGTCTAAACTGTGGCCCCTGTTCTCTCTGTTAGTAAGGAGAGCACAGATAAGCATGATTTACGATCAGAACTGAAAAGAACTTCACCTCCTAAATTCAGCCAGTGTCTAATTGGCCAGAACTCATCCTGGAGGTTGGACAAAGTTTTAGTTTAAAACCTTAGACCCAAAAACAATGCTCTCTCGAAGCTCTCTCTCGCTGCTCTCTCTCGCTCTCTCTCTCGCTGCTCTCGAAGCTCTCTCTCTCTCTATAGGAACCATGTAAACGCGCAAACGAAACAACCCAAATCAAGATCTGAAGAACATGGGTTAAATAGCTTCATTCAAGCCATCATCATCTACTCTCAATTTCCTTTCTTTTCTTAGTTTCATTTCTTTTCCGTTGTGAGTGTCGGTTCTAAGTTAAGTTTTGCGACAAGATTTCGAGCCACGTTTCTTCTGCAAAGCCAGCTTCAAACAAAGACTTTCATTCCGCCAGCACACCACGTGACTGACCACGTGATCCAGACATCAGGCACGAGGAGACCGAACGGACCGGGAAAACCCCTTTCACGCAACAAAAAGGGAATCCCCAAAAGCAAATACGCAAGTACCTCCATGCAGGCTAAAATCTTAACTGGTGTATTTATATAACTTTAATAACCTGCCTAAAACGATAGAAGGATTAAATTAATGATTGATGGTTCGTTCAGGTCATGTCTAGTGTATATGGAATCGTGAGATTTCATCCTTTCACTCTTAAACCCACTCTTTCCTCACTCTATCCCTTTCTGCAACGCGTATGAATGTGTATGTGTGTGTGTGTGCGTGTGTTTGTGTTAGATATTAGCTTTATGTGTTAGTAGTCTATATAATCAATAAAGTATTGTTTGTATTTGAAAAGAGATTACTCGTGTATGTGCTTATCAGATTTATTGTCTTGAACTTCGATTTAAGTTACCTATGCTGTTACCCTTAATTTACTTCGTAATTTATTGTTAGCTGGGATTAAGTCTTTCTTGACCAGGAAGATATTATATTTCCTAGAGTTAATACTTGTTTATGCTTTCTGTTCATTGGATGAACTGATAAAATGATCATACTATTGATTCTGCTACAGTAAATTCTGAAGATAATTAAACATAATTAAAATATTAATTATTGGTCATATTCCGTTATGAATAATAATTAATAATATTTATACGTGGGCGTATAAACGCTACATTTAAATGGTGGAGAAGAATGCGGGAAGTTTAACCTAAATTGTAAGCATATACGAAGTAATTATATTTTCATAGTATGCGAAGGGAGAGATCCGAACCTCCGAGTCTGTGTGTATGACGTATGCAGCGAGCGCCGCGCGCCCTGTTTGAATGAATGTGAATACACAGAGAGAGCTGTTACTCTAGTCTAGGCTGCCTGCCTATTTTTTTATTTTATTTTAAACTGCAGTAAAATAACCCAAGATATAAGATCTCACACAATGATAAGGTAAGGATTGAGCGTGTCCCTCAATCTCTGAAATACTTTGATTATAGCTTACTGACGTCTGCGTGTTCCAGCGTCTTTCAAAGCTGTAACGTTATGTGTGTTTGTATCAGCCAGAGAGCTTAACGAAATTATACTGCAGTAATTAAAATAACCATGTAAAGGACGGATGAGCGTGTTCCTCGTCTAACGTTCCTTATTTATCTGATTGTCACTCAGTGCGTGTTCCACTGCAAGGACGAATATTCTCCTCACAGATTAACTTAGTCTTTATTTCTCAGGTTGTCCGTGCGTGTCCCACGGCAATCCCCGTGATAAACTATAAGCTTATCTGTGTCAGTTCAATTAATTCTCGCGTAAACACTGCGTATGTCCGAGTGTAGTTGAATAGGAATTATTTAAAGTTGTGTTCAAGTAAAGCTTGACGTTGAAACTTAACCAACAGTTAGGAACCCTGTTGTTTTTGTGTGCTCAGATAACATTGCACAGAGACGATCCGCCGAGATCGCTATTGTTCCATCTATTACAGCACAAAGCTGCCCTTTAAAGTTAATCTCACTCTTAAGCAACTGAGTGAAGCCCCACGTCGTAAAAACTACGAGTGGTGTCCTTTATTTGTATTTTTGAAATGCGCCGACATTTCACGTAATATGATCGACGTGCATATTCTTTGAACATTGTTGAAATGTGCCGACATTTCATGTAACATGCATTACTGTTTACAAACTGCAATTCACATGTTTGCCCACTAGCGTTGTTTTGTCGCCATAGTTACAATCGTGACACGGAAGTCTTAACCAACGCTTCCGGTGGAACTCTGACCCTCGCATGATCAGAGCCACAGCAAAGCCCTGACCACAGTGTAAACAAACCCTTTGGTGGCTAAGCTAGCTGCTAACCCTTGGCTAAGCTAACCTAACCTAGGCAGTTGTTCACAGTGAGGCCTATATGCTAAAGCCTTAAGCATTATTTACGTTTGTCATTTGTATTAACATCAGTGGTTAAATACAGTGTCTGTTTGAACAACGTTAAAGTGATTTAACCATTTAAACACCTTGATTTTTACACCTGTTGGTATTTTCTTCTTTCTTATTTTACCTGTCTAATATTTTAATTACCCATATTTTCCGTGAAAAGGAAATTTCGTTTGCAATTATTAATTTCGTTTACCTGCATTTTACTTGAAAAGAAAATACTGGTTTATGATTATTAATTGTCAAATTCTAATTTGATTTAAAAAAGGAAATTAAAATTGAAAATCTATTTTTCTAAACAGGTAATTTCTAATGATTTCTAGATTTATTTTTAATAAATCTAATTTCATAATTTTCATAATTTCTAAATTACTCTTTTAGATTTAATCACTTAAGGTGAATACGTTTTGAACTTTGAAAGTTAAGTAAACTTATTCAACCCACATTTCCCTATTTCAAATATTGTTAGACTCCTACTTGCTCATTTATTGTTATTGCGTTGTAACCTCCTTCTCAAGTTGTGGTTATAAACTTAACCATTCTATTTTACCCATTTACCTCTTTTTGTCGCTGTGGAGCGACACACCTGAGCCTCAATAGGAGACATTGGTATCTCACTACAAGTTTCAAATAAATCAGAGATAACCCTCTCTTTACAAAGCTTTATTTTTGAATGTTTAGTTGGTTGGCCACTATCAATTCTATACTTGTAGTTCGACAAAGGCTCCAGAGCCATTTGTGGATCCAATCTCCTTCCCTCCTTTCCTTCTTACATCCTTCCTGTTCTGTCCTGATTTCCCATCCTTCACATTTGTAGGAAACAAACCTGGAAGAACCATCAATCGAGTCTAAAGAAAGAGAAAGATAATTTTTCCAAAGAAAACAATTATTAGGTATTTGATTTGTAATCAAACCCTCTCTTGTTCTCCATACTCTCTCTGTCTTTGTAAACGCAATTTACAATTTAACATCTTATCCAAGATCAATTAACAGAGACCAGTGTTGAGCAACCGTCGCCTTCATAGCATCCCAGCTGTAAGCGGTCCAACTGACGGTGTGTGGTGTCAATCCTGTAAAACTCGGAAAAAGGTATCAGCATTATTATTGTATTATTTTTCCTTGTAAACATAAGCAATAATATTGTTTACCTTTCTGGAAACAGATTCTCACCGATAGGAAGCATTTACGAGAAAAATAATATTTCTCCTACTTAAGAATTTTCTTTCTTGTTTTATTGAAATTGGTTTTAACCTCTCTCTCTTTTTTCCCCTTACTCAGTTGAGTGACACATCACGAGTTTAAACCAGCTTTTCAAAAAAAAAAAATTCCTTTCAATTGAGATTTGTTTTAACCTTTTTCTCTCTTTCCCTCACTTAGTTGAGTGACAAAGTTTCCACATCACTAACCTACCTGTCTACACTGAGACCAACACTTAGACATTACAACACTTCACTATTGTTGTACAGTCACTGAAACGACACTTAGCTGTTCAACCACATATAGGCTTACACCCCACACAGATCTGTGTCAGTCTCTTCACCCCAGCGTGCCAACATGTCGTGGACAACAAACCCCACTGACGTGGACGCCTGGCTCGGAGGCATTGCAGACTGCCTCACACCAAAGACATTTGAACTGTTATTATTTTTAATAATAATCATAACGCTGAGAAGATTCCTGACACACGATTCAAGCCAGAATCAGAACCACAACCACGCGGAACTAACCAAGATTATCTGTTCCCTAAGCAATGCCTTCACAGCCCAGCTGACACTAAGCGACAAGCACATCACCCACCTTCAGGAGGAGCTGACACGTGCCCAGAGCCGCATAGACAAGCTGGAAGTGAAAGTCCAGGACGACTTCAAGCTTCAGACCACTGAGTTCCTGAGAGAGCTGATGCACACTCAACTCTGCACTGACCAGCTCAAAGTGAAAGCTCAAGTCGAACTCGAAGTGCCCGACAAAGTGAAGCAAGAAACAAAGAAGCAAGTTTACAAGCTCCAAGAAGCCCTTGCAGTCACTGAACGTGACAAACAAGAATTAAAGACTGTCCAGAAGCACCTGGTAAACCAACTCCAGTCTGCTGAACACCAGCTAGAGAAAGCTAAAGCTGACATTAAAGTCAAGAACTCTAAGATCATTGCTCTGAAAGACCACCTGGAAAGGTGCAGTGCTGAAATCGACCATCTGACCCAACAGCGAGATGACGTCAACGACGAGCTCTACGCGGTCAGAGATGAACTCCAGCACATTTTCAAACAGAAACCAGAGCCAAGAAGGGAGAGACCTCCCTCAGCATCACCACTGCTGAGCAGAACAGAGTCCTCCATCCAAGAACTGGCATACAGTGAAAGAAGTGAATGGCCACAACCCGAAAGGTCACCAGCCTTCACCACAGAACTGTTCACTGCCAACAAACAAAGAGACCTCATTCAGGCAGACTCCAAAGCTGCACAGGGGATGACCTGTAAAGATCTCAACCAGCTGGTTAAGAGTATCACTCAGTTCAACCTGAACTCCACGGAGGGCCCAGACATCCAGGCCCACATCCGAGATATCAACTTCCACCTAGAGGTGAGACCACATGTGACTGACAGAGACAGGTTTTACATCCTCAGATCGACATCCACTCCAAAGGTACGAAGCTTCCTAGACCGACAACCTGCTCATGTCAAGTCAAACTACCAGCTGCTATGTGAGACACTGATTAAAGAATTCACAGGCCCAGAGTCGGAACATGGTGTGTTAATCGCTTTGGAAACTAAACAAGGTCGGCAAGAGACTCCTCAAGCCTACTACCACCGTTTTCGACAAGCCTTCTTTGGTGCACATAACTCACCTGAACATGAAGAGGATGTGAATTTCAAAAACCTCTTCCTGAGAAATCTGCACCCCGGATTGAGTTATTATCTTGGTCTCGAGGCCTGCGCAGACACAATGACAATTCAACAGCTGCGTGACCTGACACACAAGGCCCACATCAAACAGAAGATGTCCTCAAAGAAAGGTTTGAAAACATCCACAATTTCAAACTCCTTCAGCCAAGACACAAGCCTTGCACTGGAAGACAACCAGTGGCATGACAACACCACAGTCCTTCGTAAGAAGCACAGAGAACGTGACTCCCATGCCGATGACAGCTACCACACCAACCGCATGGAAAAGACATGGAACCACTAATGAGGCAACGGGAAGTGTCCCTAGAAAGCAGGCTGAACACGGATGACCAACAAGATGAGTCAAATTTGCTATGACTAGCGATGGAACGGAAGACCCACGACTCATCTGATACACCTTCATAATGAAGATGACAACCACTTGTTCTACAACAACACAGAACAAAGTGGTCTCTCACAGTCAACCACTGACAAACACCCAGAGGTACCAGAAAACACCATCCTGGTTACCCATCACTCATAAAGAAACCACCAAACGAGCTCCAACTCAAGAACCATGTGTGTGCTACAGCAACAACAGTAAGCACAGAAGATCAGAAAGGCTGTCACAACCAGAAGGCATCATCGGAGGAATGCAACAACGGAAACCAAGTTTCGCACTACAGCTTCACGCATCCATGCCAAACTACCTCCCCATGTCTGCCAGAGAACTTCCTGCCTTACTGGTTTGACCCCCAGCAGATCACAGAAGATCCTTTCTCCAAGGCAAAGAGGCAACAAGCTCATCAAAGCTAAGCCATCAAGCAAAGGGGGGAGCAAAACAGACTGAAACAGATCTGACCATACATACATACATACATACATGCATGCATACATGCATACACTACACAACACCCCTAACATACTCACTAACATATAGAAGTTAACCACCTCTACCGTGCAAAACACGCAACAAACATGTTTTCTCCCACAGGTAAAAACTAACTTCAGGAACTAGCTTAACAACGTAGCTACACTTACCATAGGAAACATGGTAACTACCCATCCAACAAGTACACCTGAGAACACCTCTCATTACATCGTGATACCTGACACCTTAGCTGCGCAACAGTAGTTATAAGTCATACCAGGAACACTCAACTGCTTTGTTTTGTTTTACCTCTTCCTTCCTTTCCTTCTTCTTTTATTAGGTAAAATGCCTGTCCACCCTATAAGGGTCAAGGTCGCAATAATAGGATTGACACACCACGCCTAATATTTGTAAGTCACCTTAAAACGAATGTGAGCCAGAGAACTCCCTGCATCATTCGTATCACAAATTGAAAGGTAAATTGGTCCAAACCTAGAACAATTTAGAAGAGAATAAAACAAACAAATCAAATTTAATCACAAAATTGATTAATCACCGTCCCAAAACGAACTAGGATAACGGTCCTAAGATTGAACTAAACTTTATTCAACGTGATTAACTACATTGAGAGAGTGAACCTGTTTATGCCTAGGTAATCTAATGTCCTGCACCAGTAAAGTGACCAGTCATGGAGGTGTTGTCTTGTTGTTTGCTGTGTGTGTTTGCTTCCTCTACCCATTTCTCCAGCGTTCACCGATGTCTTCTACTCAACACATCGTCGAACGGAGGGGGGATATGTAGCGACAATGGGTAGAAAGCAACCACCAACTAATCTTCTTTTTGAATATTAATTCAAATTCTCTACTTCTCGATGACTGAGGGGGGAAGATTTGTTCAGAACGTCTCATGATCATCACCGGTCTGACTAATTGAAGGAGCCCCCGGCACTAACACATAACTGGTCAATGGCTAGCTTTGTGGCCTAATATGGACTGGTTAAGATAAAGACAGTGTCCGCACATTCCAGAGTCAAATCACCAAGACCAGAGCCATAAGTCACCCATCCCGGTGCCAGAGAGTCTGCAAAAGACCCTTTAGAAGAAGAATCGACACCAGCAGATGTTACTGAAACCCCCGACAACATTCCTGAACCACCGCCTCATTAAGACCTCTGAACAAACTAGAGCTGAAACAACTAATCGATTTAATCGATTAAAATCGATTATTAAAATAGTTGTCAACTAATTTAGTCATCGATTAGTTGCTAAATAACTTTTATTTGCCATAAGCGGCTCATTTCGTGCATATTTTAAATCTGCGGTGACCAAAGTGTGGCAGTAATGAGCCACCGGAGGTTTTACTCAGCCATTACAGCCGGAGAAGTAGCGAATAGCCAATAGCTGGCCTCGTTTTATGTCACATGCTTCCCGCACAGCGTCTCTGCAGCATTCAGCGAGGTGGCAGAGGCAGGCGGCAGTGGAGTAAGCTCGAGAAAGAAAAAAGCGGACCAAAATTTCGTTATTTCAAATGTAGGCAGGTCATGTGTAGCAAGCGCGCTCATAATGTAAGAGACGCCCGCGCGACCACAACATGACAAAATGGCAAACGTAATGCAAGCGGAACGAAACTGAGCTACTCGTTATTGTGTGGTTGACAGACCGTTTACCAGTTTGGACCAAAGCAGCGCGAGCCGATCGTGATCATGCGACACTGTTACTACACAGCTCTAATAAGAGATCCGGTAAAGTAAGCATTTGAATTCGCCACAGAAGTAATAACATTGCTGCGAGATCTAGTGAGAAACATTTCTCTGTTATTAATGGATCAAACAGCGCTGATGTGGAAACCAGGAAGAAACATTGTGCCATGAATGAACTATCCAGTATCCACAGATCTGCAACATTCACCATGGATTTACTGTAGTAACACTAACTGCAACCATGGAAGTTTGGCAGGAATATTGGCTATAATGCCTTCAAGTAACATTACGTCGGTTTTATTTTGACATGAATACAATTGCTGCCCTCAAATGTTAATCTGAACTAAAATAAACCTTTGTTTATAATTACTACAATATTACATTTCATTTTTTCCAAGGAGCTGTTTTGTTTTATATGCTCCTAAGAAGAGTCAATTATAGCTCCAGAATTGCTCAAGTAAAGTAAATTTCTCTGGCATTTCTTTCTTTTTGCTGTATTGAAAAAGTACCGTACCGTGACACAAGTGTATCGTATCGAACCGTGAATTTTGTGAACCATTACACCCCTACTAACACATAATAAAACACAACTCCAGGTATGTTTTTGATGAGGATATGACCATGCAAAATGGTTAAAATCTCTAAAAAGTCTATGTTGAATGATAAAGGCCCTTTGTTAATAATTTACTTGGGGAAAAAATGGGCAAAACTAAAATATAAGTACATAAACCGATTAATCGATTAATCGTAAAAACAATCGACCGATTAATCGATTATCAAAATAATCGTTAGTTGCAGCCCTAGAACAAACAGAGTTCTGTCTCTTCACCAGAGAACTGATTCTTATCAATAACTATACATAAAATCATTCAAGAACAATTTTCAATGGACTCATGATCAAACAATCATGCAACTACCTAATCCTGGGTTGTTTCCACCACTTATATGTATATTTTAATAAGATAATATGTTTTGATCCCATTTAATTCAGGTAATAGTTATTATATTAACTATTAGAAGGAGTGAATGAATGAAAGTGTGTACTGTTTCATATCAATGCTATCTTACGAACACAACTAGCAAGATGGCTTGAATGATATCGGTGTAATATGTTTTGATCTTCTTTTAATTAGAAATCATGTCTAAACTGTGGCCCCTGTTCTCTCTGTTAGTAAGGAGAGCACAGATAAGCATGATTTACGATCAGAACTGAAAAGAACTTCACCTCCTAAATTCAGCCAGTGTCTAATTGGCCAGAACTCATCCTGGAGGTTGGACAAAGTTTTAGTTTAAAACCTTAGACCCAAAAACAATGCTCTCTCTCGAAGCTCTCTCTCGCTGCTCTCTCTCGCTCTCTCTCTCGCTGCTCTCGAAGCTCTCTCTCTCTCTATAGGAACCATGTAAACGCGCAAACGAAACAACCCAAATCAAGATCTGAAGAACATGGGTTAAATAGCTTCATTCAAGCCATCATCATCTACTCTCAATTTCCTTTCTTTTCTTAGTTTCATTTCTTTTCCGTTGTGAGTGTCGGTTCTAAGTTAAGTTTTGCGACAAGATTTCGAGCCACGTTTCTTCTGCAAAGCCAGCTTCAAACAAAGACTTTCATTCCGCCAGCACACCACGTGACTGACCACGTGATCCAGACATCAGGCACGAGGAGACCGAACGGACCGGGAAAACCCCTTTCACGCAACAAAAAGGGAATCCCCAAAAGCAAATACGCAAGTACCTCCATGCAGGCTAAAATCTTAACTGGTGTATTTATATAACTTTAATAACCTGCCTAAAACGATAGAAGGATTAAATTAATGATTGATGGTTCGTTCAGGTCATGTCTAGTGTATATGGAATCGTGAGATTTCATCCTTTCACTCTTAAACCCACTCTTTCCTCACTCTATCCCTTTCTGCAACGCGTATGAATGTGTATGTGTGTGTGTGTGCGTGTGTTTGTGTTAGATATTAGCTTTATGTGTTAGTAGTCTATATAATCAATAAAGTATTGTTTGTATTTGAAAAGAGATTACTCGTGTATGTGCTTATCAGATTTATTGTCTTGAACTTCGATTTAAGTTACCTATGCTGTTACCCTTAATTTACTTCGTAATTTATTGTTAGCTGGGATTAAGTCTTTCTTGACCAGGAAGATATTATATTTCCTAGAGTTAATACTTGTTTATGCTTTCTGTTCATTGGATGAACTGATAAAATGATCATACTATTGATTCTGCTACAGTAAATTCTGAAGATAATTAAACATAATTAAAATATTAATTATTGGTCATATTCCGTTATGAATAATAATTAATAATATTTATACGTGGGCGTATAAACGCTACATCTGTGTTACTCAACCATGCGCGCAAAACATCTTGTCGTGTATAACTTTCTCTTGAAATTCAAATGAACTTTCTGAAATCAAATCAGCAATGGATAATAAAAAAGGCACAATCACTTGACTAGTTGAACATCATTTTTTTTATTAGCTCATTATTTTTTACATCTTGTGTTCACTCAATATCCTCGATTTTCTCTGTATCAGCTTCCTTTTCTGCTTTGTCCTCTTCAGATTCTTCCTTCTTTTCTGCTTGACTATTGGCTTGTGACTTTGTAAACTCTTCTTCTGCTTTCGAGATATTTGCCAAAACATCCTCTGAAAGCCACGAGTCATCGTAGAAATCAGATACGCCTGATGAGGAAGCCGTTGGTGTGGATGTCGCCATCTTTTGTCGCTTTGCTGAACGTTCTTCCATTTATTTTGCAACAACCTCTTGTCGTTTTCTCATATATTCTTGCTCCTTCTTCAAATCTTGATCGATACCTTCATTGATTTCTTGCCGTAATTCAGTGGAATTAATTGTGCTCATGACTCTTGTGAATACCTTCCTTACGTATTTCTGTGGGACAATAGTTGTATAGGTGAAAAGGCAATATTTTTCTTATTTCCCTTCATATAAAGTTTTAATTAATTTTTGAAGCATAAAGGAAATATTTTTGATCAATTCTTTTTTTCAATTTGTTTCAACTCGATAGCTATTATGGTTGCCGAGAAATTAGCAAAAAACTGATTTTTTTCTGGAATTTCCAGGAAATCCAAAATCTTTTCCTGGATTTTTTTTTGTGCGTTCCCGAGATTAGACCTTCCTTAACATAATGCCGAAAACCCGAATTCTCTAGGTGGTCTGGTTGAGGAGTAGATAGAAGTGCAAGATTGGTGCGCACAGACAGAACAGAACAGAAATCATGAGTTGTTAATCGCAATTTTGTCCGGTGGAAAATCGCGCTAAAAACTCACACATGCACTAAATGTGGACCGTTAGCGCACAATAACACCACTTAGTTATTTTGTTCCACTAATTTAACTTTACTTAATCTTTTCAGTCGATGAGTTTTGTTTGTACTAGTCTACTTCTACTTATGTTATTAGAATAAGCTATAGAAATGTGCTTTATTGCACTATACCTCACCTATACCTCAAACTGTTTATGTAAATTGGTTTGTCTTTTTATAATTCTTATTTTTATTCATTTACTTTAGTTGTATTTTGGAATGGTTGTATGTTTGTTTGTTTTTGTGTCATCATCGACAGGAGCAGAGCTTCAAATTTCATGTATGCAGAGTTATACAATGGCAATGAAGTTCATATTCTTACAACAAAAATATGTCCAGTTTAAAAAAACAAACAAACATTTGTTCCTGGTTATGCAAACAGTAAGGAAACATTTAATTTGATCATTCTGCAATAATAATGGGAATTTTACTATGGAAGCTTGTTTCCGCCACTGAATACAAATATAAAAAGGTCATATTGTGAGATAAAAAGTCATAATTATCTTAAATTGTTTTATTCTGTGGCAGAAACAAGCTTCCATAAGTTACACAAATAGTAACATAAAAAAAATAAAATAAACGAACATCCAAGTAAAACGTGTTCAAAAGAAATTATATGATTGATGTATTCCAATGTTTTAAAAAACATTATTTAGGACCTAATAACTTTGAATGAACATTCTATTAATGTTACTGGAAGAAGGTTTGTTCATGGGAACCTTGGCAGAACGTTATCCACAGTTCAGAGAGCGTTCCCTGTCAGCTGGGGAATACAGCACACTTTAATGAATTTTTATAAGCTCATGTATTTTTGAGTCATCCTTCCTGGGGTTTTATGGAATGAATGTTGTTGCAGGCCATCTCAAAAAGAAAATATACTGTATGCATGAGGGAAAGCCAAAGACAGAACATGGTAAATATTATCAGAAGGTGACATTTCTCATTTCTTTTCACAGCAAAATATTTTCACTTTTTTTTTCTCTCTTTTTCTCAGCCGTCAACTGGATGATCCATTGTGGTCGACCATCTGTCTCATTAATAAAATGAGAGAATCAGCTTCCTGTAACAGTGTGATGCTTGTTATGAACCCAATATATTCCATTTTAAAATTAGTGGTTAAGTTCAGGTCCTCTTTACTAAAGTTTAACGATTTTTTTCGAAAGTCTGGCTTGTGCAGCTATTTTAGAACATTGCATTTTCATTTATTTATGTAGTTATTATTTATGTATGTTTAGGATGTGTGTGTATATTTATTTATTCAAGATGAATATTACTTTATGTTACCATCAAATGCTGATGATGCAAAAATTCAGCCGAATGTCCTATTTTTCTCTTCCCTGTTAAAGAACAGACAGTGCTAGCACAGACATAAAAACTACATATGTCTTCTCATTAAATTTTAGTTTACATGAAAAACCCAAGAACCTCTGCCTCACCAAAGCACAAATCATCAAACTAGAGTTTCTAAAGAAAACCTAATGTAGCTCCCTAGAAATGGCTCCGTTTTTTCCACCAAATCACATTTGTCTTTTTTTTATTTTTATGTCTGATCACTAATAACAAGCCATATGATTCACATCTGTAGCAGAAACAGTGCGGGTTGATCTATGAGACAAGATGTAACACTTAACACTTACACTTATTGATTTGTAAATTAAGTACGACTATGAGCGAAAGCTTGCAAAAACTGCTAATTAACAGAATCATTGGTTAAAAGACTAACATTTCATTTTAAATAATAACAATAATTATACTGATGATAATAATAGACAGTGGTTGTGAGGTGCATCTACACACTTTAACAATGCTGTGGAGAAAGACTAGCGCTCTATGATGATATATAGCCAAAAGGTCAGACAGGTAATGCAACTCCATAACAACTGTTGGCTTTTGGTATTTCTGCTCCATTAAGCTCTAAGATGGGCCTTGATTGAACTGTTAAATAAAGCGTGCACATTTTCCCTGCAGAAGCTGCCGAGGAAGGTCTGGGTAATGGTCTTTTCCAGCACAGTGGCTATAAACACTGGCCTCATCACAGGTGGCTCATCTTCCCCTCTTCCATACCGTCCATCTAAATTTCCCTTTGACATTCGAGTGGGCGCTCGGACGTCTCTTGTCCTTAGGCATTGTTTGAAACGCTAGACTTGTGCAATTTGACATACGTTTGAACAATAGTTGAGTTTGTATTGAATGCGTAGTAGAGCTACACCTGGAATAAACCTCAGTTTGTAAGTCAAAACTCGCTTTACTGTGGGATCTGAACAACAATGGTTTAGTAATCAGAGTTAACGATTTGAGCCAATCAACTAGTCAACATGTAGAAATATTGTCAATATTGAAATATTGACTGTTGTACACTGGAAAAAAATAATTTTAACTTTAATATTTGAATTTAAAAGTTAATGTTTGACAATTCTTATTTGTACATTATCAGTACATTAAGTTTATGTTACATCTTATATTGTTTACGGTTTATTAAATGTTGTGTGTTATGATGGTGTTTTGTATTTGTGTGAATGACCCTGCGCACCTTCTATATATTAGCATTTTTATCAGTTTATAGAGAAGCTACTTGTGATGAACTTTGCTCATGTGGCTTTCTCTTTACAGCTATGTTGTTAAAGTCGGCATTAAAGGGACGTTGCGCTAGTCTTTTCTTTCCTGTTGTGCCGTGTATCCGAGTGAAACGCTTCTGGAACAAGAACAAGGCGGGGCTTGATTTTGTCTGTGGGGAATTGATTGGATGGTTGTGGTTTGCTATTGGTGGATCTCATGTGAGTGACAGGTTGCCCCGCCCTCGTCATCAGAGAAGAGAAATCGCTGCAACATTTACATTTACATTTAATCATTTAGCAGATGCTTATATCCAAATGTGGAGGCAACAGTAGCAATCAATCCAACAATAGGGCAACAATATGCAAGTGCTGTGACTTGCAAGTGCAAGTTTTTCTCTTTTTTTTTTAAATAGATATAGAATAGTAAGTGTTAGTATTAGTGTGTCAAGTGTTGATGAAAAAGATGTGTCTGCAGCAGTTTCTTGAAAATGGCTAAAGATTCAGCACCTCAGGTTGAGTTCGGCTGGTCAATCCTCCAGCAGGGAGCAGTCCAGATGAAGGTCCATGATAGTGATTTTGTGTCTCTTTGAGATGATGCACCACAAGGCGCCGTTCACTTGCCGAATGCAAGCTTCTGGAGGCACACAGATCTGAAGTAGTGAGTTTAGGAACAGGAGTGCAGAGCCAGTGGTTGTTCTGTAGGCAAACATCAGTACCTTGAATTTGATGTGAGTGGATACAATAGTCTGGTCTGGATAGAACAAGAGCTTGGACAAGGAGTTGTGTAGCTCCGATAGGAAGGGTCTGATCCTCCTGGTGATGTATAAGGTAAAAATGCAGGACCGGGCATGTGGTCTGTGAAGTTGAACTGATCATCAATAACAAATCCAAGGTTCCTGGCTGTCCTGGATGGAGTTATGGTTGATGAGCCAAGCTGAATGGAGAAGTTGTGACGATGTGTTGGCTGGCCGAGATTGCAAGCAGTTCTGTCTTCACAAGGTTTAGATTCACCTTTACCCAGCAATAAATGTATGTCAGACAGGCTGAGATGCGAGCAGCTCCCGTCGGATCCTCTGGCTGGAATGAGAAGTAGAGTTGTGTGTCGTCAGCATAACAGTGATGGGAAAAGCCATGTTTCTGAATGACAGATCCTAGTGATGAGATGGAGATGGAGAAGAGAAGCGGTCCCAGCACTGAGCCCTGAGGCACTCCAGTAGCTAGATGATAACAGTGATGGGAAAAAGCATGTTTCTGAATGACAGATCCTAGTGATGAGATGTAGATGGAGAAGAGAAGCAGTCCCAGCATTGAGCCCTGAGGCACTCCAGTAGCTAGATGATATAAGTGATGGGAAAAAGCATGTTTCTGAATGACAGATCCTAGTGATGAGATGTAGATGGAGAAGAGAAGCGGTCCCAGCACTGAGCCCTGAGGCACTCCAGTAGCTAGATGATATAAGTGATGGGAAAAAGCATGTTTCTGAATGACAGATCCCAGTGATGAGATGTAGATGGAGAAGAGAAGCGGTCCCAGCACTGAGCCCTGAGGCACTCCAGTAGATGGATGATAACAGTGATGGTAAAAAACATGTTTCTGAATGACAGATCCTAGTGATGAGATGTAGATGGAGAAAAGAAGCGGTCCCAGCACTGAGCCCTGAGGCACTCCAGTAGATGGATGATAACAGTGATGGTAAAAAACATTTTTCTGAATGACAGATCCTAGTGATGAGATGTAGATGGAGAAGAGAAGCGGCCCCAGCACTGAGCCCTGAGGCACTCCAGTAGCTAGATGTTGTAACTTAGACACTTCACTCCTCCACGACACCCTGAAGGACCTGCTGAGAGGGAAGACTTGAATCATTGGAGTGCAGTTCCTGAGATGCCCTTCGTCAAGAGGGTTTACAGGACGATCCGGTGGTTAACGGTGTAAAGAACAGCAGACAGATCCAGAGGGAGGGAAGTTATTCTGAATCAAGATTACGAGGAACATGAATTTAAAACAATGATGTGCACGGATAAATCATTTATATTATAAACACTGCAATATTCCATAAACAACAAGAACTGTCAATTTTGATTTCATCCAGACTTTAAACTGATGTTAATAATTTGGAAAAATTAACATTATTTCAGGTAATGAAATGAACTGTAAATTTAGCTTCAATCTGTAAAACTTTAAATGTTGCTACCATATTTTTTTTTTACAGTAAAGTTCTGCATCCACAGCTGCTGAATGAATGAAATGAGTTAGTCAGTACTACTGTATTTTTACTGTTTCTACCCATCCGTCACTCTATTTGATATTGCAACACTCTTAAGGGTTAATTCACTAAGGCCGTGGGCTGTCAATCAGAATCTTTGCTCATATCTTTGTCCTCCAAGCCATCTGCTTTGTATCGATTCACAAACTATTGAGCGCTCACACAGACACCGAGCCATGTATGTGTGTGCATTTCTCCGGGGCTTTATTTCAATACGGTGCACAGTACTTGAACTATGCTCCATTACGACACCCATTCAAGTGTGCCTCAGACGTCACCCGCAGGAGAGCAACATATTAATGATCTTTACCAGAGGAAACTGCATATTAAGTGAGTGTGAATTGTTTTCCAGAGTCATTTCATTATTTGCTCCATTTCTCATTAGAATTTAGCAAATGCAATTTCATTTTGACTTCTGTCACCAAATTAAGGAAGATTAAACTTTCCCCATGCACTCAACAGTAAACGGTAACTTATCTTGTTAGTGGTGTACGTGCCAAGACAAGCACGGCAATATGAACAAAACTCTATTGTGGAAAGGACTAGGAAAGTAGAAAACATAATAACATGTGTGTAGTGTGTGTGTGTGTGTGTGTGTGAGGTGGAAAGACAGAGAGCCAATGCAAGACATTAAAAGTGATGATCCACGGCACAATGATAGAAAAGTTAAAGTGGCTTTTATTTTACATTGGCTTTGCACAAATGGACATAAAACAGGTTTAAAAACCACCGCACACTAATGCAGTTCAGAAGTTAAGCTTCCGTGTGTCATTAAAAAAGTTCTCTTGAAAACCGAGGCTTAGCACAACAATCAGCTTAGCTAAGCAAAAAAGTTTCACAGATGCAGAGACATTTTTAACTAGGCCTGGTTCAGTGTTTGGTTTGGAGTCTTCGAGATCTCAAGGCCATTTGGATGACTTTTTCTAATCTTATGAGTTATAAGCTACTTATAAATTTCAATTGAATAACTCATTCCAACATTTCATCCTCTATGTTTTGACTCCAGGTATAAATTATACATTAAAGGAATTTCCACATGCAAAGGTTATTTTACATGTACACAGAGAAGTATAGCAATTAATTCCTGCCATTTATTCTGCAATTATCCCAAAGAAGCAAAGGCACATTAAGGCCTTGTCCAGACTAATATTGTTTTGTTTTGAAACAAAAAAACAATATTTTTCTCTGTGTTTTGGCCTTCTGTCGACATTGAGACAGCATTTTTGTCAACGAAGACGGAGCTTTTTGAAAGCGCTCTCCCAAGTGGATAATTTTGAAAATGCAGTTTTCGCGTGTGTGGACTGTGAAAATGGAGATATTCGAAAGCGATGACGCATGTTTAGTCATGTGACGCACATTGTACCGATAGATATCTATGGTTACACCGGCATTGTTGTGCCTGATAATTACTTTCATAGTGTTGCTAAAGAGAAATGTTCCCTTGTAGAATCTTCATATTGCATTCCTGCAAAGATGACAGAAAAACTTGCTCGCAATTGCTGTTTATGCGTTTTAGACCATACAATAGTCTTGCAAGCCCTAATTTGTATGTATTTATATGTAAATTCTACCACATGTACAATTACTTACATTTATATAGACATTGAAACATACCAAATCGATGTACTGACAACATCTAAACTTGAATTATTTACGTATCAGCAACTTTACAGATGTACAAATGTTTATGAATCTGTTTGATGGAATTTATCAGGTTTATTAAGTATTCAATTGCAATTATTAATGTAAAATGTATTGTTTACCTGTACAGCTGCCATAATAATAGCCCCTTTCAAAAGTTTTCTTTTTTTTAAAAAAAACTTTCTACCATTTCAGTAATAAAAGTCTGCATGCATTTCGAATATGGAGACTTTTATTACTGAAATGGTAGAAAGTGTTATGATCCCTTCTTGTGAACTCAGAGATGTTAATTCGGACAGCATTTAAATTAACACAGAATCTTGGTGTTTGTCAAAAATACAATAATTCAGCCAGGATATTTTACGTGGATGAAGGGGGAAAAAAAACATCAACATTCTGGATTCGGATTGCAACAAAATCATATTGTTGAAAATACCTTATGCCCCCATGAGGAACAATTACAGTGTGTATAGGGCTATGCACAGAAATCACCCTGATGAGTAAATCAGGCCGAAATACAGATATAAAGTGCTGGCATCCCTGTTCCTGAACAGAATGGGTAATGCAGAACACTTAAACTTCAGTATTATGCATGAGGCTGTTTACTTCTGACCTCTCCACTGCTCCTGTGGGGTTTGCAGAGACTGAATCAGGTGTGTTGCCTTCTGCCGGGGTAAAGGTGAGCCTTCAGGCCCGTGGCTCCAACAGCTGCTTTTACACCCTCAACTGCTGATTCACATATTGACTCAAGGCCAAAAGTCCATGGAAGAAATGATATACAGGACAAAAACTCAGGCCAAGTTGCAGTTACACAGATCGTGAAGCTGTGACATGCACACATAAAGCATCATTTACTCACCATTATGGTTTTCATCATCAAGATTTCTTATTTTTATTTTGGTCTCATTCAGAATTTCATAATATTTAGACATAATTGCACATAATTTCTTTCACCTACACTATTTTTAAGTAATAAGCATCACTTCCACTACTAAATTTACTCTATACAAAAAGATACAAAATTTTTATTTAGGACAACATTTCTTTAGACCTCAATGCATATCAGAAAAACTTGTATGAGTTGTTTTGTTTTCTCTAGAATGAAAATGTAGACATTTTGATGATTGTGCTAGTGATACCTAGCCTGACTACGTCAGACTTCTTACTTCCGCTCAATTTCATTTCGCTTCTGTAGTCAGTCTGAGACAGCGTAATAGATTTCCGTTTTCCTCCGGCCTGAAAACAGCCGGCCAATCAACGAACAGAGGGCGGGCTGAGAGCCGTGACGTAGACACTGATTGTACTGTGGATGCGTAGATTTACTTCACATAATTTGCAAAAGTCGTTCACAGCCATGTTCACTCCGGTATTTCGCTCGATGGTTTTGTTTTCGCATCATACTACATGTATTTACAGTGGAAGTTCGATGCGGCTGAGCATGCGCATAACACACGCCATAACCAAACGTTATGTGATTGGCTTACGGGAACCAATAGCCGCGTTTCCACTGTCGGGCCAGGGCCGGGCCAGGGCTTTAAACGGGCCGTGCCGGGCTAATAGCCTCGGGCCAATAGCACCGGGCATGCGTTTCCACTGTCGGGCCAGAAGCTCCACAGCGCTTCACTAAAACACGCCCGTAACACGCCTCTCTGGGACAACGTCACACTAACCCATCATTTCACCAACAAATGGAAGTTTTATCAGAAAACTAATCAGAAATCACTGGAAACAGCGTTGAAAACAAACACGATAAAAGCGGCCGTTTGCTAGCTTTTTTTTTTTGTTTTGTTTAGCAGCTACTTGAATATTTAAAACCCAAGCATCGATGTTTTACCACAGGTTTACAATAAAAAGTGATACATTGATCATAATGAATTAATTTATGTAAAAATTGCACATTAGTCACTCAGAAATAAATTACCGTTAGGTCTATTTCACAAAAGAAAGAGGACACACTTACTTTTTCAGTCGCGTCTGTTTCTTTATCTGGTAACTTAGTTACAGGACATAATCCATCACATTTAGAAAAAATTATAATTTCTACAAATATATGCCATACGACCTGAGGAGCTTTAGCACTCTCTCGACTCCCATACAGATATTTTCAGTCAGAGAAACAGAGGAAGCTCCCGAAAAAAAAAGTTACTTTATTTTTTGATAGTCCGGTTTAAAGAGACGAGACGTAGGCTATGACAGATAAAATAAAAACATGACTGTGATAGCCTTTAAGATTGGTCTGATTTCTTCAAGCGTTCGCTATGTTGTTTTTTTTACTATGCGTATCTTCAAGCGTTTACTATGTTTACTATGGTAACGGCTAGCGCGCATAGTCTTTTGCATCACAAACAGAAGGCATTCAAACATGAACGCGATTTAAATTATTTTATTTTTAAGTCTTAAATGCTGACAGAATCATCCGGCGCTGCCGTCTCCCAACGGTAAACTCCTCCTCTGTTGGTAACCACTCCTCTAGCCCGAGCTGGCCCGCTTTGGCCCAAGGTATTCGACGGGCCAGAAATCCTGGCCGTTGGCCTCGAGTAAGCCCCGATCAAGCCCCGGAAGTGACAGTGGAAACGCGACTGGCCCTGGCACGCACTAGCACGGCCCGGCCCTGGCCCGACAGTGGAAACGCGGCTAATGATTTTAAACTTCAGACAAGCGCCTCCCTGCAAGAAAGAAAACACTTTTCAATTATGCCATGCCAGACTCTGTCTGCGAAGCAAAGCGCAGTAGCAGAGTTTGGTATTACCAGGCTAAGTGATACCTGGTTTGTAACACATTTGCATAATGCCAGCCTGTGGTCTTGATTGGCTGAGCAGCGTCTCTTAGCTCCGCCCTCAAACACTGTAGTTTATCTGAGACTGGAAGAGTTTGGTTCATGTTGTTCATGTCGAGAAGACGCTGTTTTCTGTTGACAAAGCAAATCCACTTTGATGAGAATGATACGGTAAAACCCACGCCATCATTACTGTTCGTATCACTGTGATCAAGAGCTGAGATTCAGATATGGTAATGAGCGTTTGCTTTCTGACCAATCACAGCAGAGCAGCTCTCAGAGAGGCGGGGTTTAGAGAGACTGAATCCTTGATCGAAGTGTGTGTGTGTGTGTGTGTGTGTGTGTGTGTGTGTGTGTGTGTGTGTGTGTGTGTGTGTGTGTGTGTGTGTGTGTGTGTGTGTGTAAATAACAATTAGGGAAGTGAAACTAGACAGATGGCTAGTTCTCAAACCTTGTGATAAGTAATCACAAAAATCAGAGTTTGCTTGTGCCAGTGACAGAGGGAAAAGGTTGGGGCTTTTGAACCAATTGAACCAATCATACTGAAGGTGACATGTTAGTCTTATTTGTTTTCTCGATTCTATCAAAACTGTTGTATCCGTGTTTTCAGGTGGGATTCTCAATGGAATTTGTCTGAGATCTTGAGTCCGTTTGTCGGTTATTCCTGCGCAGGAATGTAGTTTAGGAAGGAAACTAGTTTAGGGAAGCGAGTTAGTTAGAGTAAGACTCGGCCAGTTGTCGACTGAAGACACAAGAGCTAGAGTATAAAGGTATTGGGTATCGATTAGTAGACGCCCCAGTTTAAGGAATTGGGTGTCGATTTGTAGACGCCCCAGATAAAGGTATTGGTGTCGATTTGGAGACGCCTCAGGTAATAAGATCAATTGCATGTCGATTTGGAGACGCCCCAGATAGTTAGGTTTAGGGGAAAATCTACCACAGTAACCAGCCAATATATCAATATATCTATGTACACACTATATATATATATATATATATATATATATATATATATATATATATATATATATACAGTATATGTGTGTGTGTTTTGTACTCTAGCAGCACAGAAATGTCTTCAGGATACGGTTGATGTGGTCCAGATTTACTAACAGTGTTTGGACTTGCTGTTGGTCAAGTCTGACTGAATTTTTGTTCTGTTCTTTTCTGAGGATTAATGCATTCAGAAGAATTTTCACTTCCCAGTAAGGAATAAAACTGCTCATAACTTAGATTTGATTGATAATTAATTAATAGACTATAAAGTCATGGGGTTTGAATGAGGTAAAATTATTTATTTATGAAGAAAGAAATGCTGTAACAGCATTAGAACATTATCATTCCTATCATAATTTCTCGAATGCAGCACATCCTTAGGGTGCAAATAAAGCAGTTTTCATGTCTGTATTTCATTCGCCAAAAGATTTATGAAAGAAAAGGAAACAGCTTGTGCCTCACTGATTGTGACCAACAAGAGAGAGAGAAAGGACAGATGACAGAGTGGGAGAAAAAAAGACAGAAAGAAAAAGAGTAGTTGAGAGTTTGATAGGACTCTTTGCAGCGACAGTGACATGTGTATTTGTCACAGTGAGGTTGGCACTCGAGGCAGAGCTGTATGATGAACGATGCCTGTAAACCGTCACTGTACAGGCAGGAAAAGACTCATTGAGAGCGGTTACAAACCTCCATACACCTGACCTACATTAGAAATGAACACGACAATGAAAACAAAGCACATTTTCATTATACAGTATATGCATACAGCATATGTAGACTTTTTTTGGCTAGTAAAAAGCCTTTTAGTATAACTGCACAAATGTCCACCTTCAGCTCGTGGCTTACGTGTCTTTTTGCTATGACATCTTCTTTACTGATTTTTATAAGGTAAAAGAATAACTTTAATATTGTTTGGATTAACACTTTCTGGACTGAAGCATCTCAAGTTTACTTGATTATCCATATTTTTTTTCTTTTTAGAAAATCATGTTTAAATGTGAGTATCATCAGGCTTTTGAGGAAGGTTTATTTCTTCATCTCTCAATCATCTTTGTATTGAATTGTGTAACTAACGAGCTTTGATCATAAAACTAAGCATTTAAATATCATCTAGTGACGACATTTTATGTAAGTATCTGCTATACTGTTATAAAAATCTCATTGATTTACATTAAAGGGGTGGTTGAATATGATTTGACTTTGCTAACTTTAGTTAGTGTGTAATGTTGCTGTTTGAGCATAAACAACATCTGCAAAGTTACTGCGCTCAAAGTTCAAAGCAAAGGGAGAGATTTTCTTTTAAAGAAATCGCTTTTTAAGGACTACAACAAACGGCTGGTAGAGACTACACCACATTCCTCCCGGGTTAGTGACATCACAAACCCTACAATTTACATAAACCCCGCCCCCTGAACACGATTTATAGATGATCAAGACAGAATATGCTAATCAATGACTAGAAGATAACTACACATAAGCTACATAAATTCATCAGCTAACCATTCAGAAATGTTGTCTATTGTCACTTCTTCTTGAGTCTCACCATCATTCAGACTTCGGTTTGAACATAAAAGGCTAAAAGTGTTTGAAATGTGCAGTGCATGTGTGTGTGTGAGGTAAAAGGACACAAGCTGTTGAAGCTCCGCCCCCTGTGCCGGGAGCAGCAGCTCATTTGCATTTAAAGGAACAGACACAAAACTGTGTTTTTGCTCACCCTCAAAAAGTTACAACTCTTAACATACTATATAAAAATATCTGTGGGGCATTTTGAGCTAAAACTTCACACACACACTCTGAGGACATCAGAGACTTATTTTACATCTTGTGAAAAGGGCATTATACCACCCCTTTAAAACATCAGAATTCAATCTTACTTTTTGTACCTATAAATATCAGAATTTGCACCAAATTGCATATTTTTGCTCACTCTGTGCCTCTGAATAAAATTGGGCTGTTATTTTCCCTCCGCTCATGTTCTCACTATATCAAATTATATGAGCCATAAAAGCCTGATGCATCAAATATGATACTCAAACACATATCTATGCAAAGTATTTTTTAGATTTTCTTTTATATTTTGTCTAAAGGTTAAAACCTGTTCCATTTTAAATTGTTGTAACAAAAAAAAAACAAAGAACAAAAAAAAAAAAAAAGATCAAGATCAAGCAAGCATGCAGCAAAACATTAAAAACATTGATATCAACACTGATCATAACTAATGCAACAGCATCTCGACAACTCGCATCCCTGCTGTGGGATTTCTTGTGTTTAAACAATATCACAGTTCTGTTAATGAACAACAGCTTATTTCATAACAATAATCCAGATCTTGAATGGTCAGAAAAAAAAAACATTTCAGAGGATTCGCATGCATGCATGGTCACAACATGATGTTCTTCTAAAATTAGTTCTGATTTGCATAAGGCTAGCCTGCCTAGAAATCTGTGTCTGTAGCTAATCTTCACAGCTGGGAAGAAATTGCTGTATTTTATTTCCTAAACCCCGTCTTACATCAAGCCTGAGCCCACGCTGCTTTAGACCGAGAGGAGCCCACCTTGGCTTTTACCCAGAACAAATGCTATACATTCATTCAGTACCTTGGCTAAGCAGTTCAGTGACCACTGTTCATAAATGAAACCTCTGTAAATCAGATTTAAATTCATGCTTTTGAAAATAGAATAATGGTAAATTAATTTAGAGCATTTTGTCATGGCTCAGCATGCAGGGTCTGCTGAAAACAACAAACACTTAAGAGCAGGAAATTCAGAAAGAAATCCAGATATATGTAGCTATGAATTTATGCATAATCCAGAGTGGTTTCCGGAACAACATTGCACATGTATAATGCAATATAAAGTTATTCATAATGTATGTTGTAATGTATTGTATCTTTTCACAAAAATAAAAAAGTTACAATTCATTCTAATATTTGCAGATTCCGTCCTGGTTGTTTGTTACTCCTTTACAGAGTATAATGCATTAAAGCACACGACAAAGTATTAAAATATATGATAAATGAGTTACAATTATTCATGATATCATACAATGCATTATAAGATGCATTGCAGGGCAGAATTAATGCATTAAAAAATACTTTTAAAATGTATTATATACAAAGGCTTCAAATATGTTGTTCCAGGAACAACAAAGGATGATGATAGTGAAACAGATCTTATTTATGTACGTCATATTAAGCATACACAGCAAAAGAAACTGCTGTACATGGATGAGGTTTTGTTTTAAAGTCCCTCACATGCAGAAACATGTGTATATATATATATATATATATATATATATATACACACACATCTGCTTGACGAGAGAATAATAATGACAACGACAACAACGTAAATAGCCGACAAGTGGTCAAACAACGCAACCATATAACTACTTTTGCCTCCAGCCATTAACCAATATTACAGAGCAAATTAGTATTATCATAAGTGCTTTTGGTTGGACTAGTATAGTATAAAAAACAGACACATTTAACAATCACAGAAAGAACTACAGCGAATGGCAACGTGTGTGTATGATGTAACAATCATCATCAAGTGTTCATAGTTTGCAGTCACGTGACCTGGAGGTCAAAACATCCATCCATCAAACTGCAGCACAGGCCTGTTCATTTTCCATCGGTTTCAAGCCACGAATGTTTCGATCAACTCTCAAAAGATGAAAAATAAAGATATGTGAACAAGTATACAGCACCTGCTGCAGTATTTCCATCACTAAAACAGCAGGACTTTCTAAAACGCTTAACGTGACAAACATGTAAGTGCCTTAATGTACTAAAACAGCGCAATTTAAATCAAATTCAGTATTACGCCTTATTGCATATTATATACAGGCGAGCAGACGAGGCCAGAATATGAATGCAACACACTGAATGGTTATGATTTTTCTTTGTAATGGTGTTCTATGGAAAAAATGCTTAATGAGAAAAAAATAAATAATGCGCGTTGCATTTATATAATGGGTTCACCAGCTCGCCTTTACATAGTATGCTTCATTATCAAGGTGTATAGTGAATTTGAGCTGTTAATATCACTGTTAGTGCTTAGTATGGTAAAAATGACTGCCGGTCAAAGGAGAAAAGCCTTGTTTTGCCCTCCATGTGGGCGTTCCTACAGTATAACGGTGTGATGTAACGTGAAAACTAGTGTGTAGAAAACATCAATCAGACAAACAACTGCATGTCCATCAGATCAGTTTTCTGACCATAACACAACACACTGACTACTGTGAATGCACCAATTCAATGCATGATTACAATACAATCTACATCAGAATTCATTTTAGCATTCTCAGAATGCTTAAAAAACATTAAGGACCAAAAAAAAAAATCCAATTAGTTAATAGTAAAATACATTCCCCAATTAATAAGCAATGGACCACGACAGCAGCGTGGGATTCTTCAAATACAGCAGACTTATTATATACAATATAAGCCATCACTTTGGAGGGCTAAAACATGCAGAGCACAATCAAACTTCATCAATACAAATATAGAGAAATAAGACAACATGATTTGTGTGCAATCAAACGCACCAGACATTTGGTTCATTAATATAAGAATGCAAAACACAGCCAATGCGTTTATAAACCAATACATTACTCAAACTGAACATACTCAAAGAAAAAAAAAGTTATATTTGCTAATCTTGAAACCACTAGCTAAACTGCTAACAGGTGCTACAAGGACCCCAGGTATCCCTCAACTTTGCCGGTTGCTATGATCAGGTAAATATCTTTGTGTTTTTCAGCATTATTATTTTGAAACTTATTGCCACTGCCTTAAGGTTGAATTGCTTACTGTAGGATTCCTGGTTTGTATGTCGCCTCAGATAAACGTGCCTGCTAAATAATGTAGATGGAAAGATCTATCAAACCTCAAAGCACATTAACATAAGTTCAAGTACATGCTGCTAGTTCTTCATGTGCTAATCATGCGTATCAGTGCAGATTCTGAATGCCCTCGATAATAAAGTAACTAGATAATGTCAGCTTTCATGTCCATGTGATGAATTAGGCCTGTCAAAGTGCTACAATGTAACAAGGCCTTGGAATAAAACCTCTCCATCTTCACATTTTAGTAATTGCATTATGAGTCCAACATTCGGTGGTCATGTTCGTGCCTCTTAAGAATATTAAACACTGATGAATGAAGTCTGAAATGAGAAAATTGGCTGATAGCAAATTTCAACTAATAATCACAACCTTCAAAGTAGTAAACAAAGGACCCCAATTATGAATATATATTATGGTCTCATGTAAACATCCATCAGTGACTTCTGGGAAATGAGAGTTGTCATTTTTACAGTATTTACATTTGTAATAATGATGTTGAACATTGATTTTTTCAATGTACTTTAGTTAAAACTTTGGTACTTTGGTAATACCAGTTGTTACATGTCTGTGAAGTCGTATAGTTTCACTTATGTAAGCCTGTTTAGTTAATGTTCGAATGCAAAAAAAAAAAAGTGTTTTTTTAGGGTCACTGACATGACTAGTTTTATTAAAAGTTTAAATAGCTGGTTTTAGTTTTAGTTACCTCAACTAAAACCATGCACTTATTGCACACCATCATCGACATGATTCTTTTTCCACGTAGGCTAATGTTTTATTTTCCTGTTGGGTTAAACATAATATTCTGGAATCTGATGATCGTCTACAAGCGCAGTGATCCAGCTGCCCTGAGGTGGAAACGCACGGCTCATCTGGACGTGTCCGTATTCACTCGGAAAACTCTTAAAATGCACGTCTCAGAGTCCCACACGAGACTTGATTATCTTAGACAGTATTGAAGGATTCGTGAAGGTGACCTGAATGCTGACAGATACAAAGCATCGGGACAGACTCTCGAGCCTCTGGGCAGGGTTGCACTCCGGCATATTTGTAGGATTAAGTTGTCAGCGTGTAAATCCACAGAGAACGATAAATAACTGCTTGTGCATTCGTATTGGGGATCTGAATAGACAGCATGCATGTATTCAGAGAAGGTTGCTTTACATAGAGCCACTGTTGAGCGTTTTTATTCATGATTTTTTTGTGTAGAACTGGTCCAGAATCTGTCTCAAAGTGTGTTCAAACTCATTCTTAAAATAGGGTCACAGCTGTTATAAAAGTAGCTTTCGTTGTGTTGGTGACTCATGTTAGATCATTATCTGATCCTCAACCCAGCCGTCAGATGGCTGGATGGCTGGGCCGAAATTTCTTTTCTTGTCGCCTGAGCCAATAAAGTAATGAGATGCAGTACATTTTGGTGTCTTACGCAATACACTGAAATACATCAATGTGGGCAAAGCGTCATTGGAACCGGACTGGGCTACTGATCTGGGATGTGCCCAGAATTATATACGGCAGCCCATTGCCTACAGCTCGCAGAATAAGTGGTTAAAAAGCAATGCTAACATCAGAAGAGCATTTAGATATCCTCAGATGAAGTTCGGGGAAATTAATTCTGATGAATCAATTCTGAGTTCCACTGAGTTTCTGCATCGTCCTCGTGTGCTTACAGTATATGATGAAACTGGTTTATATTTCTATAGATTTTTTTATTTATTTTTTTTTAAGAGTTGGATTTTAGGATTTTATTTTGCACGCTTGTTTAAATTTTTGGAATGGAATATATATATATTCCTTATGGAAGATTCCAATCAATATAGAATAATGTGTTATTATTTTATATAGTACATTACAAATGCATGCCAACAGCAAATAGAGTGTCAATTACTATCATTAAAAATACTAGGTTGTTTCAATCCATGTTTGGGTCAAATATGGACGAACCCAACCGTTATTTTAAACCTATCGGTTGGGTTTGTCCATATTTGAACAAAACATGGATTGAAACAACCTAGTATTTTTAATGATAGTAATTAAGAGTTGGATTTTAGAGTGTAGAATACACACTAGTTTAATGAAGTTTGTATATTCTGTTTCGTACACCTGTTGAGGAAGCCCAGATCTGAGGTCTTCGATGGGGAACGCCGCTAGCAGTCTGCTGTGTTGAGATTAATTCTCTTCTTTGAATTTATAATAACATTAGAGACACATCAAAAGGCATAGCAGCGAACAATAGAATTAAAAACCAAAGCATGCACAGATCGGCATTAGACTGAATACTAAACCAATAGTGTTTCCAGTTAAAACACTGGCAAACAAACATGGGCGTTCACATGTGTGCAAATGATGATCTTTAAATCGGCAACACACCTGGAGGAATATCGAGAGCATGTAACGGGCAAAAAAAATAGTTTCTAACAAACCTAATTATTATTCTGTACAATTAATCTATCCTAGACAAAGCTGGTTTATTAAATATTAATAGGAGTTGAGAGCACTGACAGGTAGCTCTCATTAACTAAATACCAAACTCTCCTGGAAAAAAAGTATATTATTAGGCAAGGGGTGGACAGAAATGTAAAATATGGAAGGATTATCATTCTTGTTTCCTTATTCTTTGATATTAAAGGTAGGGTAGGTGTTCCTGTTCAGAAACACTTTTTTTTATACTGGGTGAAATGGTCCTTCCATCCTGATAGTAGTCAATACATTATGTGTTTAGAAAAAGGAATGAAAAAAATCAGACCTCTGTAGCAGCTGCAGGACAGTAAAAACTCTGACCAATCACTGCCATTCGGTGCGAATGTAAAGAACCAATCAAATGCCTTCATGTCTCGTGCCCGCCCCGAGCCCCACTGCGCGCGCTGCCCTGCGTGCACTCATCACATGTCACCGTTCCCGGAAATATTCAGCTCAAAGCACCTGCATATGCAGTCAGCGAAGGCAAACAAGGCAAAAACTACTTCCTCGGACCCTGCCCGCACTCTTGAACGACCTCCTCTGCTTCGCCCTCAACCCCGGACCTGTCCTCGAACCGACGATGCGGTACTTGTCTCCGGACTCGGAGTGTACGTTAGTCTTCATTAGAGTCAACAATGTTTTCATCATGGAAACTCTTACATGCAAAACACCGTATATGTTATGAATCTTACACGAAATTCACCTTCATCACAGTGTAACTGATGGTAATGGAAAAACGTGTATCAATGCAACCTGTTTTTAGTTTTGCCTTATAAATATAGCTCGTTACCGAATGAAACTTTACCATTATCGATATGCTAGCTTGATAGTGAGTACTAAAAGAAATCTTATTTGTTTATATTCATAGTGATAAAGTTAGGTATTTTATTACAAGTGATTCTGACATGATGTCACTGTATGTACTGCGCTCCTTCCTCTCCACTCGTCTCGTCTCAGGTAATAAATGCGTCTTGTTCCAGCCTGAGCGTTTGGCGTCGCGCGTTCATGTGTTTTGGGGGCGTGGCTTTGGAAGGAGCTCAGAAGGGAGGGGGTGGAGTGAATGGAAATAATGAGCTGTGTTTATTGCAGATTAAAAGGTCTACAGTCACTCGATTTTTTATATTTTCTTTTTCAGAGTACTTACATTTTAATTATGTATTGGTATATAAAGACAGTTTAAACAAATTTGGAATGTTTTTTTTTTTTAGAAAAATGATTACCTACCCTACCTTTAATAATATATCAAGCCTTGCATATTTTCACCTAGCAGCAAAAAGCAGACAAAGACATTATTAATTAATTATTATTCGTTTATTAAAGAGGATGACCTATCATGCCCTAAAAAAGTCTTGATTTTAGGCTCTAGAACAGTTTTCCATGCTTGAATGTTCAAAAACACACCATTTCTCCATATTTGACTCTGTTGCAGCCTGTCAGTCTGTCAGTAACGCCAGAGCCCGTCTACGGAGAGCCTGCCCACTCCCTATTAAGTCCTATTGTACAGAATTTTGGTTGTAGTACCACCAGAGCTCCACTGGGGGCGATCGCCATGAGTGCAAAATGAATGGGAGTCAATGGGGCTAGACAGCTAAATTTGTCTCTTTCACCCGATTGCCGTTGAGAAATCTCAGATCTGATTGTAGATTTTGCAAGTTCAACATGGGTTTTAGGTCGAAAGTTGAATGAACGAGTACTTATGTCCTTTTGATTTCTTACAGGTTGAGTTGTTGTTGCCCATAACACGCTAGCATTTTGCTAATGAACGCTGATTGGTCAGTGAAGGACTGATTACGACCAGAGATACCGCTTGATGGCATCGTGTCATCCGCAGCAGGACCAGAAACAAACAAAACAAAAACTCTTCTAGCACGTGTGTTACCTGTGTCAGCTGTGTGTGTTTACCTGTGTCAGCTGTGTGTGTTTACCTTTGTCAGCTGTGTTGTCGATGCCTCGAGTGAAAAGAAAGTGCAGAGCGCGAACGCACCAGAGTGAGTGAAGGATTGCCGTTAAGCAGTATCTCTGGTCGTACATGTGTATGATGTCATTGACACTTTAAAAGACTTTTTAAAGCAAATAAGTGACTCAAAAAAATCCATCACCCAGCAATGTGTAATTTATTTGCATCTCCTTTCGAATACAACATTCAAATTACTAGACAAAAAATTATATCCTGAGAAAGGTGGATTTTTATTGGTATAGCGCCATAGACCTCCATTCATTCTGCACTCGTCCTGTGAGCGCCCTCATGTGGAATCAGAGAGGAACTGCAACCAGTTCAGAAGCCGGAAGTGTACTGAGAGTGAAACTTCTCGCCATATTAGACATTCTCTGGTAACGCTCTGTTTACTTCCTGTCTCTATGAAGCCCCTCCTTCTGAAAAGCACACTGTGCTCTGATTGGTCGGCTGGAGCAGTGTGTTGTGATTGGTCGAGCGCTTCGAGTGTGTTTGGGAAATGTCCCGCCTCTTACCATAACTGCCAGTTTAACACACGACTAACTAACTCAACCAGGCCCCGCCCCTTTATTCTGCGTATGAATGATTTAAATGAGGAATATTGTGACGTGTTCGTTCCCGGGAGAAACTCAAGACTACAATAGAGGCGTTTCAGGAGTTCAGAAACACTGACACTGATATAGAGAAGAACTGGAGCTTTGTAGAGCTTTTTAATTCTCAAACAGCAACATTACACACTAAACACAGATCAACGGGGAAAAAAGCAGAATAGGTCCACTTTAACAAAACATAAATATCAAAATTTGTATAATTTTATTTTAGATGTACATATTCCAAACTTTTGGCTGGAAGATATTTGGTGTTTGATCAAGTTAGTGGTGCCAGAAAATAAATATATAATTATAAAAATGTGCCTTGAAAATGTCTTATGTCATGTTCCTTTAAGACATCGACCCCCTGAAAGTCATTGTTTAATTTGCACACTTAGTAGAACGAATCATTTCCACCTCATTGGCCATTCGCTTTACTTCAGTCTCTTTGATTGGCCCTTCTTTGGTCATCAGGTCTAGCTATCCTTTTGAGATTTGAGATTTATTTTACTCATGTCTCGTTTGAACCTGAGAGAAGAATGTCTGATCGTTTGACAGATGGTGCAGAGTAACGTGATGGATCAACCTGTCATAACCTCACAAGGACCCATTAAACTGCATAAAGCTGAGATTTGGTGAACTGTTCCAGTTGTTCTCTCTGGGTCGTGACTTTCGCAGAGTCGCTATGCAATTCTTTTGGACTAGCCGAGACAGTTCTAGCAACTTGATCTGTAGCTCTTTAATTATTCTGTCTTCTCTTCCTCTGGGGAGATGTGGCTGGTTACCTCCTGTCACTATGCATATAGAGCATTAGCTCTGGTGTGAGATGGAAGTGTAAAGGTTACGAAGACTGTCCTTGGGGTGCAGGGAAGCATTTGTTGCAGTGATCTTCTGATGGACCAGAGCTAATGGCCCGATGACCATGAGCAGACTGCTCTATCTAATGATGATTGGATGTTAGCTGGCGTTACATGTAAGGAACCTCCATCACATGTGACCTTTCTTGTCCCTTTGGACTGAACCACACCATCTCAAGATAATGAAACAAAGCTTTAACACATTTAAAACGATATCAGTGTCTCCACACCACATGTGGAAAAATGTCACTTCAAATGAATCAAATTTCTGTGGACAACAAAAACAGATTTTGCACTTTTGCATTCAGATAAGACAACACTAACACCCCAATATATGCAAAGAACGAACTGTTGCGACATCATTTCGGACAAAATCATGCCAAAAGGAGTTCGTTTTTGGAGTTTGCCAAAGCAAACTTTCTAGAAAAGTCCAATCCAGCTGGTAAACACCTTTGAACAACCATTAATCCATGGCAATTTAGTAATAAGTGGATATGACATGGAAATCGCCTCTGATTTATTTTTGTTGTGTGTTTATTTTGTTGATGAGATGAAAGTGCAGCACATATTTACATATTCATCTAAACGCCTCTCCCGGCTAAATGTTCGCTAACTGTATAACGCAGCTTGTGTATTCAAACTTCTTCCTCTTCCTTTCTTGCTGTGAGTTTTAAAGTAGGTAAATAACCATCACACCATACTGTGGCCACATCTGACAAGTAGCTCTACAAGTTAACAATATCTCACAAATCCCATCTCACAACTTGCCTCCAATTTATATAGTTCTTATTTATTCTTGCTTGATTGCACTTCATTGTCAATGGGAGACTCCTTGGCTGCGAGCGAGTCATCTGACACTTTCACACACACCTTTCACAAGTGACATGTGAACAAAACTCACAAAAGCCATTTGGTGCCAACAGTGAGACCCGCTGAATTCTGGTGTGAGAAAATGCTAAATTAATGTTGCCAGTGTGATCCAAATATTACACATTCGGAGTGAGTTTGATTCATGCATGCATTCATAATCTTTCATCTTGAAGCTGAAATGATACATTTATTCATTGTATGATGAATTATGCACTGCAATTCATACACAAACATGTTCCCCTGCATAATTAAAGATAATTTCCCTTGTTCATTTTTAGCAACGAAAAAACTTTTCTTTTTCAAAAGAAATGTTATTGGAGTAGCAAGAAAGCACCAGAATTGTGTGAAATCGCTTTTCTACATTAGTTAAAAAAAACAAGAGGTTATAGTTACATTTAATACTCCACATTTCACCTTCAGCAAACGAATAGTTCCAAACGAGCCACAGCAGTTGAAACGCAGAGAGAGGCGAAGTTTTAGCTCAAAATACCCCACAGATATTTTTATATAGCATGTTAAAGTTGTCACTTTTTGAGGGTGAGCAAAAACGCACCATTTTGTGTCTGTTCCTTTAAATGCAAATGAGCTGCTGCTCCCGGCACAGGGGGCGGAGCTTCAAGACCTTGTGTCCTTTTACTTCACACACACATGCACTGGACATTTCTAAAACTTTTAGCCTTTTATGTTCAAATCGAAGTCAGACAATGATGGAGAGACTCAAGAAGAAATGACAACATGTAGCCAACATTTCTGAATGGTTAGTTGGTGAATTTATATAGCTGATGTGTAGTTATCTTCTAGTCATTGATTAGCATATTCTGTCTTGATAATCTATAAATCGTGTTCCGGGGGCGGGGTTTATGTAAATTTTATAAAATAAGTATTTGATGTCCCCAGAGAGTGTTTTAGCTCAAAATACCCCACAGATATTTTTATATAGCATGTTAAAATTGTACATTTTTGAGGGTGAGCAAAAACGCACCGTTTTGTGTCTGTTCCTTTAAATGCAAATGAGCTGCTGCTCCCGGCACAGGGGGCGGAGCTACAACAGCTTGCACTCACACAGACATGCACTGAAAATGTCAAAAACCTTTAGCCTTTTATGTTCAAACCGGATTCAGACAACGATGGAGAGACTCAAGAAGAAGTGACAACATGTAGAAGCAACAGGACGTTTCTGAATGGTTAGTTGATGAATGTATGTAGCTTATGTGTAGTTATCTTCTACTCATTGAGTAGCATACTCTGTCTTGATAATCTATAAATCATGTTCAGGGGCGGGGTTTATGTAAATTTTTGGGTTTGTGATGTCACTAACCCGGGAGGAATGTGGTGTAGTCTCTACCAGCCGTTTGTTGTAGTCCTTAAAAAGAGATTTCTGTAAAAGCAAATCTCTCCCTTTGCTTTGAACTTTGAGCGTTGCAACTTTGCAGATGTTGTTTATGCTCAAACAGCAACATTACACACTAACTAAAGTTAGAAAAGTCAAATCATAATCAACCACCCCTTTAAGTAAATGAATCTGAAAGACTCACTTATGATTTTTCGCCATCTACTGATGTAACAACGTAACCTGCAATAACTTAACTGCAGTAAATGCACCCTGATTAGATTTGTAAAAGTTACGGCCAGTTACCAACCCACAAATAATCAATCTTTTTACCTTGAAAAATCTGACACTTGAAATGAAATCTACTTTGTCTCCCATGAACCACTGAACCACAACAGTTATTATTTTAAACAAAAGAGAAAACATAGAACCGTCTCAAATTCCAAATGATTCAAATGTGTGTTTCACAGTCCTAAACGGTGATGTTTTAAAGTTCTGATCAGGCGTAGACTCGTTCCAAACGCCACCGGCTAGATTCACCTCATTTATCAAATACTTAAGAGAAGGATAGATTTTTCTCAAGGGCAACTCACACACAGCGACACTGTCAGAATCAATCTTTGCCAATAAAACCGACGTCTGAAACACTGGTTTCAATTCACATTGATAACAGATTTAAACATACGCGAAAAGAAGTTTATTCTAGGGAAATGCCACGCCTTAAGGAAAAATACTAGCTTTGCATTTCTCAAATTATACCATAGAAAAGTTGATTCAAACAGTACATCAAAAACCTTTCCTTTTTAAATACCCTCTGTTTAAAATGCAATACGAAAAGTCAGTCCTGAATGCTTAAGGTGAACTATCCTTCTACCTCATATTTAATATTCCCAGACTTAATGAACCTAAACCAAGGTTGCAGCTTTCGTGACTTCAAGCAAAGCTTGATCAACCTTGAGAGACCGAGAAGCCTCCTTGATTAATGGTTTTGATTTCAGTGTGAGCAGACTCAGGTCTACCAGTCTTGCAGAACAAAAAATGATGCAGTCAGCGTTGCACTTTTCTCAGCACTAAAACATTTAGGACCGGATTTAAGTGAAAAGCATCCTTGTAAATCTCAGGTATGCCAGAAAGGAAGAATCTCAAGTGAGAGATGAATTTAAAAATGATGGAGAAAACTACATTAAAAGCATCAGAGAACAACAGCATTTGATCCAGTCTATGTGTACTGTATAGACCTCACACTGAGACACAAGATCAAGCCGCTCTCCTCGAATGTGAAGCCAAAGCCAAAGCACAACACGTACAGAACAGATGCACACCAGCTTTAAACAAGCTTCGATTTATAGCAAAGCAAACACACACACTTGAGCATCAGAAGGGTAGGTGAGACCACCGGTTGTCATATTTGTTTATTTAATGTATGTATCAGTTGGTAATTAGGGGATGCTAATGATCTGCTTTCCTGGCATTTCTCATTTAAATACAGGCCAGGCAGTAAAAAATAGCAAAGGTAATTATGCAGCTTGGGAATAAGTTTTGGCAGATGACATTATGAGAATGCTTTACCGTGGTTGTGTCTCTTCCTTTCCGATTCTTTATCCTGCCCGCCGGGCAGATTTAAAGGTTTTGATTTACCGCAGCATTAAAAGCAGAGATGCAATTGTGGGTGCGTGTTCAAATCAAACCCCAGCAATGCCATCTGGGGAATTCATCCTGGCATTGTTCAGGACTCGATCTTATTATTAGTAATCCATTATAAGCAGAAAGAGAGAGGGGGAGCGGTTCATGAACCTGATGCACGTTATCGCATGTGCTTGATAATCTGATCCCTGCTTAGTTGTTTTACTACGAGGATTGAACATTTGCTGAAATTCACTCTGCATAAAAGCCTGCCATCATGTGCGCGGCTGTGGTTTTGATGAATTGTTGTGCGGTAGCAGCTAGCCTTGAGCGTGCTCTTTGTCCGTGATCGTGTCTGATTATCTCCGAGCTGGTCTGTGACCTCCATTAGGACAGGGTTCACTCTCACTCCTGTGGGAGACGGTGGAGGTGAGGGAAATGAGGGATTTGGGTCTGACGGATGGCAGGACTGGCTACTGTGTCGCCGGCTGAGATAATATACTTGCACATGCACGGCTAATCGCTCGTGTAGTCGTAAAGCAAAGCATAAACGTGATGTTAGATCAGCATTTCTGTGGTGCAGCGGGTGAAGACGACGCACACACAGACTCGTAGCTTACAGTGACTTTACTCGAGGATGAGCAGGCAATCTGTGTGAATATACTGTGCTGAGATCAGGACTCTCGAGCTTCGCAAGCTCACAAAACACAAAACTACTGCATAGGCAGAGAAATACATTTAATTCATTTCATTGTTTTTTAGCGATGCATGATATATTAGTGCCACATTGGGTTATCAGCTGATTAGAGAGAGAAGCACGAAGAGGGAAGTTAGCTAGAGGAGATTATGTCCTAGACAATGACTAACGTTAGAATTATATTCTCTTGAATTTTAATATGGCGTTCTGATGAACAAATAACAAAGAATAGGGAAAAGGAGAAGGAACGCAAAGTCCCGAATTTACATCGGAAAAGCGTTCAAAAGGTGGTGAGAACTCCGCCGGCAGAAGGGCTTCCGATCCGACATTCAGGTGTTTCTGCTGGACAGGGTAAATCCAGTTTGGTTTTTCTAAATGGTTCATGACTGTTTCAGGAAGCACGGAAGGGAGAGGGAGAGGGAGAGGGAGGGAGAGGGAGGGGGAGGGGACGGGATGAGGAGGAGGGAGGGTCGAGCTAGCCTCCGTTTTGTTTGTCAATACTTCGAACGTTTTCGAATTTTGCACCTGCGCACAGCGGACTTTTCTCTCCACAGACGCACGTCGGTAAATTAGGGAATGACCTTGCGCTCCCGGGGGCGGTTCAGCGAAAAGAGGAGGCTTGTTCCGGCGCAAACGTTCCCTGGTGCTATTTTGCAGGTTTAGAAAACAATTCCACCACTGACCAGGAAAACCCTAGTCTAAAGTCAGTGGCGCGCATGTTATTCATATGCTGTTTTAAGGGCGCATGCTTGGCCATAATCAATGTAGCGTGTGCACAACGCGCATGCACTTTACTTATCTCATCTACACACAGACGCAGCAGTTCACATTTTTGCAAATCATACATTTTTACAAGGAAAAATATTCCACACGAGGGAAATCATTGTTGTGTCCATGAAGATGTGAAAAAATAGGCATAAATCTAGCTTACACATTTACCCAAATGATCATACGCCTGTTTAACCGAAGCTAATTTGGGTGTGTTTCTCCATCCCCAATGTCACTTCTCTGTGTTTTACGGCCCTGACGAGAACGTCGGTCTCCTCGGCTGTGAACCGCTCCTGGCAAATCCACCATTATAATAGCAATCCGCCATGGAACAAGCGTTCCTGCTCTTAAAGGGAATGTGAGATGTCGCTCTGATTGGTTTATTTCACGTTACGCCCAAACCACACCTATGAGTTATGAAGCTACTTCAGACCAACCCATTTTACATTTGAGATCCGCCCACAAAGTTACTTGCGTTTCGCCTTTGATACTTGCGTTTCAGATCGTTAAAATAGGGCCCAATAGCTTAAACGTTTTCCACTATAAAGAACCTTTTGTGCAAATGAAGTTTGCATGGATATGCAATAAAGACCCCTATTTTTAAGAGTGTATAGTCAAGATAGATAGAGCTCTTGGCAGGATGCTGAATGGCAAATTGTCTGTTATTTATTACCAATCTATATAATGTTGCCTGCATGGTTATATTTTAAATCATGTTTCTTTCTGCTTGTCTCTCTGCTCTTTCCAGTTTGATGATATATCAGAAAATTGTAAGATTGTAATATGTCAGCTTCAGTGAGTGCACATTGGTCATATACTATAAATCAGAGTGCATTATGGGTATAAATAATACACTGTCACCTCAGAATTTGGACAAAGACACAAAATAGACAACATCTGATATACTGCACTTAATAGAAGCATATATTGAATGTTTTTTGAGTTTGTAACCGTATATTGGTGTTGTACTTTTGTTTATGTCTTCTAATGAACTCTCTCTTCTGTTTGACTTTTTTTTTTAACCAGTAAAATCAGAAGTGGCTTCATACAACCAAACCTTTTTCTAGCAACTGGACCAGTGCCCAGTCTGTGTATATAGTATATATTTTCCACATCGTCCGTTGGAGCTTCTCTCGGATGTAGAGAGCAGTTCTCCGAGTTCCTGAGATAGCGGTTTAATTAAAGCCTGTTCTTCTGAATCCACCCCAGCAGAACCAGCAGGTGTTCCTCCTCCTAAAGAGCATGTTTCGCACTCCAGAATCAAGCGGCGGCCATCGCCACCATCTGCAGCTCTGATCCACAATACCAGAAGATTGCCAGCAAGATGAGCTCCTTTATTCCAACCTGCACACAGATCTGTACGACAACAGTAATCAAACCGAGTCATCGCTTTAATCAAAATATAAGGCAATTTGTTTGCACGCTGAACTAGTGATTACACGTGTATTTGTATCCTGCCCAAAACAAAGATTATAATGAACTCCAAGTGTCATAATGTCATGATTGAATGCTGTTGACGCCACACGCCCTTCAGGATAAATGACGGAAACATCAGTATATTATCCGATAAGGGCTTGGATGAAGGGTTTTACAGTCCCACGGCACAGATTAAAAGGAGAAACGGCGAACAGAATGAACTCTTCCTTCAGTTTTATGCCCCTACAGGCAACTGTGAAAAAATGAGTTGATTAGAAGAAAAAATTACGGCGGTTAGATTTATTTACATAATTACTTTTAAAACTGGCAAATGGTCAAACAATGTAACCATGTTTATTTTTTATATGATTATTATTATAGATTCATGATTATTATTATTCAGGGGCTGAAGCACAAAGCCATTCTTTTCACTTGATTTCGTTTTTTTATTTTTAGGGCAAGCTTATCTTCCAGAAAAAAAGTAATCTTCTATGCTTGTTGGTTTATCTTTAGGACAAATTTTTTTATAAAAGTAGTGTAATAAAATAGCTGCTTTGAGATGCATTGCTTAAGTTCATGATAGTCCACTGTGTCAAGCAGGGCTGGACCGACTGCCGTCTCTTGCCACATCCACTTTAGATATTCTACTAACTGTGAGTAACTTTGCAACTACATGCCAACTAACTCTCATTCGAGTATTAGTAGACTGTTAGGTTAGTAGAAGAAGTTGACATCTAGTTGCAAAGTAGTCAGTAGAATGTCCAAAGTGGATACAACACATATGCTTTTTATAATACATAATAATGTGACTTTTGTTTTGCAGGTGATAATGTCTGCTTTTATTTGTAAAGATTTGTTTGCTGTAAGAATCATTTGTACAGTGCATGTGCTGATTAAACTATGTTGGCTTTGAAGTAGCGGTGGTCTCCTGACTGAAACACTGTTCTCCTTCTCTCAGTTCAGACGTCTTGCTAATGTTGTTGGAAGAACGGCGTATGTGTGAGACGCATGCATTACAATAGCTGGTAATTGGATTCACCCAGTGTTACATGAATGAAATGCAAAATGCGTATGAACATGAAAAGCATTAATTGGACATCTTTCATCTGTCAGTGGCTGAGCTGGTTTTCCCCGCATAGATCATCCTCGTTCAGGTTCAACGTACGAAGTGAAAATCGTATGTATTACCTTCTTTTTTTCAATTTGATGCTGGCAGATGATTGGAAACGTGCATGTGCGAACACACTCACATGCAGAACCAGACTACTATTTAATCTCATCTGAGAAAGAGAAATTAACACCCATTCAGAATACAGCTTCCTCTCAATGTCCTGGCAGATGTGCACAGTTTCACTGCTAGCCAGATTCAGCTTAAGGACATGTTTAGGCTTCTCTCCAAATGCCTTCGTACCAAACAGGAGATAATCCATTTTTCCAAATGTCGAAATGACTATAAGATGACTTCCTGCCTCCCAGCCTTCTCCTGCCTCACGACACGCATCATATCCAAAAAAACAAACAAAATAATCATATTTATTTAGGGGGAAAATAAAGATCTACAGACTCAAATCAATGTGACCTCAGTTGAGGAGTTTGTGGTGCAATGCAGAGCGCGGGCAGATGGCACTGCATGCTATCGCTTACCTAGGGATCAATCCAAGGGCCTTCTGGGTAGTGTCCCACTTCTCTGATCCCTGCCCCACCCTTCATCTTGAACTTTTATGCCTTTCTGTTCATGAATATTTCCTCTTTGATTTTCACCCCTCTTCAGATCGCTTGGCAGAAGGGTAACAGTGCCACTCAACACCATTTAATCTTTGCATTTCCAGATTAGTATGGCCCATTCACGCCCACTTACGCCAAGAACGATATCTACTATATTACCATCCTCACCATCAGCCTCTTTATTATAAGCGTGTGCTGCAGGTTTGATAGGATTCTGATTGGCTGTCAATGCTGGGAGAAAAAAAAATAATATCGTTCCTCTGTGTCGTTATCAATATAGTTGTGGTGTGGCTCTACTCTGCTATTCTTTTACATTTAGGAAGATTTTTAGAGCTATATTTCTACATCCACTAGCTGGAGTGCCCTTGATTTCCACCAGAGGGCACTCCTTATGTCTTTGTTATCTCACCATGAACTGCATTTTCCATAATCCTGGACTCATTATTAGGGGCTTTCGCACCGGAGGAACCTTTAAATAGTTCCTAAAACTATTGGCGGAAGTACCCGTTTTTCTTGCGTGTTCGCCAGTGGCGTAGCAAGTCAGTCCCGGGCCCATATGCAAAATAAATTTTACGGGCCCCCCCGCCCACAAGTACATCGAAGATATAGATATAGGCTAGACGTTCATATATAGACGTTCACTGTAGTGTATCAAGAAAATACCATACTAAACAATACCATAAAAAACACACTCTACCCAACAATTTTTCACAACCAGAACGGAACAAAAACAAATCTAAAACAACCAAGGCACTGCCAATGTCAATAATAAACTAGGCCTACTGATCTTGGCACGGCGGCCCAAAATGTAAAAGCATAAAACTACTCACTCATTTTAGTTGCATTCACCGGGCCTTTCTTTCGGCAAATTCATCCACGATGTCAACAGTAACAGGGACCTTCGACATCGTTGTCATTTACACTAGGTTTGCACAAAAAAAACGGTCTATTTTGGGTACTTTTTGTGTCGCGACTATAACTTCTCCACCCTCCTTTTTCTCTTTAATGCCCCACTTTTATGTTTGTATTTGTCCATCCTTTAATGTTCAATTAGCTAGCCGATAGTAACCTCTCACTCTGTGTTTTCTTTTTTTAATTTGGCGCGGCAATGTAGTGTGCGTCATATAAAAAATGACAGCGTAGTTCTTCTACGTCAGCTGCGGGGTGCAAAAAAAAAATGCACACCTTAAATGTCGGAGAAAGTAGACATTAGGGAGAAACAAGAAATTACTACAGATGACAAGCATACAAAAAATAATGAAATATATTTATTGTTGTGGCCACGAAGTTAAAATTAATTTCCTCGTTTTAATTAAAAGCTCCTCATGGGCGGGCCCCCTATTGGCCCGGGCCCATTTGCACGTGCATACCCTGCATGCCCTGACGCTACGCCACTGGTGTTCGCACCGCAGGAACTAGGAACGATTTTAGTTCTAGGAACTCCTTTTGGAGGAACTAATTTACTCCTACTCCAGAGTTGGTCTAAACCAGCACTGTAGGAACTACCAGTCAGACGTTAGTGTTCGCTGATTGGCCGCTGTATTCTGCTGCCAGGCCATTAGATGGCGATGAAGCACTGTAGACTGAACACGTAATACGCATGTGCATGACGTCATCGTCTTCACAGATTCGCGTTTTTGTTGTTTACACGGAGATTGTTTTCAAAAACTTGCACTTTGAAACCCGTTTTAAAAGTTCACGCTTTCAGTCATCCAAAAATGCCATTGTCGTGTAAACGAACGGCCAAAACGCATGCAAAGTTTTACATTTTTATTTGAGAACGGTGTTGTGTAAACAGGCCCTTAGTTCCTAGAACAGGACTGTTTTATCACTTCCACCTGTGTGTCATTATCTGGTTAGCTCTGCCTATTTAAGTTTTCTGTCATTCTTTGCGAAGTCTTGTATGTGTCACACTGCATTCCTGAGCACTCTCCGACCTGCTGCCTGGTTTCCGGGATTTCCCTATTTGCCTGAATCTTGGACTGTGTTATTGTTTGGATTGTCTTCCCATGATTCTTAGCCTGTCATATTGATTTACCTATAATAAAAGCTGTGATTTGGATCCTCACTCCGTGTGTGAGCAGTTCGTAACATAGGGTGACTTCAGGGTGAGTGGGAGACTTTTTGCCATTGAGATGACTTGGAAAAAGTGTCCCAATCAACCTGAACACACCCCTATATATTGTTATCATCCTTGGTGCGAACTGGCCTTAACCCTTCATCTCTCAAGACCAATAGCGTATTTTGTCATTCAACTCATGTTCCAACCACACAGTAAAGTGACACTAGCAAGAAGGGTTGGCACTAAAGGCGTTTTACATCAGACCGAAGCAGGATATATTTCGGCGAAATGGATTTGAGAGCCGTCGCATTTGAGTTCATCTGCTGGGTACATTTTCCAGCGCTTCCAAGAAAGTGATTCAGTAATGTGATTCTCCAGACTCAAATAGACTTATATTTGAAATCTTCTCTCTTTTCTTTCATGGGATTATCCCGTCCTGCTGTTGCCCTGACTCCAGGTGAATTCACTGCTGAAGTTCCTGCTGTTCTGAACATCCCTCGGCCACTGCAGATTCAAGCTCAATCTCAGAGCGTTTAAAGCTCGCCGGTGGCCCTGAGGTCAGACTCCGGCCCGCTTTATCGCCTTTGAGGGCTTCTCTGGCTTTTTCTTTTTTATTATTCTTTTTTTGTGCTTTCTAACAAGAGGTTAGGCGAAGATTCTTCTACTTTTTTTTTTTTTTTTTTTTTTTGGTTTATAAAAGTTTATAGAATCTTTAAAAGTTTCTTACATGCTCAGCTCCTTTACGCTTCATCTATCCTGCCGGCTTTTAAAGTGGTTTATAGGGGCTTTTCTAGAAGCTATAAAGAGCAAATACTTATCTAACTCTCAACCTCGTGCTGATTTAAAGAAGAAGAGAGAACTGACTTGCTGTTAAAGTGTCAGTCTGATGCCCCCCACCGCCACTGAAGATAAGAAACGCTCTGTCCTCCAGCCCGCGGATGCTTTCAACGGTGGGTTTGCAAGCGTGCACATCTGGGAACGAAACTGAAAAGAGTGTGTTCGTGGGTGTTAATGTTCCGGTTCTTTTATCTTTAGACATTAAATACAATTATCTAGCTACAGAATAACATAGATCTGTTCATCCATATTGTGTATAGGTCAAAATTTGGTATTATTATGATTTTTTAAATGTTTTTAAGAGGTCTTCTGCTCACCAAGGCTGAATTTATTTGATCAAAAATACAGTACAAATTGTGAAATAGTATTACCATTTAAAATAGCTGTTTTCTATGTGACAATATTGTAAAATGTAATTTATTCCTGTGATCAAAGCTGAATTTTCAGCATCATTACTCCAGTCTTCAGTGTCACATGATCCTTCAGAAATCACTCTAATATGATGATTTGATGATCAGGTATTATTGGTACTCAATTATTAATAATGGTTCTCATTATTTTCATTGTTGAAAAGAGATTTTGCTGCTAAATAGTTTTGTGGAAATCATGACGCATTGGTTTAGGATCCTTGGATTCAAATAAAATACAGAAGAACAGCATTTATTTGAAACAGAAACATTTTGTCTTTAATCTTTATTGTCACTTTTGATCCATTTAATGCGCCCTTGCTGAATTAAAGTATTACTTTTTGTTTTATTTCTATTCAATGGTAAATTGACAATAGTGTTTTAACAGCTCCTTTTAAGCAACACTTTTGAGACTCGTTGGAAACAGTGAATGTACTTCAAGTAAACTGCTGACTCTCCAGACACTGAGCTTTGGACTGGATCCTACCAGTGTTTATTTGGCTGATATCACTTAAACCGTGGACACAAAGGAGTTTTACAAAAACACTATAAGCACAAGCCAATAAAAACACAAAGCTGTATTCTGCTAGACTGTAGTGAGTTGGTCACCGCAGGGGGGCTCTTCTGATGCAGTCTCAGATTATTAGATTAGTTCGTGTTTTCTGAAGGGATAGATAGATAGATAGATAGATAGATAGATAGATAGATAGATAGATAGATAGATAGATAGATAGATAGATAGATAGATAGATAGATAGATAGATAGATAGATAGATAGATAGATAGATAGATAGATAGTTGGTTACCGCAGGGTGTCTCTTCTGATGCAGTTTTCTGAAGAGATAGATCACCCTAAAATGAAAGCTCTCGTGATTCACTCACTTTCCTGTCGTTCGAAGCTGACTCTTTCTTTCGGTGGAACACAAAAGGAGAATCGCTGAATGATATTCTGGCTGCTGAGTGAGGCTGTCAAGCTCTAAAATGACAAAATAAAGAAAATCTAATTTGTGAATGAATCACTTTTAAATCAGATCTTTTCACAAAATGCTTTATTCTTGATTTATAAGCATATCTGTAATGTGTTTAATAATTGTATTTTATTAATGATCAATTTAGCATTATTTACAAACATCAAACCATGAAGCATTATTATTTTGCTTTATTTACAAACCGGTTATTTAGGAGCTGTCAGTGGTTCATAAGATCACTTACAAAGTTTAAGTAAATGATTAATAAACTATTTAAATGTCCATTCATACATCTTAAATATGTGTGTGTTCTGTATCAGTGTGTGTGTGTTTCCTTTTTCTGTTTAGAAGATAAATGAGTCTTTAAATCTCCTTTATAAATGCTTTACAAGGCATAACTAGTCCTCACTTTAGATGAGCTCACAAACATAGTGAACTTACCGCTACTAAATGCTTTATAACTACCTGAATTAACCATGAATTACAGTAGAAATACATATGTTAATAAACCATTTAGTAACTATTACTACATGTCTGAATAATAAGATGTATGAATGTACATTTAAAAAGTGTATTAATCATTTACTTACACTTTCTAAGTGATCTTTTGAACCACTGACAAAATAACTGGTTTGTAAAATAATACAATACTTCATTTAGAAATGATAAATTATCATTAATAAAGTATGAAAATACAATTATTAAACACATTATAGATATGCTTATAAATTAAAAACAAAACATTTATAGCTGTATTTATAAACTGCTTATTAATGTCTATTAATGCTTTATAAATTATTAATGAACTGTTTACTAATGCTTAACTAATGATTAATAGCGTGACGATATTATAAAGTGTTACCAAAATATTTAAAATCCTTTTGTGTTCCAGAGAGAAATGAAGTCATGCAGGTTTGGAGTGACACGAGTAAATGATCACAGAATGAACGATCCCTTTAAGATTCTTGTGACCAATTAACGGTTTGAAGGATTTTACAGAATCTCCTGAAATACTTCAGACGATTAACTTAGAGCGGTAAAAGCACAGAGGGATTCAAATAATTTAAAGGTTTTCCCAAAATCAAATATAATCTTTGGAAAGGAGATTAACTATGAATGTGGGTCAGACATTATTATTTTTTTATTTTTATTATTATTCATACAGATTGATTGACATACAAATCCTTTAAATTCATCAAAAAATCGTGGCTTTTGTTTCTCTTTAAGAATAATTAAAGGAGTAGTTCACTTCAGAATGAACATTTCCTGATAATTTACTCATCCAAGATGGTCATGTCGTTCTTTCTTCAGTGGAAAAGAAATGAAGGTTTCTGAGGAAAACGTTCCAGGATTTTTCTCCATATAGTGTCTTCAATGGGGTCCAACGGGTTGAAGGTCCAGATGTGAGTTTCAGTGCAGCTTCAAAGTCTCGACACGATCCAGCCGAGGAATAAGAGTCTTATCTAGACAAACCATCACTCATTTTCTAAAAAGAAAAAAAAAAAACATTTATATACTTTTTAACCACGAATGCTCGTCTTGCACGTCCACGACTTCACGCGTTACGTAATCACGTTGTAAAGGTCAGGCCGTGACCTGACGTAAGTGGAAAATGTAGAGTAGAGCAAAAAACTCTCAACTTCAAAATCGTCCAACATTGGTGTTATACCTTTTTATTTTTTTGTAAAGGACGTTTGACTTAGTCTTTGCATGTTCGCTTTTTAAATAGGTCTGTACTTGATTACGTAATGTGTGGCGGATCACAGCAAGTGCAAGACCAGCATTTGTGGTTAAAAAACTATACAAATGTTGTTGTTTTTTTAGAAAATGTCCGCTGGTTTGTCTAGATAAGACTCTTATTCCTCGGCTGGATCGTGTCGAGACTTTGAAGCTGCACTGAAACTCACATCTGGACCTTCGACCCGTTGATAATCACTGAAGACACTATGTGGAGTGTTTTCCTCAAAAACCTTCATTTCTTTTCCACTAAAGAAAGAAAGACATGAACATCTTGGATGATGTGGGTGTAGAGGTAGTTTGCTCCTCTTGAGGTCCCGCTACATTCTGGCGTAGTCGGCAGGATAAATGTCTTTGTTGGGCCGAGACGTGGATGCTTATTGATTTGGGTGAATGGTTGACTGTGATTTGTACGTTGAGAATGGACTAGTTTTTAGATTTAGATTTGAGTACGGTGATGCATATCCACTATAGTGCTCACTAAAATAGTGTACCTGCCATTGTTAAGCCTCGGCCTCCTTTTTGGTCTCTTTAGGGTCGTGAATGTTGAACGTTGAACTTTTAACGTTGTCTTTTAAGATTGTTGTTGACCATTTCAATAAAGCTTTTGTATGTTTGTATCCACGTCTCTGGCCCTCCTTCGAAAACCACGTTTCTGTGTGTCCTTTTGTAGATTGTTAAATTCACTAGCATTAATATTTCCCTGTTTAACAGGGTGGCGTAGTCGTGCATATGTAGAGGTAGTTTGCTCCTCTTAAGGTCCTGCTACATGGGGGAGAGTAAATTATCAGGACATTTTCATTCTGAAGTGAACTACTCCTTTAACAGATATAAGACCTATTATAAAAGCTATCTGACGGTAAAAGTCTTTACCCTGTGTTGCGACCCAGAAGTTTTATTTTATACTTTCATAATTTCCTAGAATGGGGATATGTTTAGAATTCTGTAAGGGATATCACTATAATTTCTTAATTAATATTAATATTCTAGATATTATTCTGATTTATGTTACTGAAAGGTGAAAGTTCAGTTGCGATGAAGTCACAAGCCAGTGAAGTGATGTCAAGTGAAGTGAATGTAGGCCATATCGCTGATGTTAAGATTTCGTGTTGCTTTGTATAAAGATAAAAAAAGATAATTCCAACAGAACTGGCAAAATAAAGCTGCAAAAGAGACTGTTTTAAGTGTGCAACACCTGCAAAACGAGCTTATTAGTTTATCCCAGGCCTTCCTGTGGAAAACCTGAGGTATTATTAAAGCAAAAGGGAGAGCGCTTTAGTTCCTTACAGCAACTTTATCACCTTCAGTCAGCTGTTTACACATTTACTATCACTGGCATTCATTTGATAGATATTTGCACACATTTACAGATGAGAGAGCGAGAACTATATAAAGTGGAAGAGAGAGGGTTTATTGGCAGTGACGTGAGGATCCAGATTCATTAACACTCTTAAATTTAGCCTCCAGTTTGACTGGGGAAACTCATCTGATAAACACCCACTCCCTGCCTCGACAAAACACTGCAGAAGCCGGAGAAAAGAGGGAATTTTGTTTCTGCTCTCAGCGCAATTCTATTCGCAGGGCTTTGTCAAAGATCTTAAGCAAATATGATTTCAGTGCCGCTGCTGGGGAAATGGCACTCTTATCCCCGGTCTCAGATGCCATAATCTCATTATTGTCAGTTTGCCTTTCTAAATGGAGAGGGTTTTGTCTTATTCAACCTCAGAGAACCTGGTTTATAATTGTCGAGAGCGGATGGTGGCGTTCGCCGCCGACTTCAGAGCCGAAGAGCTGAAAGAGAATATATCGAGATAATGCTCTCCCCACAGGCTCGTAAGAAAGGCTGTCAGCCGCTGTAGCTCACGGTGTGAACACATATAATAGGACAAACAACAAATTGCGGCATGCTTTCACACTGTGTAATGGTCACTCCCACGGCCAGGACAGCTGCGGACGCTCCGCTTTCAGCTCAGAATAAGGTTTAAATTAAACCTGAGCAGATTCGGCACCGCAGCTAATTAGATGGTGTCTTTCTGTTCAACATATCTAAACAACCTATGAATAAAAAGATAAAGTCTGTAAGATAAGGCTTTGCTCGTTGTATTGTCAGGGTTCTGTCACTTCGGTCTAGTTAATTTCTTGGTTTTGTGACAGAGCTCTGACACTCCCTGTTTTGTCTCGTCTCTGTGTGAGCGCACGGTTCCGAGCGCGCTCGGGCCGTGCACTCACTTGTCTACGTGCCTTGTTAAATGTGCGGGGCATGGTGTTTGGATCCCGACACGTCTGTCTAGTTAGGTTTCGATTCTGTGTCGGGATTCGGACATCAATGCTCCGCGTGTTTGTTTTCTTTTGTGAGCGCACGGAATGAGCTTTCGCTCGTTCTCGTGCGCTCTGTCTTGTCACGTGAGCGCGCGCGGTTTCGAGTTTGCTCGAGCCGCGCGCTCTTCTGTCTGCGTGTGTTTTTTCTTGTCTTGTGCTGTGTAGCACACAGCTTGTTTTTCACTGGCTGTGTGCTTTCATGTTGTCATGTTTCGTGTGAACACGTGGCTTATGAGTTTTCACTAGCTGCGTGTTCATGTCTCGTTTTGTGTTCTAGTCCTGTTTGTTGTGAGCACATGGCTTGTCATGTGTTTCCTTGTGCCATGTGCTCTCCTGTCGATTGTCTAACCCCGCCCACCTTGTTACCTGATTATTGATTCATTTTCCCCACCTGTCCTCCCTCGTTACCTGCTTTGTTTGCTCTCCCTATTTATTCTCCTTGTGTCTTCAGTCCTGTGCTGGTTCGTCGTCGTACACTGTGTGTTTCCCTGCTGTGTGCCTCAGTCAAGTCAAGTCCAAGTCCAAGTCGAAGTTCAAGTCCAAGTCTAAGTCTAAGTCTGTCTTGTTTTCCCCCTTGGGGTAGTTTTTGTTTGTGTTTTGTTTTATTTTGTGATATATTGAATAAAAGACCTTTTTCTCGCAATTGAGCCCTCGCTCCCTTACTCTACCTGACATGTATAAAACGTTTAAAAATAAATTCTAAACCATTAAAGATTTCTATTCTAAAAAATCTGATTTGAGAAATGACAATATTTCTAAGTTTTATTTAGTCTAACTTGATGTACTAAAATAACTAAAACAGAAATAAACGAACAATAAAATGCATATAGACATGTAATAAAAAAAAAGAATAAAATTATAAACACAAGAAAAGTTGTGAACTAAAAACTTTAACCATAAACAGAAAATATAAAAAAAAACAAATCACAAAAAAATAGTTACTAAATAGAAACTAGAAAGAAAAAGAATTAGCACTAGAAAAATAGCACTGAGATTATATATATATATATATATATATATATATATATAATATTGTGTGTGTGTGTGTTCTCAAATCAATTTATTTATAATATTTAGACGTCTTTATTGGTTTATTGGTTATTCTTTTATTTCTGCGTAAAACCCCACAGCAGCTCAACCGAGGAACACACTGACGCCTGCATTTCAAGTAAATGTACATGTTGTGCACGATTAAGACACTGTAAAGGCTGAAGAGTCTTGCCGTTTCCTGAGGTTGCGATTTACGTCATAAACTCTGAAGCATCCGATCGGCTTGCCTTCATTCATTTCTATGCAGACATGTTCTCAAACATCAGAGAATGTCAGCCGTTCAGATCATCACATCCAGCGCTGCGCGTGAAGGGAGGAAAGATGGCGAGTTTTGAGGGTCTGGATATGGAAATGAAATCCTCTGGAATGGCAGGAATATGTTGTGCTGAAGTTAATAAGCAGTGTCAGGCGGCTCACATTTCAGGCTCTGTCAGGCTAATGAACCATCTGGACCCGCGTCAGACCCTCAACTCTGAAGATAAAACAAGCGAAACGTTGTCTAGAGTGATTCCCTTGCCCAAAGCGTGCGGAGAATCCCAAATGAGGACGTTTCCGGAGCGAGAAAGCTCAATGGATGCAGGTGGCCGGCCTAAAATGCTCCTCGAGTCCAAGCCTGAGCCTGTGAATTCAGACACAATCCTCGTTTTCCTTCACAAATGATCTTGGAGAGCGTAAACAGCGGCTCCGTTCCAGATCTTTTGTTGCTCTCGCTGTGTAATTGCCATTTGCTGCATGCAAAATGTTACCGCTTTTTGAAATATTTAGAGCAAAATCTGAAAGAGTTTGGACACGAATGCAGAAATGCGTATTGGCCTCCGGTCAGCCTCCCAGGAGGACCGTCACTGACAGAATGAGACAGATAAAGATCTCATGATTTGTTAATGCGTTTTGGGGTCAAGGGAAAAGAAAAGGGTTTGAGCGAATGAAAGAGAGAGAGAGAGAGATTGCTATCGTTTCTCATTTAATCACTCTCTGTGGCGGTGTGTGAAGAGGACGCAAACTTCCCGTTGAAATTTCCTGAAAGCAGAAATGAGACTCTACCTGTGCCGAGAGTGATAAGCGAGTCCTTGAAGTGAGCTTCCATCATCCGCTCAGACAACCTTCCATTTAACATTTCCATTGTAATGCTGGAATCACACGACTGGCTTCTTCTCAACGGTCTCTGTGAAGTTATACACTGATGAGGATTTAATGGAGAGCGTGCGACTCCGGATCTTGGGAATTGTGGTAAGCTGGTAGAAACAAGCGCTGTCTTTTGTTCAGGTTATTCATCACTCACAAACAGGGAAGTTTCCTTACAAGCCTGTTGTTTCTGATGGGAATGGCTCGGATATTGTGCACGATCTGGAAATGCATGCGCTCTTCTGATGAGAAACACCATCATGAGACTCTAATTCGGTGTGACGTATTATATTGAACTTTTCTGCTTTGAATTTCAGTCTTTGGGGAAATTGTTTAGCCAGAAAGACTCTTTACAGTAAGGCTCAATTCGTTAACATTGGTTAATGCGTGTGTCAAGACCAAGCAGCAACCTCCCGGTCTCTCTCTTGAAACCAACACAGAAGTGACTTAAACTGCATCGACTGGCCACTAGAGACCAGCTGCAGAAGAGAGTCAATCCCATAGACCCTCATGTTAAAATGCCCAACTTTACAGCAGAAAAAAATGTGTTTACAGCATTGTTTTTTTGTCTATATAGCTAATTTTGCCCTTCATTAAAACTGTGAGAGGGGTTAGTTTTTTTATAACTCATCCGTTTAAATTATATTAAGCCTTAAAGTTCTGCATAATTAAGGGTGTGGCCACTTGAGTGACAGGTGGATTGCCGCTTATGTCACTACTAGCCGTTTGTCTGCTGTCAAGATGGCGACGGCCGGCTCCGCCCACTTTGGGCTTCAAACATGCTCTTCAGAAACACTACGGGTGACGTCACGGACACTACGAACATACTTTTTTACAATCTATGGGTGTGACGTATTATATTGAACTTTTCTACTGAATTTCAGTCTTTGGGGAAATTGTTTAGCCAGAAAGACTCTTTACAGTATAAGGCTCAATCGGTTAATGCGTTTGTCACGACCCTTCAAATTATTGAGCTAATGGATTTTAAATGCGACTCCCAGAAGGTAAAAATACACCACCGGTCAAAAGTATGGAATAATTCCGATTTTTTATTTTTATTTCATATTAATCTTAATCTTATACTCAGTCTGCATTTATCTTATCAAGAAAAACAGTATCAATGGGGAAATTATTTTCAGGATTCTTTGATGAATAGAAAGTTAGAACAGCATATATTTGATCTTTTGTAACATTATGAAGGTCTTTACTGTCACTTTTGATCAATGCGTCCTTGTTGTGTAAAAGTATTAACTTTTTATCTTTCTTACCCCCAAACTATTTGAAT